>NW_025767007.1:0-600000 GCF_003918875.1 Haliotis rubra
TATAGCTGGAATAGTGCTGAGTGTGGCTAGCAACAAAAAATATTTAAATCAGGTAAAATCTGTTTTGGAGACTGGCTTTCCTTGCACTGACATTAATATTTCAAAATCATTAAAACACTCCCATACATAAGATTTACAAAATGGGTCAGTGAATATCCTGGACCCGATGTAAAACACTTATAATTTAATAATAGTCCACTTTTATAGCCCCATTCCAGGAAGAATATCTTGCTGAAAGTGCTATTATTACTACCCGGATAACCCAAGCTGTCTGTGAGGTGCTTGAAGGTTACCTGGTAATAGTCACATGACTTATCCCACCGGGTACCCATTTTCTGTAGGGTGAACAGAGGCAATTTTGAACAAACTCACTTGCCTAAGTTGAGACCACATGTATCACATGATCTTCATTGATGGGCAGGGGCAGGACTAGAAACTGCAGAGGAGTCAAGCTGCCAAACAGCTCTATGCACAGGACAATGCACCATCACCACTTCAATTAATAGTGCTGGCCTCGCCTGAGCCTCCAACCCAACACCATCATAGGTCATAACTGATGCCTAAACACCAATGACTGATGATGAGTAGAATTTGATATTCTTTCACACTTTCAGTTTGTAACTTCTTGTTAAAAGCTGAATTCCCAGATGACAGAAGTGCCTAAATGATTCACAGATTCAATCCTGCTGGAACAGCTTTGACAGATAATTATATTTATGGAATGGAAGCATTTGTATGCCATTAATAATTCACAGCACTATTCCGCTTTGTTGTTGGTGATTTCTACTACTTTTCAGGCAGATTTCCTTTACAAATCAACTGGGACTACATATTACACATGATGATGTACTTGCTTTCCTTCCACACAGTCACTGATTCAAAATGATTCAGTTACCATGCAATACATCAATTTATTCTGACAATACAGTTAAAATCAACCAACCAAATGAGAACCCTTCTCTCATCTCGCATAATGGGCACACCTTAAAAAACTAAAACTACAAAGCATAATCCTTATTATCAGCTGAAAAATTTAATGATACCCGTCAAACACATATTTCATAACTATTTCTTTCATGTTGTAAAACCTGTATTGTGTCGTCATAGCATTGTGACGTCACGGCCAGAGTTAACAGTTACTGTTCAGTTTTACCTGATGATGGGGCCAGAACAAGCCCTGAAACGTTGTACTCGAGAATAAAAAGAAGATGTAACCCAGAAAAATCTCTATGTTCATCAAATATCATCTTCTAAAATGCCAATCAAGCATCTATTTCTTTCACATTAGGCTGTTATTTGACCATTTTCCTCTAAAATCAAGCAAATTGTATATCCTATTAATATTTCATACTTTTGTCCTGGTGTAACTGCAGGGAACACTTATTTTTCTTGTTTATTTTGTAAGGAATATTTATAAAGAGTGAACTGCAATATTATTTACATATGTTATATTTCATATTACACTTTCTTAGTAGCATTACAGATTCTATATTTTTGTTGTCGAGTCCCATCCGGGATTCGAGCCCACACCTTTAGAGTCAGGAACCTAATCGCCAGCACACAAAGTCAGCCGTAAAAGCTGGGCAGAGCGGTTAGGCAGCCGAACTTTATGTGCTCGCCATTAGTGCCTGACTCTGAGGGTGTGGGTTCAAATCCCGAATGGGACTCAACCCAACAAAAGTACAAGAATCTGTACATTACTAAGAAAGTGTAATCCCAAATATAACATATGTCGTAATATTGCAGTTCACTCTATATACATATTCCCTTACAAAATAAACAAGAAAGTAGTGTTTCACTAAAGTTGCACCAGGAAAAAAGTATGAAATATAGGAAGTACAGTTTGTAATTTGTAATCATGCAATATTACAGACATACCAGTAGGGGATACTTGGAAATAACTTCAAATTTCCAAAATTGTAAAGGTCCTGTCACACCATGACAATTTAGACAGCTTATGCCGCCGTATGAAAAATTTGGCGAATACGCTGGCGTACACTGAATAAGTTATGGGTAAGTTTTGTATAAGTTAAACGCACACTAAAGAACGCTGGTATACATCGTAGTACGGCGAGGTCATTGGAAAATTTTGTGCACGCACAAAATGGTTGACGTATACCAACGTATGGCTCATATGTGGTAAGTTGAAGGCAAGTTATGTGATAGTTGACACACGCTACTGTAAGTTACTCATAAGTCGAAATACATCAAAATAAAGTCTAGCATACCCAAAACTTATTTCTAACCTATGAGTAACGTGCTTTGAACATACATGCAACTTTTATCGACTTATTTCAAAAGAATATTGACATATGTGAACGTATTTGACGTGTTCCGGATGACCACAGAACTTACTGAACCTGTTTCTAACTTACACTGACTGACTGACTCAGTTTGGTTTTACGCTACTTTTAGCAATATTCCAGCAACATCACGGCGGGGGACACCAGAAATGGGCTTTACACATTGTACCCATGTTGGGATTCAAACCCGGGTCTTCGGTGTGACGAGCCAACGCTTTAATTCTAACGTACAGCTACCATATAATGGCGTATTGGCAGCGTTCAGGGCAATTGGTAGGTAAACATGGGGTTCACAGGAGGAAACTGTCAATAATCCTCAAGACTCCTCAAGAGGTTCTTCCTCAGCACTCTCCTCGTCCATCAGATCACTGAGGATGGTGTTGATGCCTGACCGAGCCTTCCGGAATTTGTCCTTGCACATGCTGACCAGGCTGTCACGCACATAGTTGGCGAAAGCTATGGTGACTGTGATGGGCTGAGGCTGTGTGAGTCTTTTGATGAGCTCCCCAGAATCGTGCACCCTCTTCTGGAGTGACTGTAGCAACTGGTCATTGTCCATGCTATGCTTGCCCAAGTGCTGTGAACATGAGGAGAAAACAGCAGGGGACGTCATGCTGTGGTCAACAACAACCATGTCTGCATGGGTAGCCTCGAGGTCCCCCCCGATAGGTCTGCCGACATGCCAACCGGCGAAGGCGACCTAAAAAGCACCTAACACAACAACAACATCCCCCCCGCTGTGTGCCACAATTCATGTTTGTCACAACCTGACCCATACCCTGAACAACACCCTGGAAGTGGTGGAAACATACAGGCATTTGTAAAGGAATGCTCTCGACTTCTTAAAGCTCAAAGTTTCCAAACAATAAGAAATATATGTAATCCTGACGCTAACACACAAGTGGAAAAACATTTGAAATCTATCATTTGACAATATTTCTTTCATTTGGCATAATTGGAACTCATTCCTGCCATGATGGCTTCAGAAATTGGGTAATCTAATCTAAACTTCCTGGAAACATCATGCAATAATTCATTGAGCAGCTGCGCATTGCGGTACAGACAGTGGTTCCTGCCAGGGGATCTCATTAGCAAGAATCTAGATAACAGGTATATCTGTTTGGTTTATCGCATGATAAATACCAATCGTTTGGTTTCAGTGAGTGAGTTCAGTTTTACGCCACTTTTAACAATATTCCAGCTATATATTCACACATTGTACCCATGTGGGGAATCGAACCCGGGTCTTCGGCGTGACGAGCAAACGCTTTAACCACTAGGCTACACCACCGCCCTGTTTGGTTTCAGAGAAAGGAACCTTTGACAGACCCTGGCTTTAGGTTTGTACACTCAGCATGATTCCAGCAATAGACAACGGCTGCCTGTAAGTAATCTAGCTGGATCAGACAATCCAATGATTAACATGATCAACAATCCACACCATCAGGGTATGACAACATATGATCAACCAAGGGTACTGACATGTGTTACATCTTCAGCAACCCATGCTTGCCACAAAAGGCGACTTTGCTTGTCGTAAAAGGCGACTAACGGGATCGGGTGGTCAGGCTCGCTGACTTGGTTGACACGTCATCGGTTCCCAATTGCACAGATCGATGCTCATGCTGTTGATCACTGGATTGTCTGGTCCAGACTCAATTATTTACAGACCGCCGCCATATAGCTTGAATATTGCTGAGTGTGGTGTAAAACTAAACTCACTCACTCACTCACATGTGTTACATCTAGGTTTACACTGTAAAGTACAGATTCTAGTAATTTTGTTGGGTTGCACCCTTTTCAGGATTCGAACACACACTCGAGTCAGGTACCTAATCGCCAGCACACAAAGTCAGCCGCGTAAAAAGGGGCAGAGCGGGTTAGGCAGCCGACTTTATGTGCTCGTCATTAGGTGCCTGACTCTGAGGGTGTGGGTTCAAATCCCGAATGGGACTCAACCCAACAAAAGTACAAGAATCTGTACATTACTAAGAAAGTGTAATCCCAAATATAACATATGTCGTAATATTGCAGTTCACTCTTTATACATATTCCTTTACAAAATATACAAGAAAGTAGTGTTTCACTATAGTTACACCAGGAAAAAAGTATGAAATATAGGATGTACAATTTGTAATTTGTAATCATGCAATATTACAGACATACCAGTAGGGGATACTTGGAAATAACTTCAAATTTCCAAAATTGTAAAGGTCCTGTCACACCATGACAATTTAGCCAGCTTATGCCGACGTATGAAAAATTTGGCGAATACACTGGCGTACACTGAATAAATTATGGGTAAGTTTTGTATAAGTTAAACGCACACTAAAGAATGCTGGTATACATCGTAGTACGGCAGGTCATTGGAAAAATTTTGCATGCACAAAATGGTTGACGTATACCAACGTATGGCTCATATGTCCTGCATATGCGGGTGGTAAGTTGAAGGCAAGTTATGTGATAGTTGACACACCCTACTTGTAAGTTACTCATAAGTCGAAATACATCAAAATAAAGTCTAGCATACGCAAAACTTATTTCTAACCTATGAGTAACGTGCTTTGAACATATACGCAACTTTAATCGACTAATTTCCAACGAATATTGACGTATGTGAACGTATTTGACGTGTTCCGGATGACCACAGAACTTACTGAACCTGTTTCTAACTTACTCTGACTGACTGACTGAGTTTGGTTTTACGCTACTTTTAGCAATATTCCAGCAACTTCACGGCGGGGGACACCAGAAATGGGCTTTACACATTGTACCCATGTTGGGATTCGAACCCGGGTCTTCGGCGTGACGAGCGAACGCTTTAATTCTAACGTACAGCTACCATATGACTGACTGACTGACTGACTGAGTTTAGTTTTACGCCGCTTTTAGCAATATTCCAGCAATATCACGGCGGTCTACCATATGATGGCGTATCGGCAGCGTTCAGGGCAATTGGTAGGTAAACATGGGGTTCACAGGAGGAAACTTTCAAGACTCCTCAAGACTCCTCAAGAGGTTCTTCCTCATCACTCTCCTCGTCCATCAGCTCAGTGAGGATGGTGTTGATGCCTGACCGAGCCTTCCGGAATTTGTCCTTGCACATGCTGACCAGGCTGTCACGCACGTAGTTGGCGAAAGCTATGGTGACTGTGATGGGTTGAGGCTGTGTGAGTCTTTTGATGAGCTCCCCAGAATCGTGCACCCTCTTCTGGAGTGACTGTAGCAACTGGTCATTGTCCTGGCTATGCTTGCCCAAGTGCTGTGAACATGAGGAAGGGACAGTGGACGGCATGCTGTGGTCAACAACAACCATGTCTGCATGGGTAGCCTCGAGGTCCCCCCCCCGCTGTGTGCCACAATTCATGTTTGTCACAACCTGACCCATACCCTGAACAACGCCCTGGAAGTGGTGGAAACATACAGGCTCCTGTAAAGGAATGCTCTCGACTTCTTATAACTCATGTTTCCAAACAATAAGGACTATATGTAATCCTGATGCTAACACACAAGTGAAAAAACATTTGAAATCTATCATTTGACAATATTTCTTTCATTTGGCATAATTGGAACTCTTTCCTGCCATGATGGCTTCAGAAATTGGGTAATCTAATCTAAACTTCCTGGAAACATCATGCAATAATTCATTGAGCAGCTGCGCATTGCCTTACAGACAGTGGTTCCTGCCAGGGGATCTCATTAGCAAGAATCTAGATAACAAGTATATCTGTTTGGTTTATCGCATGATAAATACCAACTGTTTGGTTTCAGTGTGTGACTTCAGTTTTACGCCGCTTTTAACAATATTCCAGCTATATATTCACACATTGTACCCATGTGGGGAATCGAACCCGGGTCTTCGGCGTGACGAGCAAACGCTTTAACCACTAGGCTACCCCACCGCCCTGTTTGGTTTCAGAGAAAGGAACCTTTGACAGACCCTGGCTTTAGGTTTGTACACTCAGCATGATTCCAGCAATAGACAACGGCTGCCTGTAAGTAATCAAGCTGGATCAGACAATCCAATGATTAACATGATCAACAATCCACACCATCAGGGTATGACAACATATTATCAACCAAGGGTACTGACATGTGTTACATCTTCAGCAACCCATGCTTGCCACAAAAGGCGACTTTGCTTGTCGTAAAAGGCGACTAACGGGATCGGGTGGTCAGGCTCGCTGACTTGGTTGACACGTCATCGGTTCCCAATTGCACAGATCGTTGCTCATGCTGTTGATCACTGGATTGTCTGGTCCAGACTCAATTATTTACAGACCGCCGCCATATAGCTTGAATATTGCTGAGTGTGGCGTAAAACTAAACTCACTCACTCACTCACATGTGTTACATCTAGGTTTACACTGTAAAGTACAGATTCTAGTAATTTTGTTGGGTTGCACCCTTTTCAGGATTCGAACACACACTCGAGTCAGGTACCTAATCGCCAGCACACAATGTCAACCCTCTCAGCCACTGCAGCTTCCACAAGTGTAAATTTCAGAAGGCTACACAAAGTATGTGATCTAGACTACCAGTTGTCCAGCTTCCATTTTTAGTGGAACCCGAGGTGGCTGGGTCGGTTAGATCTCACAGCGATTTAACCCACTCAGCCACAAAAAATGAGTGGGTGAGATCACAGACATTGGAGCACCTTTAGAATACAGCACCACAACTTCTCATGAGGACGCTCTCAGCCGTAGGTCACGTTTCATTAAGACAAGCAACCAGTTTGTGAGAACCCGTCGGACGCGAACCTGCGACCTTCGGATTGTTAGCTCGACAGCTAACCGACTGAGCTACGTCCACACTGTTGCACAATGTGCAAATTTATCGAGTCATTCCTGTGACGTCACGGAAATGAACGGAAAGAGTCGAATAGGTCACGGACAATTACGAATGCTACGGGTAGACTTGGTGTCTCGTGATTTTATTCTGGACAATTGCCGAATGGATCCGATGCCATTTGGCACACTCGCCCCATTCCGTAATCTACAAATTAACGTGTTGCATGCGTGGTATGAGCCGATATGCCTCATACTGAAAAGGGTTGTTGACGCCAGGCGCCAGACGATTTCACGGTGCATGCATAAATGACGCTTTTATATAAATCGGTGATTTTGTGACAGAAAAGTGATGTAGGGAACACTGTAAGGATAATGTGGATCGCACTAAGGAACGAGGGAGACATGAGCTGTGTAGTGACGGCACGAGGGTGAGTTAGCCTTCGAATCATTACTTTACAAAATTTTTTGTTGCGGTGAAAGAGGCTTGAGTGCAAATTCCAGGCCAATTTCCATTAGCCCAAAATTTGTACATTAACCCATTTCATAATGTACTTTCGACGCTTTTGGTTTCCGCTTTTGTGTGTGAAAAAAGTATTAAAATGCAAAAAGGAAAAACAACAAATGGTACTCACGTATTACACCGGACATGTACCTACTATATTGGATTAGGTCCCTAACCCTAAACCCTAAACCCTCAGCCCTAACCCTAACCCCTTGAAATAATCGTAATAAATAGAATGCATTGACCGAACCACCGGACATGTACCTACTATATTGCATTAGGTCCCCAACCCCAACCCTAAACCCTAAACCCTAGCCCTAGCCCCAGCCCTAACCCTAACCCTAATCCCTTGAATTAATCCTAATAAATAGAATGCGTTGACCGAACCGGCACAAACACGATGACGTGTAATGCATTATTACTGCTTCGAAAAATAAAATACTAATAAAACACTTTTCTATGTAATGGTGCAAATTACTGAATGACAAAACTATATATGTAAATTTAAAAAATTACAAAATACAAAATACACAAAACATAACACCTCAGCAGCCCGTAATACAAATAAATATGAGCGTATTAGTGAAAAAAGAAAAATATTTCAAACTGGTGCTTGCAAAATATTGCGCATCCGCCGGTATACAACTACTGGAAACTCTCAACATCGTTGGGCTTATGCAATGACATAGCTCGTAGAGATGAAACATCAGTGAGCGGAGCTTATACGCACTCGCTGAACCAGACAACAGTGTTGCCATGCAGGGGTCATAGGGCATTGTTTCGAGAACGTGCTTTCGAACAAAATCACATTACATTACGTAAAAGGGTATTATGACATATTTTTAAAGTTTGTGGTGCTGTATTCTAAAGGTAGGCCCAGACATTATGTGTTGGGTTAGCCCCTGGGAACACAGCTCACCTGCAAGTCTTCTAGAACCATGTCGCAGATGTTGCTGATCAACGTCCACTTCTCACGTGCTACTGTGTCATCACTCTTACAGCCTTCCTTGCTCAACTTGGACAGACTGACGGTTCTGCAGAAACAGGAGCCATGTGTCAACAAGGTGGATAAGAACAGTGGTTAAAAGACTGGTCAGATGAATGATCTTTGCTCATCAAATATATTATGTAATGAGTTTCCACATGGAATATGATGGCAGACAAATGAGCAAGTAGCTAAAATGAATATGTCAAGAAGTATATCAACAAGAAGACAAAGTCATCAATATCCCCCGCAATGGCAAACTACTCTTCATGAATATGTCTACAATTATGGTTATGTCAAATATTTTGGTGTGTATGGTAAAGTGGAAGAGAGTATTGAAAGGTTTTGAAGTTCTGCACCAGAAAGGAGCACTACCACCAAAATCAGTTGAAGCCAAACTTGGAAACACAAAAAATATTTTATTCAGAAATCCAAAACTACCAAAAGGCACCATTTCACCACCAGACCTATCTATGTACCAAGTTTGGTGAAGAAATCAAAGTCAAACTTGTTGCCATAGAAACGCCAAAAAATATTATAATCAGAAATCCTAAACTACCAAAAGGCACCAGTTCATCACCAGATCTATCTATGTAATAAGTTTGGTAAAGAAATATTGAAAGGTTTTTAAGTTCTCCTCCAGAAAAGAGCACCAACAAAAAATTCAGTCAAAGTCAAACTTGTTGCCATGGAAACGCAAAAAATATTTTATTTACAAATCCAAAACTACCAAAAGGCACCAGTTCACCACCAGAACTATCTATGTGAGTAGTTTGGTAAAGAAATATTGAACGGTTTTAAAGTTCTGCTCCAGAAAAGAGCACCAACACCAATTTCAGTCAAAGTCAAACTTGTTGCCATAGAAACGACAAAAAATATTATAATCAGAAATCCAAAACTACCAAAAGGCACCAGTTTATTACCAGACCTATCTATGTGCCAATTTTGGTGAACGGTTTAAAATTTCTGCTCTGGAAAAGACAAATGTGCACGGATGTACGGACGGATGGATGGACGGAGTGCATTTTAATACCCCCCGCAAAACACGTTGTGGAGGATAATTAAAGTTTTATGGAATTCAGCTGAAAGGATGAGTGAGAGAGTTTAGTTTTACGCCACACTCAGCAATATTCCAGCTATATGGTGGTGGTCTATAAATAGTTGAGTCTGGACCAGGCAACCCAGTGATCAACAGCATGACCATCGATCTACGCAATTGGGATACAATGACATGTGTCAACCAAGTCAGCAAGCCTGGCCACCGATCCCGTTAGTCGCCTCTTACGACAAGCATGGGTTGCTGAAGATCAAGGTGGATAGGTATGGTGGATACGGCAAGTAGCTAAAATGAACATGTCAAGATGTATCTCAATTAGTTTTATGGAATTCAGTGGAAAGGAAGAGAAATGGTTTAATTGTAACAGATGTACATTGGAATATTGGACTATTGGACTTGAAAAAGAATTTTAATGGAATTAAGATTTTTCCAGAAATGCATTGGTATTCAGAGGAATTGTTCCAGAATTGTAATTTACAGGGTGAGGAATGAGTGAGTATGGTTTTACACCGTTTTTAGCAATATTCCAGCAATATCACAGCTGGGGACACCAAAAATGAGCTTCACACTCTGTACCAATGTGGAGAATCGAACCCGGATGAGCGAAAACTTTAACCACTAGGTTACCCCACCTCCCTGTAATTTACAGGGTGAGAAAGAAATGCTACATGTGCAAGTGAAAATGACCATCTAAATAAAGTTGAGATCAATAAATTCTTTTAAGAAAATAGGAATTATTCAATTGCATGGAACATTGTTTTATCAGGTATCAATTTTTTTGTACATCACTAAACAGATGCATGAGACACAAAATAACAATTAATTCAACACATAAAGAAACCACTTTTTATCGACATAAGATGCCACCATCCCACAGATGATGGAAGTGTGGTGGCCATTATATCCCAGACAGTTAATAACGTTTCACAAGATGCTAAAAGAATAGTTTGGCAATTTAAGAAACGTTCATAACATCTGTGAAGGGCACCAAGAACTGAATTGATTCAGCTTAAGTCATTGAGGACAGCCAGTGACCTCTGACCTTGCCAGGCAACGTTGGGACCACCTTTTCTCAGTCCACAAACCAGATTTTCAAACAGTGTGTCTGAAAGCACCAAACAGCCCTTGAAGATGACACGCCAAAGTCACGTCAATAGAAAAGTTAGTTTGCATGCAGTGTGCATTAAGCCACAAACAGGCTCCAATCTCCCCACACCAAAATCAATGTGTCTTTCGATCAGGCTGCTCAAATTTTCATCTGGGGTTTAAATAGTGGACAAAGAAAGGCGAATTTTGTAAGGATGAGTTTGATTTGTGGTAGCCAACTTGGTTTAAGTAACGAGTACACGCAACACTTAAGAACCTGTGATCATACAGTTTGTAACCATTTCTGTCTGTCTCTGGTCAGATCAATGGAAGTGAGCCAGATTTGATTGAATTTGATTCTTTCATTAAGTTGCTAGCTCAGAGTGTAATAAACAGATGCTGAGAGACAGATCTTAACCCTTTCTGATAAGGCAGATATCACAGTGTTAGTTTCATCAAATCAGTTTTTTCTTTATTAACAAGCATTTTGTGATGTCAATTTGGCTTTCAAGGCCTGGGAAGCTTTCTTCATGAAATAAAACCAGGATATCACCTTACGGTATGTATAACATATCAGGGTGTGGAGATCAAAAGGGTTAATGTCTAATAATATTGACAAAGAAAGATAGACCTTATAACCATAACAACAGATAATATTGATCACTTAGATAAGCTGGTTAAAGAGATGTTTGATATTCATGTACAAAACTGTTTAGTGTAAAAGCAACCTAAATCCCAGACACGATGGTACACAGGAAGTGCAAGTCAGACATATTGGGTCTGGTTTCTCACCTGCTATAGAGAGACACCTCCCACAAAAGCACAATATTCTTCTGACTCACCTGATACACTGACAGAGCTCTTCCAGGAGAACAATGTTCTGATTCTCACCTGTTTCTATTTTGAGTGACATAATGAGACAACTCTCCCAGGAGAACAATGTTCTGTATTCTCACCTGTTTCTATTTTGAGTGACATAATGAGACAACTCTCCCAGGAGTACAATGTTCTGTATTCTCACCTGTTTCTATTTTGAGTGACATAATGAGACAACTCTCCCAGGAGAACAATGTTCTGTATTCTCACCTGTTTCTATTTTGAGTGACATAATGAGACAACTCTTCCAGGAGTACAATGTTCTGTATTCTCACCTGTTTCTATTTTGAGTGACATAATGAGACAACTCTTCCAGGAGTACAATGTTCTGTATTCTCACCTGTTTCTATTTTGAGTGACATAATGAGACAACTCTTCCAGGAGAACAATGTTCTGTATTCTCACCTGTTTCTATTTTGAGTGACATAATGAGACAACTCTTCCAGGAGAACAATGTTCTGTATTCTCACCTGTTTCTATTTTGAGTGACATAATGAGACAACTCTCCCAGGAGAACAATGTTCTGTATTCTCACCTGTTTCTATTTTGAGTGACATAATGAGACAACTCTCCCAGGAGTACAATGTTCTGTATTCTCACCTGTTTCTATTTTGAGTGACATAATGAGACAACTCTCCCAGGAGAACAATGTTCTGTATTCTCACCTGTTTCTATTTTGAGTGACATAATGAGACAACTCTTCCAGGAGTACAATGTTCTGTATTCTCACCTGTTTCTATTTTGAGTGACATAATGAGACAACTCTTCCAGGAGTACAATGTTCTGTATTCTCACCTGTTTCTATTTTGAGTGACATAATGAGACAACTCTTCCAGGAGAACAATGTTCTGTATTCTCACCTGTTTCTATTTTGAGTGACATAATGAGACAACTCTTCCAGGAGAACAATGTTCTGTATTCTCACCTGTTTCTATTTTGAGTGACATAATGAGACAACTCCTTCCAGGAGAACAATGTTCTGTATTCTCACCTGTTTCTATTTTGAGTGACATAATGAGACAACTCTTCCAGGAGTACAATGTTCTGTATTCTCACCTGTTTCTATTTTGAGTGACATAATGAGACAACTCTTCCAGGAGTACAATGTTCTGTATTCTCACCTGTTTCTATTTTGAGTGACATAATGAGACAACTCTTCCAGGAGAACAATGTTCTGTATTCTCACCTGTTTCTATTTTGAGTGACATAATGAGACAACTCTTCCAGGAGAACATTGTTCTTCTTTTCTAATGACCGTTGTGTGTCCTCCAACTGAAAACAATTTGAGTGAGTGAGTGAGACTGAGTATGGTTTTATGCTGCTTTTAGCCATTTTACAGCAATATCACGGCTGGGGACACCAGAAATAGGCTTCACACATTGTACCCATGTGGGGAATCGAACCCGGGTCTTGGGTCTGATGAGCAAATGCTTTAACCTCTAGGCTACCCCACCACCCCTGAAACAATGTGGACACAATCGATATTTGTTCCACAAAAAGACAGAAATCCTTGTCTTCTATACCTACCTTTCGGAAACATAAATTGGGAAGTAAGCTGGGTTGTATAATTCTTGATATTACAAGAGGACAGCAACAGTCACACATTTCATACATGTGGGAAATTCCCGGTATAGACTTTATATGTGGATGCTTTCAGCTACAAGCTTCACAAATGCCAATTATGGCAGATAAAATTTCCTTGACATGCGTACGGCAAGAATGATTTCAATAATGAATCTTTCAACAAAATTCAAACATTAAGTTTTTCTTGGTAATGCCTGTCTCAATTCCGACAACAAAATCTGTGTTGTTTCAACATAGTCAGGTCCATATTTAGCCTTTCATACCTGTGGAATCATCTCACCTGACTCGGGTGTTTAAAAGAAAAAAATGTGAGTCAATATACCAAATACAGGAAGGGCTTTGGCATTACATTCCAGCCACATCACAAGCATACACACCAAAGTCAAAGTGGCCTGTGCTTCACACATTGTACCAACAGGGGCCGTGGGGTAGCCTAATGGTTTAAGTGTTGGCTCGACACGCCGAAGACCCGGGTTCGCATCTCCACATGGGTACAATGTGTGAAGCCCATTTCTGGTGTCCCCCGCCGTGATGTTGCTGGAATATTGCTAAAAGCGGCGTAAAACCAAACTCAGTCAGTCAGTCAGACATTGTACCAACAAGAGAATCAAACCTGGAACTTAATCATCAGGCTATCCAATGGCAATTCAGGACTTCTAATGCTTTTGAGTTGGAAACAGAAAATCACAACTTAGTACAATGTGCATACTCTCACACAGAGCAGAGTTTGGGGAAACTCATCAAAATACAAAATATCACACACACTGGTCAAAACATCTAGGGATTGCGAAATGTTTCAAACATCATACACATTTAAAGAAACTCTTCACTGCTGATAAATATTAAAAACTCCCTACAGCCACATCCCACAGATTTCCCCAAACCCATATCCTACAGTCCCCCTACAGCCACATCCCACAGATCTCACCAAACCCACTTCCCACAGTCCCCCACATCCCACAGATCTCCCCAAACCGACTTCCCACAGTCTCCCTACAGCCACATCCCACAGATCTCACCAAACCCACTTCCCACAGTCCCACAGATCTCCCCAAACCCTCTTCCCACAGTCTCCCTACAGCCACATCCCACAGATCTCCCCAAACCCACTTCCTACAGTCCCCCTACAGCCACATCCCACAGATCTCCCCAAACCCACTTCCCACAGTCCCCCACATCCCACAGATCTCCCCAAACCCTCTTTCCACAGTCCCCCAACAGCCACATCCCACAGATCTCCCCAAAACCTCTTCTTCCCACAGTCCCCTACAGCCACATCCCACAGATCTCCCCAAACCCACTTCCCACAGTCCCCCACATCCCACAGATCTCCCCAAACCCTCTTCCCACAGTACCCCACAGCCACATCCCATAGATCTCCCCAAACCCACTCCCACAGTCCCCCACATCCCACAGATCTCCCCAAACCCACTTCCCAAAGTCTCCCTACAGCCACATCCCACAGATCTCCCCAAACCCACTTCCCACAGTCCCCCTACAGCCACATCCCACAGATCTCCCCAAACCCACTTCCCACAGTCCCCCACATCCCACAGATCTCCCCAAACCCTCTTCCCACAGTCCCCCCACAGCCACATCCCATAGATCTCACCAAACACATTTCCCACAGTCTCCCTACAGCCACATCTCATAGATCTCCCCAAACCCTCTTCCCACAGTCCCCCTACAGCCACATCCCACAGTCTCCCTACAGCCACATCCCACAGATCTCCCCAAACCCACATCCCACAGCCTCCCTACAGCCACATCCCACAGATCTCCAAAAACCCACTTCCCAGTCCCCCTACACACCCACTCCCCAAGACCCCTACATATACACCCCACAGACCCTATACACCCACTCCCTAAAACCCTGACACATACTCCCCACAGACCCTACACGCCCACTCCCCAAGATTCCTACACATACTCCCCACAGACCCTATACACCCACTCCCCAAGACTCCTTACACATACTCCCCACAGACCCTATACACCCACTCCCCAAGACTCCTACACATACTCCCCACAGACCCTATACACCCACTCCCCAAGATTCCTACACATACTCCCCACAGACCCTATATACCCCTCCCCAAGACTCCTACACATACTCCCCACAGACCCTATACACCCACTCCCCAAGACCTCTGACACACTCCCCCACAGACCCTATACACCTACTCCCCAAGACTCCTACACATACTCCCCACAGACCCTATACACCCACCCCAAAACTCCTACACATACTCCCCTACAGACTCCTATACACCCACCCCCAAGATTCCTACACATACTCCCCACAGACTCTATATACCCTCCCCAAGACTCCTACACATACTCCCCACAGACCCTATATATACCCTCCCCAAGACTCCTACACATACTCCCCACAGACCCTATACACCCACTCCCCCAAGACTCCTAGCACATACTCCCCACAGACCCTATACACCCACTCCCCAAGACTCCTACACATACTCCCCACAGACCCTATATACCCTCCCCAAGACCCTGACACATACCCCACAGACCCTATACACCTACTTCCCCAAGACTCCTACTTAAGACTCCCAACAGACACTATACACCCGATCCCCAAGACTCCTACACATACTCCCCACAGACCCTGTACACCGACTCCCCAAGACCCTGACACATACTCCCCACAGACGCTATACACCCGCTCCCCAAGACTCCTACACATACTCCCCACAGACCCTATACACCCGCTCCCAAAGACTCCTACACATACTCCCCACAGATCCTATACACCCACTCCCCAAGATTCCTACACATACTCCCCACAGACCCTATATACCCTCCCCAAGACTCCTACACATACTCCCCACAGACCCTATATACCCCCCTCCCCAAGATTCCTACACATACTCCCCACAGACCCTGTACACACCCACTCCCCAAGACCCTGGACACATACTCCCCACAGACCCTATACACCCGCCTCCCTCAAGACTCCTACACATACTCCCCCACAGACCCTGTACACCTGCTCCCCAAGACTCCTACACATACTCCCCCACAGACCCTATACACCTACACTCCTCAAGATTCCTACACAAACTCCCCACAGACCCTATATACCCCCTCCCCAAGACTCCTACACATACTCCCCACAGACCCTATATACTTCTCCCCAAGACTCCTAACACATACTCCCCACAGACCCTATACACCCATCCCCAAGACTCCTACACATACTCCCCACAGACCCTATGTACACCCCCTCCCCAAGACTCCTACACATACTCCCCACAGACCCTATACACCCCTCCCTCAAGATTCCTACACATACTCCCACAGACCCTATATACCGATCCTCCCCAAGACTCTACACATACTCCCCACAGACCCTATACACCCATCCCCAAGACTCCTACACATACTCCCCACAGACCCTATGTACACCCACTCCCCAAGACCCTGACACATACTCCCCACAGACCCTATACACCCACTCCCCAAGACTCTACACATACTCCCCCACAGATCCTATACACCCACTCCCCAAGACTCCTACACATACTTCCCCACAGACCCCTGTACACCCAACTCCTCAAGACTCCTACACATACTTCCCCCACAGACCCTGTACACCCACTCCCTAAGACCCTGACACATACTCCCCACAGACCCTATACACCCAATCCCCAAGACTCCTAAGCACATACCTCCCACAGACCCTATACACCCACTCCTCAAGACTCCTACACATACTCCCCACAGACCCTATACATCCTCTCCCCAAGATTCCTACACATACTCCCCCACAGACCCTATATACCCACTCCCCAAGACTCCTACACATACTCCCCACAGACCCTATACACCCCCTCCCCAAGATTCCTACACATACTCCCCACAGACCCTATACACCCAATCCCCAAGATTCTACACATACTCCCCACAGACCCTATACACCCCACTTCTTCATGATTCCTACACATACTCCCCACAGACCCTGTACACTGCCTCCCCACAGACCCTATACACCCCTCCCCAAGACTCCTACACATACTCCCCACAGACCCTATTCACCGCCTCCCCAAGATTCCTACACATACTCCCCACAGACCCTATACACCCACTCCCATGAATCCTACACATACTTCTCCACAGACCCTGTACACTGCCTCCCCACAGACCCTATACACCCACTCAAGACTTCTTACACATACCCCACAGACCCTATACACCTACTCCCCAAGATTCCTACACATACTCCCCACAGACCCTATACACCCACTCCCCCAAGACTTCTACACATACTCCCCACAGACCCTATACACATACTCCCCAAGACTCCTACACATGCCTCCCCACAGATCCTATACACCCACTCCCCAAGATTCCTACACATACTCCCCACAGACCCTATATACCCTCCCCAAGACTCCTCACACATACTCCCCACAGACCCTATACACCCACTCCTCTCAAGACCCTGACACACTCCCTCACAGACCCTATACACCCAGCCCCAAGACTCCTACACATACTTCCCCACAGACCCTATACACCTACTCCCCCAAAACTCCTACACATACTCCCCCACAGACCCTATACACCTACTCCCCAGGACTCTACACATACTCCCCACAGACCCTATACACCCACTCCCCAAGATTCCTACACATACTCCCCACAGACCCTATATACCCTCTCCCAAGACTCCTACACATACTCCCTACAGACCCTATATACCCTCTCCCCAAGACTCCTTTACACATACTCCCCACAGACCCTATACACCCACACCCTCAAGACTCCTACACATACTTCCCCACAGACCCTATACACCCACTCCTCAAGACTCCTACACATACTCCCACAGACCCTATATACCCTCCCCAAGACCCTGGACACATACTCCCACAGACCCTATACACCCACTCCCAAGACTCCTACTTAAGACTCCCAACAGACACTATACACCCATCCCCAAGACTCCTACACATACTCCCCACACAGACCCTGTACACCTAATCCCCAAGACCCTGACACATACCCCCACAGACGCTTATACACCCGCTTCCCCAAGACTCCTACACATACTCCCCACAGACCCTATACACCCGCCTCCCCAAAGACTCCTACAAATACTCCCCACAGATCCTATACACCCACTCCCCAAGATTCCTACACATACTCCTCACAGACCCTATATACCCTCCCCAAGACTCCTACACATACTCCCCACAGACCCTATATACCCTCCCAAGATTCCTACACATACTTCCCCACAGACCCTGTACACCCACTCCCCAAGACCCTGACACACACTCCCCACAGACCCTATACACACCCGCCTCCCCAAGACTCCTACACATACTCCCCACAGACCCTATACACCCACTCCCCAAAACTCCTACACATACTCCCCACAGACCCTATACACCGACTCCCCAAGACTCCTACACACACTCCCCCACAGACCCTATATACCCTCCCCAAGACTCCTACACATACTTCCCCACAGATCCTATACACCCGCTTCCCAAGACTCCTACACATACTCCCCACAGACCCTGTACACCCGCTTCCCCCAAGACTCCTACACATACTCCCCACAGACCCTATACACCACTCCCCAAGATTCCTACACAAACTCCCCACAGACCCTATATACCTCCTCCCTAAGACTCCTACACATACTCCCCACAGACCCTATACACCCGATCCCCAAGACTCCTACACATACTTCCCCACAGACCCTGTACACCCTCGCTCCCCAAGACTCCTACACATACTCCCCACAGACCCTATACACCCACTCCCCAAGATTCCTACACAAACTCCCACAGACCCTATATACCCCTCCCCCCAAGACTCCTACACATACCCCCCCACAGATCCTATACACCGCCTTCCCAAGACTCCTACACATACTCCCCACAGACCCTGTACACCCGCTTCCCAAGACTCCACACATACTCCCCACAGACCCTATACACCCACTCCCCAAGATTCCCACACAAACTCCCCACAGACCCTATATACCCTCCCCAAGACTCCTACACATACCCCCACAGACCCTATATACTCCTCTCCCCAAGACTCCTACACATACTCCCCACAGACCCTATACACCATCCCCAAGACTCCTACACACATACTCCCACAGACCCTGTACACCCGCCTTCCCCAAGACTCCTACACATACTTCCCCCACAGACCCTATACACCCACTTCCCCAAGATTCCTACACAAACTCCCCACAGACCCTATATACTTCCCTCCCCAAGACTCCTACACATACTTCCCCACAGACCCTATACACTGGATCCCCAAGACTCCTACACATATTCCCACAGACCCTGTACACCCACTCCCAAGACCCTGACATACACTTACTCCCAGACCCTCTACACCCACTCCCCAAGACTCTTACACATACTCCCCACAGACCCTATACACCCACTTCCCAAGACTCCTACACATACTTCCCCACAGATCCTATACACCCAATCCCCAAGACTCCTACACATACTTCCCACAGACCCTGTACACCCACTCTTCAAGACCCTGACACATACTCCCCACAGACCCTATACACCCAATCCCCAAGACTCCTACACATACTCCCCACAGACCCTATACACCCACTAATTTCAAGACTCCTACACATACTCCCCACAGACCCTATACATCCCTCCCCAAGATTCCTACACATACTCCCTACAGACCCTATATACCCACTCCCTAAGACTCCTACACATACTTCCCCACAGACCCCTATACACCCTCCCCAAGATTCCTACACATACTCCCCCACAGACCCTATACACCCAATCCCCAAGATTCCTACACATACTCCCCACAGACCCTATACACCCACTCTTTCATGATTCCTACACATATTCCCCCACAGACCCTGTACACTGCCTCCCCACAGACCCTATACACCCCTCCCCAAGACTCCTACACATACTCCCCACAGACCCCTATTCACCGGCCTCCCCAAGATTCCTACACATACTCCCCACAGACCCTATACACCCACTCCCCATGAATCCTACACATACTCTCCACAGACCCTGTACACTGCCTCCCCACAGACCCTATACACCCACTCCCCAAGACTCTTACACATACTCCCCACAGACCCTATACACCCACTCCCCAAGATTCCTACACATACTCCCCACAGACCCTATACACCCACTCCCCAAGACTCTTACACATACTCCCCACAGACCCTATACACCCACTCCCCAAGACTCCTACACATACTCCCCACAGATCCTATACACCCACTCCCCAAGATTCCTACACATACTCCCCACAGACCCTATATACCCCTCCCCAAGACTCCTACACATACTCCCCACAGACCCTATACACCCACTCCCCAAGACCCTGACACACTCCCCACAGACCCTATACACCCGCTTCCCCAAGACTCACACATACTTCCCACAGACCCTATACACCCACTCCCCAAACTCCTACACATACTCCCCCACAGACCCTATACACCTACTCCCCAGGACTCTTACACATACTCCCCACAGACCCTAGTACACCTACTCCCCAAGATTCCTGCACACATACCTCCCTTACAGACCCTATATACCCTCTCCCTAAGACTCCTACACATACTCCCCACAGACCCTATATACCCTCCTCCCCAAGACTCCTACACATACTCCCCACAGACCCTGTACACCAAGCCTTCCCCAAGACTCCTACACATACTCCCCACAGACCCTATACACCTACTCCCCAAGATTCCTACACAAACTCCCACAGACCCTATATACCCTCCCCAAGACTCCTGGCCACATACTCCCCCACAGACCCTATACACCATCCCCAAGACTCCTACACATATATTCCCCACAGACCCTGTACACCCACTCCCCAAGACCCCTGGACACATACTCCCCCCACAGACCCTATACACCCACTCCCCAAGACTCTTACACATACTCCCCACAGACCCTATACACCCACTCCCTAAGACTCCTACACATACTCTCCCACAGATCCTATACACCCAATCCCTCAAGACTCCTACACATACTCCCCACAGACCCTGTACACCCACTCCCCAAGACCCTGACACATACTCCCCACAGACCCTATACACCCAATCCCCAAGACTCCTACACATACTCCCCACAGACCCTATACACCCACTCCCCAAGACTCCTACACATACTCCCCACAGACCCTATACATCCCTCCCCAAGATTCCTACACATACTCCCCCACAGACCCTATATATACCTATACTTCCCAAGACTCCTACACATACTCCCCACAGACCCTATACACCCTCCCCAAGATTCCTACACATACTCCCCCACAGACCCTATACACCCAATCCCCAAGATTCCTACACATACTCCCCACAGACCCTATACACCCACTCTTCATGATTCCTACACATACTCTCACAGACCCTGTACACTGCCTCCCCACAGACCCTATACAGCCCCTCCCCAAGACTCCTACACATACTTCCCCACAGACCCTATTCACCAGCATTCCCCAAGATTCCTACACATACTCCCCACAGACCCTATACACCCACTCCCCATGAATCCTACACATACTTCCCACAGACTCCTGTACACTGCCTCCCCCACAGACCCTATACACCCACTCCCCAAGACTCTTACACATACTCCCCCACAGACCCTATACACCCACTCCCCAAGATTCCTACACATACTCCCACAGACCCTATACACTCCACTCCCCAAGACTCTTGGCTACACATACCCCCCACAGACCCTATACACTTAATTCCCTCAAGACTCCTACACATACTCCCCACAGATCCTATACACCCACTCCCCAAGATTCCTACACATACTCCCCACAGACCCTATATACCCTCCCCAAGACTCCTACACATACTCCCCACAGACCCTATACACCCACTCCCCAAGACCCTGACACACTCCCCACAGACCCTATACACCCGCTCCCCAAGACTCCTACACATACTCCCCACAGACCCTATACACCCACTCCCCAAAACTCCTACACATACTCCCCACAGACCCTATACACCGACTCCCCAGGACTCTTACACATACTCCCCACAGACCCTATACACCCACTCCCCAAGATTCCTACACATACTCCCCACAGACCCTATATACCCCTCCCCAAGACTCCTACACATACTCCCCACAGACCCTATATACCCCTCCCCAAGACTCCTACACATACTCCCCACAGACCCTATACACCCACTCCCCAAGACTCCTACACATACTCCCCACAGACCCTATACACCCACTCCCCAAGACTCCTACACATACTCCCCACAGACCCTATATACCCACTCCCCAAGACCCTGACACATACTCCCCACAGACCCTATACACCCACTCCCCAAGACTCCTACGAAGACTCCCAACAGACACTATACACCCGATCCCCAAGACTCCTACACATACTCCCCACAGACCCTGTACACCGACTCCCCAAGACCCTGACACATACTCCCCACAGACGCTATACACCCGCTCCCCAAGACTCCTACACATACTCCCCACAGACCCTATACACCCGCTCCCAAAGACTCCTACAAATACTCCCCACAGATCCTATACACCCACTCCCCAAGATTCCTACACATACTCCTCACAGACCCTATATACCCCTCCCCAAGACTCCTACACATACTCCCCACAGACCCTATATACCCCTCCCCAAGATTCCTACACATACTCCCCACAGACCCTGTACACCCACTCCCCAAGACCCTGACACACTCCCCACAGACCCTATACACCCGCTCCCCAAGACTCCTACACATACTCCCCACAGACCCTATACACCCACTCCCCAAAACTCCTACACATACTCCCCACAGACCCTATACACCCACTCCCCAAGACTCCTACACATACTTCCCCACAGACCCTATATACCCTCCCCAAGACTCCTACACATACTCCCCACAGATCCTATACACCCGCTTCCCAAGACTCCTACACATACTCCCCACAGACCCTGTACACCCGCTCCCCAAGACTCCTACACATACTCCCCACAGACCCTATACACCCACTCCCCAAGATTCCTACACAAACTCCCCACAGACCCTATATACCCTCCCCAAGACCTTACACATACTCCCCACAGACCCTATATATTTCTCCCCAAGACTCCTACACATACTTCCCCACAGACCCTATACACCATCCCCAAGACTCCTACACATACTCCCCCACAGACCCTGTACACCCGCCTCCCAAGACTCCTACACATACTCCCCACAGACCCTATACACCCACTCCCCAAGATTCCTACACAAACTCCCCACAGACCCTATATACCCCTCCCCAAGACTCCTACACATACTCCCCACAGACCCTATACACCCGATCCCCAAGACTCCTACACATACTTCCCCACAGACCCTGTACACCCACTCCCCAAGACCCTGACACATACTCCCCACAGACCCTATACACCCACTCCCCAAGACTCTTACACATACTCCCCACAGACCCTATACACCCACTCCCCAAGACTCCTACACATACTCCCCACAGATCCTATACACCCAATCCCCAAGACTCCTACACATACTCCCCACAGACCCTGTACACCCACTCCCCAAGACCCTGGACACATTCCCACAGACCCTATACACCCAATCCCCAAGACTCCTACACATACTCCCCCACAGACCCTATACACCCACTCCCCAAGACTCTACACATACTCCCCCACAGACCCTATACATCCCTCCCCAAGATTCCTACACATACCCCCACAGACCCTATATACCTACTCCCCAAGACTCCTACACATACTCCCCACAGACCCTATACACCCTCCCCAAGATTCCTACACATACCCCCACAGACCCTATACACCCAATTCCTAAGATTCCTACACATACATGCCCCCACAGACCCTATACACCCACTCTTCATGATTCCTACACATACTCCCCACAGACACCCTGGGTCCCTTGTACACGGCTCTCCCCACAGACCCTATACACCCTCCCCAAGACTCCCATACACATACTCCCCCAGAGACCCTATTCACCACCCCCCCAAGATTCCTACACATACTCCCCACAGACCCTATACACCCACTTCCCCATGATTCCTTGCACATACTTCCACAGACCCTGTACACTGCCTCCCACAGACCCTATACACCCCTCCCCAAGACTCCTACACATACTCCCCACAGACCCTATATACCCCTCCCCAAGACTCCTACACATACTCCCACAGACCCTATATACCCTCCCCAAGACTCCACACATACTCCCCACAGACCCTATACACCCACTTCCCAAGACTCCTACACATACTCCCCACAGACCCTATACACCCACTCCCAAGACTCCTACACATACTCCCACAGACCCTATATACCCTCCCCAAGACCCTGACACATACTCCCCACAGACCCTATACACCCACTCCCCAAGACTCCTAACTTAAGACTCCCAACAGACACTATACACCCATCCCCCAAGACTCCTACACATACTCCCCACAGACCCTGTACACCGACTTCCCAAGACCCTGGACACATACCTCCCCCACAGACGCTTATACACCCGGCCCCAAGACTACACATACTCCCCACAGACCCTATACACCAAGCCTCCCAAAGACTTCTACAAATACTCCCCACAGATCCTATACACCTACTCCCCAAGATTCCTACACATACTACCTCACAGACCCTATATACTTCTCCCCAAGACTCCTACACATACCCCCACAGACCCTATATACCCTCCCCAAGATTCCTACACATACTCCCCACAGACCCTGTACACCCACTCCCCAAGACCCTGACACACTCCCCACAGACCCTATACACCCGGGCTTTCCCAAGACTCCTACACATACTCCCCACAGACCCTATACACCCACTCCCCAAAACTCCTACACATACTCCCCCACAGACCCTATATACACCCATTCCCCAAGACTCCTACACATACACATACCCACAGACCCTATATACCCCCCTCCCCAAGACTCCTACACATACTCCCCACAGATCCTATACACCCGGGCTTCCCAAGACTCCTACACATACTCCCCACAGACCCTGTACACCCGCTCCCCAAGACTCCTACACATACTCCCCACAGACCCTATACACCCACTCCCCAAGATTCCTACACAAACTCCCCACAGACCCTATATACCCCTCCCCAAGACTCCTACACATACTCCCCACAGACCCTATATACCCCTCCCCAAGACTCCTACACATACTCCCCACAGACCCTATACACCATCCCCAAGACTCCTCCACATACTCCCCACAGACCTCTGTACACCCGGGCCGCCCCAAGACTCCTACACATACTCCCCACAGACCCTATACACCCACTCCCAAGATTCCTACACAAACTCCCCACAGACCCTATATACCCCTCCCCAAGACTCCTACACATACTCCCCACAGACCCTATACACCCGATCCCCAAGACTCCTACACATACTCCCCCACAGACCCTGTACACCCACTCTCAAGACCCTGACACATACTCCCACAGACCCTATACACCCACTCCCCAAGACTCTTACACATACTCCCCACAGACCCTATACACCCACTCCCCAAGACTCCTACACATACTCCCCACAGATCCTATACACCCAATCCCCAAGACTCCTACACATACTCCCCACAGACCCTGTACACCCACTCCCCAAGACCCTGACACATACTCCCCACAGACCCTATACACCCAATCCCCAAGACTCCTACACATACTCCCCACAGACCCTATACACCCACTCCCCAAGACTCCTACACATACTCCCCACAGACCCTATACATCCCTCCCCAAGATTCCTACACATACTCCCCACAGACCCTATATACCCACTCCCCAAGACTCCTACACATACTCCCCACAGACCCTATACACCCCTCCCCAAGATTCCTACACATACTCCCCACAGACCCTATACACCCAATCCCCAAGATTCCTACACATACTCCCCACAGACCCTATACACCCACTCTTCATGATTCCTACACATACTCCCCACAGACCCTGTACACTGCCTCCCCACAGACCCTATACACCCCCTCCCCAAGACTCCTACACATACTCCCCACAGACCCTATTCACCGCCTCCCCAAGATTCCTACACATACTCCCCACAGACCCTATACACCCACTCCCCATGATTCCTACACATACTCTCCACAGACCCTGTACACTGCCTCCCCACAGACCCTATACACCCCCTCCCCAAGACTCCTACACATACTCCCCACAGACCCTATTCACCGCCTCCCCAAGATTCCTACACATACTCCCCACAGACCATATAGACCCACTCCTCAAGACTCCTACACATACTCCCCACAGACCCCTACACATACTCCCCACAGACCCTGTACACTGCCTCCCCACAGACCCTGTACACCCACAGTTCCCCTACACCGGCCCTCACCCATGTTACCCCTACACCCACAGTTCCCCTACACACCGCCCTCACCCATGTTACCCCTACACCCACAGTTCCCCTACACCGGCCCTCACCCATGTTACCCCTACACCCACAGTTCCCCTACACCGGCCCTCACCCATGTTACCCCTACACCCACAGTACCCCTACACCGCCCCCACCCATGTTACCCCCTACACCCACAGTTCCCCTACACTGCCCCCACCCATGTTACCCCTACACCCACAGTTCCCCTACAATGGCCCTCACCCATGTTACCCCTACACCCACAGTTCCCCTACACCGGCCCTCACCCATGTTACCCCTACACCCACAGTTCCCCTACACCGGCCCTCACCCATGTTACTCCTACACCCACAGTACCCCTACACCGACCCTAACTCACGTTACCCCTACACCCACCACCCTGACAGTATCGACACCCACCTCCTCTCTGACTTGCTGCAACTGGTGCTCCTTGTGGTGTAGTTGCTGTTTCATGGTGGTCATCTCCCGGTCTTGAGACAGGAGCCGGATTTTCAAGTCTTTTACCGTCAGCTACAAACAAACATGAATACATAAAAACACTGATTAACAAGAACTCAACTAGCTTTTCCGTTTTTGGTTATGAAATCAGATTTCACTATTTCACAACTTGGGGACCGTTCATAGTTTATGGCTAGGGGGATGATGATGATTTTTATGGAGAAGCATGTACAATGTGAATGGCCCCCCCCCCCAAAAAAAAATAAAAAAATTATGTACAAAATAAGTGACACCCCCCTGCATGTCGTGTACAATATCAATGACCTCCCTCCCCTTTCCATAATTTTTAAAGCATAATTATAAACATATTTTTGTGTACAAAATTGCTGCCCCCTAGAATGTGTGTACAAAATTGCTGACCCCCTAGCTCCCAGAACAAAATGGTTGACCCCCTAAAATCACACCACCCCCACCACCCCCAAGCCATAAATTATGAACAGTCCCTTACAGATAAAAATCCTCTATCAAAATTTGTGTTTTAATTGCACCTGAGACAGAACAAATATACTTCTTATCAGGAGCACGAGACATTTTAAAGCATATTTCCATTTTTACTGATTTAATGTGCTACATTTGCTGACTTAATGTGACACAAGTCATTCTCTTCTAAGCTGGCATAACATGCTTAAATGTTTCTTCTAAGCGGCTGACATGTCATAAAAGTATGTTCTTGAGATGAGTCTCTACCTGGCTTGTCTAATCTGTAAACTGTCTGCAATGGATGTGTAAATGTGTAATAAGTCACTACTTGGTTGGTGTAAATGTGTAATAAGTCACTACTTGGTTGGGGTAAATGTGTAATAAGTCACTACTTGGCCGGTGTAAATGTGTAATAAGTCACTACTTGGTTGGGGTAAATGTGTAATAAGTCAATACTTGGCTGGGGTAAATGTGTAATAAGTCACTACTTGGCCGGTGTAAATGTGTAATAAGTCACTACTTGGCCGGTGTAAATGTGTAATAAGTCACTACTTGGGTGTAAATGTGTAATAAGTCACTACTTGGTTGGTGTAAATGTGTAATAAGTCACTACTTTGGTAAATGTGTAAATGTGTAATAAGTCATTACTTGGTTGGGGTAAATGTGTAATAAGTCACTACTTGGCTGGTGTAAATGTGTAATAAGTCACTACTTGGTTGGTGTAAATGTGTAATAAGTCATTACTTGGTCGGTGTAAATGTGTAACAAGTCACTACTTGGTTGGTGTAAATGTGTAACAAGTCACTACTTCTTGGCTGGTGGTGTAAATGTGTAATAAGTCACTACTTGGCGGTGTAAATGTGTTACAAGTCACTACTTGGTTGGTGTAAACTTGGTTGGTGTAAATGTGTAACAAGTCACCACTTGGCCAGTGTAAATGTGTAACAAGTCACTAAACTTTTCACGGTGTAAATGTGTACTTGGCTGGTGTGTGAAAGTCACTACTTGGCCAGTGTAAATGTGTAACAAGTCACTACTTGGTTGGTGTAAATGTGTAACAAGTCACTACTTGGTTGGGGTAAATGTGTAACAAGTCACTACTTGGTTGGTGTAAATGTGTAACAAGTCACTACTTGGCCAGTGTAAATGTGTAACAAGTCACTACTTGGCGGTGTAAATGTGTAATAAGTCACTACTTGGCTGGTGTAAATGTGTAATAAGTCACTACTTGGCCGGTGTAAATGTGTAACAAGTCACTACTTGGTTGGTGTAAATGTGTAATAAGTCACTACTTGGTTGGTGTAAATGTGTAACAAGTCACTACTTGGTTGGGGTAAATGTGTAATAAGTCACTACTTGGCTGGTGTAAATGTGTAACAAGTCACTACTTGGCCAGTGTAAATGTGTAACAAGTCACTACTTGGCCGGTGTAAATGTGTAACAAGTCACTACTTGGTTGGGGTAAATGTGTAATAAGTCACTACTTGGCGGTGTAAATGTGTAACAAGTCAATGTGTACTTCACCTTGGTGTAAATGTGTAACAAGTCACTACTTGGGCGGTGTAAATGTGTAACAAGTCAATACTTGGCCAGTGTAAATGTGTAACAAGTCACTACTTGGTTGGTGTAAATGTGTAACAAGTCACTACTTGATTGGGGTAAATGTGTAACAAGTCACTACTTGGTTGGTGTAAATGTGTAACAAGTCACTACTTGGCCAGTGTAAATGTGTAACAAGTCACTACTTGGCCGGTGTAAATGTGTAATAAGTCAATACTTGGAAGGTGTAAATGTGTAATAAGTCATTACTTGGCCGGTGTAAATGTGTAACAAGTCACTACTTGGTTGGTGTAAATGTGTAATAAGTCACTGCTTGGTTGGTGTAAATGTGTAACAAGTCACTACTTGGTTGGGGTAAATGTGTAATAAGTCATTACTTGACCGGTGTAAATGTGTAACAAGTCACTACTTGGCCAGTGTAAATGTGTAACAAGTCAATACTTGGCCGGTGTAAATGTGTAACAAGTCACTACTTGGTTGGGGTAAATGTGTAATAAGTCACTACATGGCCGGTGTAAATGTGTAACAAGTCACTACTTGGCCGGTGTAAATGTGTAACAAGTCACTACTTGGGCGGTGTAAATGTGTAACAAGTCAATACTTGGCCGGTGTAAATATGTAACAAGTCAATACTTGGCCGGTGTAAATGTGTAACAAGTCACTACTTGGCCGGTGTAAATGTGTAACAAGTCACTACTTGGCGGTGTAAATATGTAACAAGTCAATACTTGGCCGGTGTAAATGTGTAACAAGTCACTACTTGGCCGGTGTAAATGTGTAACAAGTCACTACTTGGCCAGTGTAAATGTGTAACAAGTCACTACTTGGCCAGTGTAAATGTGTAACAAGTCACTACTTGGCGGTGTAAATGTGTAACAAGTCACTACTTGGCCAGTGTAAATGTGTAACAAGTCACTACTTGGCCGGTGTAAATGTGTAATAAGTCAATACTTGGAAGGTGTAAATGTGTAATAAGTCATTACTTGGCCGGTGTAAATGTGTAACAAGTCACTACTTGGTTGGTGTAAATGTGTAATAAGTCACTGCTTGGTTGGTGTAAATGTGTAATAAGTCACTACTTGGTTGGGGTAAATGTGTAACAAGTCACTACTTGGCCGGTGTAAATGTGTAATAAGTCACTACTTGGCCGGTGTAAATGTGTAACAAGTCACTACTTGGTTGGTGTAAATGTGTAACAAGTCACTACTTGGCCGGTGTAAATGTGTAACAAGTCACTACTTGGCCGGTGTAAATGTGTAACAAGTCACTACTTGGCCAGTGTAAATGTGTAACAAGTCACTACTTGGCCGGTGTAAATGTGTAACAAGTCACTACTTGGTTGGTGTAAATGTGTAACAAGTCACTACTTGGCTGGTGTAAATGTGTAATAAGTCACTACTTGGCCGGTCGAATGTGTAACAAGTCACTACTTGGCCGGTGTAAATGTGTAACAAGTCACTACTTGGTTGGTGTAAATGTGTAACAAGTCACTACTTGGTTGGGTAAATGTGTAACAAGTCACTACTTGGCCGGTCGAATGTGTAACAAGTCACTACTTGGCCGGTGTAAATGTGTAACAAGTCACTACTTGGCCGGTGTAAATGTGTAACAAGTCACTACTTGGCCAGTGTAAATGTGTAACAAGTCACTACTTGGCCGGTGTAAATGTGTAACAAGTCACTACTTGGCCGGTGTAAGTGTGTAACAAGTCACTACTTGGCCGTGGTAAAAGTGTAACAAGTAATAAGACATACATCAGCCGATGCCTTGACCTGCTTGAGCTGTTTTTCAAACTTGGTCTGTAAGACTGCTTCCTCATTCACAATGTCTACCTCCTTCTGCATCAGCTGGGTCTCAGCTGATTTCAGTTTCCTCTCCATCTTCGAAAGTGACTTGATGCTATCAGACTCCATCAACTCCACCTGGGCCTGCGATAGTCAAATGGTCAAATCTGTACCCAGGAATAACACTATGACACTAAAAGTTTGATGAATTGTATTACCGTATTTGCCATATTCAGGTAAATAAATTTGCAGTGAAACAGCCTGGGAGCCATTCAGCAGGTGACACAGTTACTTACAACACTGACAAGACTAATGACATTGATGACATGACAAAAAAGTTCATTGTCTGAGAATGAAATTCCTAAATTGCTAAACTCTGACATCAGCTGTGACCATTGTTGTAATTTGAAAATAGCACATGAAAAGTTTGTTTTAGGATGCTTCATGCTATTTGGTCTCTACACACAAAAATACCTTGTGATAGCAAATGGCAATTAACAAACCATGGACGTATTTCTGTTGTTGATACAGATTTCAACAAAAATAGGAACAACATGAGGAAGTCAGAGAGTTTAACTTGTATGACAATAATGGTTGCAGATTGGTTTCCTTAGAACTTCACACTAAACAATTATTGAAAGGATCATGTTGGGTGATCACTTAGGGCACTGTGCATTAAATGACTGGCAGTACATGTTACCCTGATATGTCAATACGATTGTTATTTCCAGGTTATCTTAAAAGGAAATCACTGAGAAACCATATTGATTAAGGCTTTTAAAAAGTGCTTACCTAATGGAAATACTGCTAGCTATCACTCACCATGTCTAATGACCTATTATTGGAACAGTTCTAGCTTTATCAATGTTTACTAAGTTTACTTGTTCCCACGTGACTCCTGGTATCACGTGTGGTCCTAACAAGCCCACTTTTGATAATTATATACCAGGATGCCTATTATGGAATATACAGTAACATCTAAGAAGCGACTGTTTATCTTGAAAGTTATTGTGTACTACCATGTGCAAAATATTATCCTGTTCATTTGCCAATAAGGAACAATTACATGTATTGTTAGTAATTGTTAGTAAACTTACCTCTGGATTATGGTTGCCTTATTCCTGTGGATTCCACAGATACATACAGAATGGAAATGAAATTTTTAACTAAGTCATAGGTATCCCTAGTCGTATGCTTAAAGAGTTACGCGGTTATCTCCCTTAGGCTAGCTGTGACGTCACAACGTAGTTGTTGAAAACCTCTCATGATTTTTCTGAAGAAAACTGACATCTTCTGCATCTCCTCGTGGGGAGGTCGGGTGGGCACTAGATCCAATAATCCAACGGTAAGTTTACTAACAATTACTAACAATACATGTAATTGTTCCTAATTATAGGCGTAAACATTCCCTCTGGATTATGGTTGCCAGAATCTCACATAAGGAAGGAGGGTTTATACAGATGATGAATACAGCAATACCACTAAACTATGACTTAAGTGATGAAATGTAATATACATATGGATTACCTAGATCATTCCCTGGATATTTCAGTATTTAATTACCTAAAGGGAAAGATCATCCTTGTGAGGGAGAAGTATCTGGTGTTTGGAGAAGACTGTGACGTCACTTCTGGTCCCAGACGTCATATCCGGTTCTGTAATAGTCTATTGACTGATTCTCATTTTAACCGGTTTCTGTGACGTCACTTCCTGTTTGATTACGTCACTTCCGGTTCATTGACGTCACTTCCGGTTCATTGACGTCACTTCCGGTTCGTGACGTCACTTCCGGTTTGTGATTTCAAGTCTTCTTGTGGATTATTTAACTGGAGTAATAAATTGCAGCGGATATAATAATTCCAATTACTGGTGATAAACATTATTAGATACGGTTCTTCAAAGATCCTCATCCTTCCGTTTACTGTTAACCTGTTTCCTCCCTCACAGTCCAAAGACAGTGAACCACTGCTGAGTTTGGATATATATAAATATGCACCCACACCTCTTTTTCCCCTTCAAGGGAAAAAACAAGAGGAGGAGAGGCGCTGTCCGTAGGCTCTCTAAGGATGGAATGAGTTTCGCAAAAGCAAATTGGTGTGGGGATTAGAGATCTTCCACCGGCATGCAGCAACAATCTGATCTACTGAAATGGACCCCCAAGCTGCAAGTGACGACGTCCAGGCCCTGGTCTCATGCAGGGAAAACTATTCTTCACTAAGTTGGGGTCAAAATCCTGGTAAACAAGAAATTATTGTCTTCCTAAGCCAAGACGATATAATATTCAATCAAGAACTCCAAATCAACAATTGTCTTGCATGAGATAATAAAACAAAACAAAGCACAAAACAAACAAACAGCAGCAACTATGTCTGATATTGAGAGCATGCTGGATATACCTTCTCAGAGCTCGAATAGGGCATAGGAGTCTAGTTCTGTCTGATCTAGAGGCAGAGGTAGGGAATACTTGAATCTGGTATACTCTGTGGCTGAGAGACCGCCAGCAGAAGCCTGATTCTTGGCAAGAACAAACTGGTTAAGTTCTACATGACAGCCATCTAGAGCCTCCTGTAAAGGTGATTGACTAAAGTCTATGGCCAAAAATTCTGGAGCTGGAAGCTGTAGCAATGTAGCAATGACAAGTAGAAAACCCACCTTTTATGGAGAAGAAATAAAAATAAATTTCCTACATAGGTTTGGAAGACTTCTGGAGAGACTACAGAATTAAACATAAAGCCAACTTGGGGAAGATTGTAGGACTAGGAGCTGAAAATAATAATAATAATAAATAAATAAATTCTTAACTGGAATGAACTAATCGGCTTGTAGAGCAAGCTGTTAGAACCACTGCTAGTCCTTGTATATCTCAAACAGAAGCGATTGCTGATCTGTAGTCCACCATAGTACTGTGTTTCAGTGTCTTAACGTCACTGAGAAAAAGTAGAAATCCACTAAGAATCGTTGAGATAGACCTGAATCTGAATTCCCATCAACATAAAACATTGTAGGAGCGATATCATAACAATGAAAAATATCCAGAAATTGTTGAAACAATTTCCTCATTGGATTGTTCTGGAAGATTCGTATCTCCAGTCAAGAGGTGAGATGGTACTATAGCTGCCGAATGGTCTAACACAATCACTCGAGTGTGATTGGCATCGGAAAACTGCCTGAAAAACGACATCCAAAAAGGAGTGGGCAAGCATCCTTCGTGGGCTGACATGACCACCATGGAATCTTGATGAATTGCCATATAATCCTCAAAACCTGGGTGAGGAAGCTACCCGATTCCCAAGACAAGGCAACTGCCGTGATGAAAAGATATCGATCTAGTATGCACAGTCGAAAACCTAAAACTCCCTAGGACTAGGAGTAACGTGACGTAAATAAGAACGAAATTTTTGGATAATTTCGAGGATAGGTGTGAGAAATCCCTATCAATTTGAAGCACTGGCGAGGAAAAAACAACCCCTTCCTATCCAGGTTGACATTGGCTTGTCTATCCATACCCCTAGCCAAGGATGCTAAGCCTTCGTATTTGCAATATCATGACTGAATTGTCCAGCCACTTGTACAGTGAACACAGACATGAAAGCACGGAATAATTTCCCACATGGTGCATAAAACGCTTACAGCGCATCTCCAATGGCGCGTCATATTTTTCAAAGAACGTACCTTCATAGAAAAAGATATTACAATTCAACGAGCCGTTGATTAAACCCATGATTAAACTCATGTCCCCCCGTAACACTCTAAAACCTAACAACACGATGCTTACGGCGTCCATTTACAATGTATTAGCTCTCTGCCAATCAGCGTCATTCATTCCGCAGTAAATACTATTTATCAGCCAATGCAAAAATTCGTTACATTTTAGCTTACACAATGTCTAAGCTGGTTCCCAAGCTGGTTTCCGGCTCCCTTTGCGCTCGCAAACTTGCGCCACCTTGCGTATATTGCGATAAGCGAGATGAGGCCCAGCGTAACACATGGTCGCAAAGCATCACAGAAGTTGGTAGACCAAACAGAAGATGCCATTAGCGTGGTTAGGGAGATGAGGGTGATGAAAAAGTAAACTAACGACGGAATACACCTTCCAAGATCCGTCAGAAGCAGAGGGATAATAGGCACTTGTTAGAACAATAAATGTGCCCTATAACACGCCTTTTCCAGGTACAAGGCACATGCTCAAGGTGTTGACATGTTACCTTTTATTAACCCTGAAAACCCATGCTGCCAAGAGGTGCGAGAAAATTGAATAGCCACATGAATTATCCCACCAGGTACCCATGTACCCTGCTTGGTTATATTGAGGCAATTTGAATAAACTCACTTGCCTGTATTCAGTGACTGGATATCAGTCTTGTTTCCAACCTAACGGTATATCGCCCGTGCCTCCCATTGAGCGCTCAGCTGACAGTGCATTCTGGCAAGAAAATGCACGTGTCATCCCCTTATCTGATTCATTCACCCGGTCGTCACCTGGTCCGACTCGTGCTACCTGAACAGCTGTAACCTCGTGGGACAGCAGATTGATTTGAACCGTGGCCTCGAATATAGCCGTGGTGTTTCTAATTCAGTAATAGTAATAATAATAATATTACTGAAGGTTATATATCGCGAAATCCAACCACAAGTGGATGCTCAAGCGCTACAAGTGAGGTTGAGTTAATAGTACAATGAAAGAGATGCGTTGAAAGATGTGATCTGAACGCAATAAAACATGGAAACAGTTTATAGCGAGGAACAGTCTATTCCACAGCAATGGCGCGCAACCACTGAAAGAACACTCGCAATAAGAGGCCAAGGCAGTCTGTAAGAAGGAATACTAAATAAGAATTGCTTCCAAATCGTAGTTGTCTGGGTGGTTGAAACGGGTTAGCCATTCACTTATATGATAGATATTTTGGTGCCATGCCATTTAGACTCTTGTATGTGATACAGAGTACCTTAAACAACTGTACCGGGTTGTTTGGAAGCCGTGGCCGTAGGTAGATTCCAATGGAACGGATGAAAAACCGAAGTAGTAGACGAAGTAATAGGACCAGATGACGAAAATGTATATCATTGTTTACCACGCCAAGTGGAACAGATTGTTGAGTGGAGACGAGATCGACAACTACCTAGCTCAGAGTTGTCGTAGGCTCAAGTGACATATGCGAAGGAGTCATGGATATGTTTTGTGAGTAAACGTCAGTTTGGAACTTCCATCAAGACATCAATGTTGATTGTTTAATAACAACAAACAAAACAAATAAGACATGTCAGGTATTTAAGCAGTACCGAGCAGTCAAAAAAACAACAAAAACAAAAAAACAAACCAGTCATTGGATAGAACCCAAGTTAGATTATCTGAACTAAGGGCCCAGTAGCTGTTCGTCAACAATGACGCAAGCTTCTAAATCCACTGCCTATTTGAGATAATTGTGTGTTAAAAAAACGCAGGTTATCTGCGTCATGACAAACACTGCTGACACCCTTATATCTCTCTCCCTGAAGGTAGATATCTACCGAGAGTTGAGAAGTGAGAATTTCCAAATGCCGTTTACAAGTGATGAATGGGGAAGAAATGTCTTGGGAGGTCCCTCTACTTAACATAAAGGGCGACTAATAGAAACAGGTGGTCAGGCTCGCTGACTTGGTTAGCACAATAAGTCATCGTATCCCAATTGTGTAGATCGATGCTCATGTTGTTGAACATAAGCTTGATTGTCTGGTCCCGACTCGATTAATTACAGACCGCCGCCATAAAGATGGAATATTGCTGAGTGAAGCGAAAAACTTAACTAGCTCACTCTGTGGTTGATACTCGACTACCCACATATAAACTAAAGAGTACCTTACTGCCTAAACTATGGCTCTTGCTGGCGTCATACGAGTTACTATGGCCGACGATTCCGTGGATGGCACTCGGACACATTCGGCTTGCAACTCCGACCGCACCATGCGGTAATAAACGATTGCCTGCCAAGCGGACTTATTATCAGTAGGTCAAACGCAAGCGGTTGAACCCCCGGGACTAACGGCAGGACCTCATGCGGCTTGTGCCATGGGCATAAGCTACCGCCGGGTCGACTTTGTCGAACCTAGACGGTGTCAATCTGAGCCAGATATATCCCGTTATGCCATGCCACCGATCCGCCCGACTACCGCGGGCTACGGAGACGGCAGCTGGTGTACAGCCGCGGAAGCCCGTGGTCTCCGTGAGAGTCGGTATCGGTTGACTGGGACGATCCCATACGAGGATCAGCCCCGTTATGCTCGCGCTGTTCCAGACCACCCCTGGCTTACGGGGGATGGCAGCTGATGAACAGCCGTGAAGCCCGTGTCTCCCGTAGCTGGTACGGTTGACTGGGACGATCCCATACGTGAGGGCCGCAAGCGGTCCACAGGATCAGCCCCATTATGCTCGCGCGGCTCCAATCCGCCTGCGCGGGAAAGGTTGGCCGGCCGAGAGGGCTTTTATGGGTTGTTACCGTTGCCGGTTGAAACCCAGGGACTGAAGGCAGGGCCCGTGCGGCTTGCGCCATGGGCAAATCCTGCCTAATGTCGAACCGTCGACATAGTCCCTCCCGCTCGAAACCTTGGCTTCTCCCCCGTGGGGATTGCTCATCAGCTTCAGTTCGCGGGTGATACTACGGCTTTCCCGAGTAGAGCACCACAACGACCTATGGGTATAGACTCTAGACCGTTGGCCCTGGACGTGGTCTTTCGAGTCTGTACGGCACACGGCCGACAGGCTTCAGCCTGATCACACTGCCTCTGCAGATTAATTTTTAGCCTCTTTTTTATCGAATTTGCAAAGAATAGATATATAGACGAATGAATGTACCCGTAAGGGATGAAATAATGCCGAATATTGTCCATTAATCCAATCAGATTACAAAACAATTCTTGACACAATGAAAATCGGTTATAAAAAGAGTAGGGAGGACCCGGGGGGCAGGAGGCAATTAGAAATGGGGATACAATTTGGCCATGAATTTTTTGAGATTGCAGACACGTGCTTGAGACAATATGATTTTTGGCGGGAAAATTAGATGAAAATCAAGCAATATGCACAAAATATAGAATGCGATTGTCAGAAACATCAACCAATGCGACACTACTGACCAGGAGTCTTGAAGTTGTTGAAAATTTGAAGAAAAGTTAAAAAACACTTCCACACTGTAAACACGTCTTCTGTGTTGTCCATACAGAAAAATCATGAGAGGTTTTCAACAACTACGTTGTGACGTCACAGCTAGCCTAAGGGAGATAACTGCGTAACTCTTTAAGCATACCACTAGGGATAGCTATGACTTAGTTAAAAATTTCATTTCCATTCTGTATGTATCTGTGGAATCCACAGGAATAAGGCAACCATAATCCAGAAGGAATGTTTACGCCTATAATTTCATCAAATATTTGCAATATCATCTACTTTGACAATGACCACATGTAAACAATGTCGTGTCGAAGTTCAAGGGAGATAATATCACTTTAAGTTATCCCTGGTTTGATACAACTGAAGAATAACTTGGCAAACATCTACTGACTTATATGGCACATAAATAACTACAGCTTGTTCAGCTTGACCCGATCAAGTGAATACTAATGCATTACGTGACCGTGTCACAACTGGTTGAGTAGTATACACAATGGGGCTACAAGGGTCCCCCCCCCCGGCTCAATTTAAAAATCCCCTAGCCCCATTGTGTATACTACTAAGGTCCCCAGCGAATAGTTTCTGAAATATTGACTTTTAAGTGAGCATGGGGTCATTCGGTCGTAATTAAGTCTTAATTAATCTAATGAAGTCATCGAGAGTGTTCCCAATGCCCTTTTGCTATAGCGTAACCATCTGCCGAGATGCATGCAAAATTTCACGAAAATCGGTCAAATAGTTTAGGAAATAATCACTTTTTAGTGAGCATGGGGTCGGTCTGGCGAAAGGCTAACAATCCAACGTGTTGTCGTACTTGTTATATATTATCGAGGCGAGAGGAGTTTTTAGCCGAATGAAAGGCAGGTCTCGGAAGTCGTCACCTAGCTACCATCTCTTTGAGATGGTTTCTTTGAGCGAGAGCCGTGCACAAGTATAAGTGTGTGTGTCTCTTGGCTCGGCTATGATGATGATGCACGGCCGTCTGACTAGCGAGGCTACAGATGTCTGAAAATGAATGAAACGCATCTCTCGGCAGTTTCCTACCCGGATAGTCGTCTCGGTATAACTGAGCAAGCGCTGTGGGCGAGTCGCAGTGTGTGGCTCGGCTCGGCTTGTACAGCTTGCTGTAGAGCTGGCTGGCTGTTGGCTACTTTATGTAATGATAGTTTTGGACCAGATTCCTAAATTTGTTACGATCCATTGCTCCTGCAGGAGTAAAAATATGGTTAGAATGATGGTGGGTCGTCTCTCTCTATCCACAGTGGTACAGCTTAGATCGATAAGTAGCTTTCATTGTAAGTGCTATCAGCGTCCTCCGGGGTGTAATGGTTACAGAGCTGGGCACACTATTCTGAGGTCCAGCGTTCGAATCACACTTTCAGCAGAAACTTTTGTGACTTAGATGCCCTACTCAGACTGTATAGTCACCACGGCTCTGATGTTAAAATTAAAAGGGGGTGTTTGTGAGAGATGAATTTAAGCTTTGAAATTGATTGCTGATAACACGAGAAAATACAACTCTGACATATTGTGTCTCTAGCCACATAGCATACCACAACCTAATAGAACACACAAATAATCATGAGAATTATCATACAGTGGGCACTCTAAAAGGGATTGTGTCGTGAGGTACGATCATCAACTCCTCTCTGACGAATGCTCTCAGCGGTCCGTCTTTCAAGTAGTACAAGTTTTTTATGTTGACAAAGTCTATGTTGTACGTTTTCATGGACCATATCGGATCGGTGGCGCGTTTTCTGCAGTTTCTGCGTGCGATCGTAGCCATTTCTTTTTTATGTGTTTTTTAATATTACTTCAAAATACATGTATTGTCCTTAGTGGCCAAGTCCATGACGAGCATGCCCATGTCCTGCACATTGAAATCGAGTTTGATCGTAGGCTGTTTGAGAACCATTTTCGTTAAGCAAGCGTAACCTACGGTTAGTCCGGCGATATGCATCGTTGACGAATGTTTTTCCTTCGGACGACATCGTGTGTATATAAATATATATATATATTGCAGGTTTATTTCTAATTGTGTCGTCTGCTGTTGTGGCGGTGGTGGTTGTTGCTTGTTATTATTATATAGCAGCATAACGACGACCACGCTTAATCCCGGCAACAATCCACGGAGTGTAATGGGTGTTATTATTTTTGTGGTGCTTGGCTAAACCACCTTTTCTACCAGCAGCGACTTTTTCAGGATTCTTGGTGGTGGTGACTAGTCGTATCGGTGTCGTTGCTTCCTCCTCCGTCGGAGTTTCCTCCTCCTGTGGCGCATCCATGTTGTATATTATTATCATTATTATTTTTTTCTTCTTTAAATTGACAATGCTTTGCCGTGATGATTGCCGCGGTCATCGGAGCTAAAACATGCCGTATCTGTAGTACAGCACGCAGCTGACGGCGCTGAAAGCGTGGTCGATGAACAGATCTTTCATGAGATCTTCCCACAGGTAAAGTCGACGTTCTGGCAGAATGGGAAGGAAGTACGACGCTACGCCGGCGTAGACTTGCGTTATGACAGACCCTATGGTTTTCGTCATTTCGTCGCCGAGTCTGGCTTCGTATCTCGTGTACAGCTTGTCGATTTCTTCGGCTGGCATTTTGTGAATTTTATTGGGAGTGTGGTCGCCCCCACCCAAGTATTGTTTGGCTTTGCCGCTGTCTGCGCGCGGCACCAGTCTCTCTCGCTTGTCGTTTTTATTTATATTATCATCATCCAACATTTGTTTGAGCAGTTGTCGCACACCATCTTATTATGTAACAAACGATTTTTAAGTCTAATAAAATATCATGCGATGTACGCGAAACACAGCGAGATGAAAGTCAAGTTGCACACAACGATAGTTTCGAACATCGTTTTTGCTTGAGTAATGCTAGAATTTGCTTGAATTTTGCTAGAATTTTGCTTAAAGCTAGCAGACTTTATACGCCACGGGTTGGTCATTTTTCAACAGGAGTTTGGTGTGTTTCGTTTCGGCGAGCTGTTTTTTTCACTCGCTCTTGTTCTTGTTTGGTCGGGATCACGTCATTTTCTCGCAAGCAGTCCTCGAACGAATCCCTGTCCTTGCAGTGAAACAGGGCGACCCATCGCGTCTGTTCCCGTAAATCTTTCAGCACCGAGTTGAATTTCTGCGTCAAAACCCAAACGCTGTGTTTCGTGTGTCGGCCCGAGAAGGCCAGGTACGACAGCACGTCTCGTTTTTTAACCATCTCCTTGTTGACGCTGCAGTCGTCCAGGATAAACAGGGTCGATTCTCCTTTCAGCTTGTCATGGCAAGCGCGCAACCAGTCCTGCAGACGAATTCCAGCATCGATTTTGTGCACGTCCGGGTCCGTCACAGTCTCTCACCTACGGTCTCTCCATGTACGTCTTGTTCACCCGTAAAGTGGGGCAGCGAATGACGATGTGGTCGAACACGTCATGATAGTTATGAATGCCATCTTGCTGCATCCCGTCTGACCGCACAGGATGGCGCAGTGGGGATCGCAAGGTAAATCAATAAATGGCTTGCACGAATCTTCCATTGTCTATATTGAGTTGCGCGTCCATAATCACGTACAAATATAAATTTAACTTGCCGGCCGGATTTTGAGCTTTTGGGGCGATTTGGATGGTGATCCCCTCGCTGCCGTTGTCGATGCGACGTCCGCTGCCATGTAGTCTGTCGTCGTCCGTGGATCGCATGTCTAGCCACAGCGCTGTAATGTTTATCCAGGTAACCATCAATCCTCATGTAGGATAAACTCGTTGACTTCCGGCGAGTGTCGCTTGATGGTCGGTAGTTTTCTTATCTCGTCCCACTGCTGGTAAGCTCGCATGCCTTGGCTGAACAGCTGGTTGGGAACGCCCTCGACGGTCACTTCAACTTTCGTGATCTCGGGATTCCAAGTGAGTTCGCTGTCTCTTCGAAACGGCTCGTATTCCGCCACGGGAGTGATCAAGATGCCTTTCATCGATAGAGCCGGCACGTTCAGGTTGATGTTCCACAACGTGTCGCTCTTGTCCTTGACGATCGTCCGGTGCCGCAGCACGCGATCGTACAGGATGGACAGCTTTCCTGAGTACTGGGTGCGAATCTGCCGGGCCAGTTCGGAGCTCGTGACCATGTCGAATTCCAGAGAGATGTTGTCAACGACGTAGCTGGCCCCGGTGCCGTCCAGTGTGAATATTACTTTGCTGTAGCCGTTGAACGTGAGTTCGTATTCCAACCGGTCACCCAGCGCGGCCCTGTAAAACGGCATGTGGCCCTCGAGCAGCTCGAAGTCGAGTGGTATGCAAAACCGGTTCCCGTATGCCTTGGTGATGGCTTTGTCCCCTGCCTCTATCCCATCTAGCTTGTCTTGCGTGAAAGCTCATCCCACATGCATGTCGTTCGCACGGCAGAACGAATTTGCACGGCCCAACAAATTCCTTGATACAACATGTCAGCGCGTTCCTTCTCGATTCTCCAGAGGTCCGTGTAACAGTAAAACACGTCACTGTCGTCGATGCTCAGCACCTCGTTCCCGCGTATTTTGATGGTGGTTTTCTTGACAATGGCACGACCCAGGTTGTGCACGATCTTGCGTTTGTCGTTCGTGGACTCCAAAGTGATGTGCAAAGCCAGTCGAGCTGTGCCGGGGACGATGACGTCGTTCGTGGCCAGGTTGGGGAATCGAACCAGCAGCGTTTGGTTTTGATCAATCGTGCTCGGATTGTTGGTGATGGTCACCGACTGACGCATGGCTTTAACACCCAGGGGTTCTCTCGATCTTTGGAAAGGATCTAGCTTTCGTCCGTATTGCTACATTGTTTATATTGAAACTATGTATATTATAAGTTTAATATAACAAAAATGGCTGATGATATTCCCACGGAAGATTTCGACGTACACCAGCTGAACGACCATGATGCAGCAGCCATGGACACCTTGTTCATGGGGGACACCGTGGGCAACAAGCTTTTAACGCAGGCTGTAGATGAGTATTACGATGCTTTAAAGCGCGATAAAAATTACGCCGAAACGTTGGGACGCTGCGATTGAAAGCTCATCCGGAGGTCGATCTCATGAACAAACACACGAGAAAAACTCTCGCCCTGTCGACGCTAGCCAGTCGCCGTGGCGGTAGTCAAATGATCCGCGAACGAACTAAACCTGCGAGATTACGGCGGCGCACGACCCAAACAACTTCCGCGAAGGTCGTCCAAGATCTGCAAAACGTAAGGACCAAACTTGGTGGTGCCAGCGCTGCCGATCTGAGAGAAATGCCCAAGGGTGCCAAAGAAGCGTCGGACGAAATCGATAAAATATTGGTCACGTACTGGAACGAACCCTTGCCCGGTTTCGAATTTCCTCTTAGGGAACTTCGAGGTCGAGATGAAGCCTTGAAAAACTAGTGCGGAGAACTCGTGAACAACATGGGTAAACTGAATGAAATCGACGAGCACATCGCTCGCGAGAAAAGAAACCTCAGGATTGTGGATGACGACGAGGCGATGATAAACATCATCGAGAAAAGATTGCACGACCTGGAAGACGAGAGACGGACCAGATTGGAAGCCGCTTCCTCCAACCGGGAAGCCCTACGATCACAAATCAGTCGCGTGCGCGAAACCATCAACCAAGTCTTGAACGAGGACACCACATTGGCCAACAGGATCCGAATTCTGTTCCGGGAACAAGGAATCACCATCGCCAGTGTTCTCACGGCTTTGGGCTTCATCATATCGACTCTGGTGGTATCACTGACGGGCAGTGGTGGTACACCACCAACACCAACAAGCCCATCATCAGGCGACGACGTCAGAGACTGGATAAAAAAACATTTGAAATCTCTCGGCGAAGCCCTGGCTAAACTGGCATCTTGGGCAGCATCGTTTCCTGGTTGTTAGGCTTCTTGTCGAAAACCGTCACGTGGCACGGTCAAAACCTGTGGGCTTTCATCGTCGCCGTGGTGGGTCTGGTGTAAGTCGCGGCTAAGGAATTTTTAACCAAATGAGGCACAGACCGATCGCGATCCCCCTGACCACCAGCGCCGTTTTGCAATTGACGTGCTGCTGATTGTTTGCCTGCACATGCTGAGGCAGCTGCTGCTGTTGTTGGCGTGGTGGTGCTACTTCTACTTCCGGTGTCGGTGCCACGATGCCCGTTTCATACTGCAACACGACTCGACTCGTGTTATTGACATCCTTTTGACACTTTTGATCGGCGATGACGATTTCGTTGTTGTAGCCCACCACTCTGTCCATCCTCATTCGCATGTCGCTCGGAGCCATGTACAGTCTCGGGCCGAACACGTGGTTGACTTTCAACCGGGTTTATTCTAGCGCTTTTTGATAGCTGTTTCTGCGCGTCGTAAGCTGTCCCTTCACGACCCACGATGCTGGAACGCATTTGCGTCTGAGCACCCAGCACGGCCCACACGTACGTACGTTCGAATCGAATCGTTCAATCTGACAACACCAGCAAGAGTACACCCTTTCGAAGTGTCCAGCATGAACATTTTCCAATCATCCGCAGGTCCTGCTCGAACCTCCAAACGCGGTAATCCTTGTTGCTGTTGTTGAAAGACATGTAATCGTCTTGATGTAATGATACGACTTGTAACCCCAATCTTTCACTAGCTGTTTGCTGGCTTCCACGAGAGACATGTTGTGAATGATGGGAATGCCCAAACCGTGGTTCGGACCCGGCAAACACTAATCATCTGATCTAGTTCTAATTCATCGCAAACGCGTTCGTACGCACATCGATCGTATGATTGTTTATGGCATTCCATGCCTTGTCTTGCGGAATCGGGGCACTGATTTCTTTCAGGATACGTCTGATCTGGTAGTACACGTGAAATGAGAATACAGACCGACTCAGCGCATCACGACAAGTGTCGTTCAACGTCACGCCGCACCAAGTGGTTGCGCACCACACGGCGAAATTGAATTGATTCTGCCACAACTGCATCGGGTTGATAAACCAAGTGTGTACCGTTTTCACATTCGTGACTGAAAACCCGTTATTTGTAAACACGTCGATGAACCGAACTATGAAATGTAAACCATCCTTTGCATCGACCACAAGACTCGCTTGCATGAGATTGGTAGCACTTTTAGAAGAAAACACTCCCGGTTTGTACATATTTGAATTGTTATATAGTATACATATCTACTTTTTCAATATGTACATGACGCTTCCGGGAATCATGAGTGGCGAGTCCGTTCAACTGTTTATAAATAAGAGGCGGTCGGGTAGCCTAGTGGTTAAAGCGTTGGCTCGTCACGCCGAATACCCGGGTTCGATTCCCCACATGGGCACAATGTGTTAAGCCCATTTCTGGTGTCCCCCGCCGTGATATTGCTGGAATATTGCTAAAAGCGGCGTAAAACTAAACTCAGTCAGTCAGTCAGTTTATAAATAACGCCCGCAACCAAATATTGGAAGGCTACTACTGCGTGTGCACGCTCAAAGAAGAAATCTTCAAACCCATGGGAGCCGAACTCAAAATAAACGACTCTAACAGCACGGTCATGTTAGCCATCAACGGAAAAAACACTTTGAGTCGGCTGTTGGCTAAAACGGTCGGGTTGACGTCAAACAACATACCACCGAAAACCACCGAGACCGGCACAAAATTACCCGACCTCGTTCTGTATCGCGAACTGTGCATTCATCTCGATCAGCTGAGCACGACCGACAACATTCAAGGCGAACGACCTTCCACACTGCTGAGAGCTGTGCCGGTGAAAACTGAAAAGTACAACGACGACAGAACCGAATTGTTTTCGTCGCGGCATTACAAGAAATTAATCCGAGGCAACATCACGGAATTGAAAATATCGGTTTTAGACATTAAACATGATCCCATAAGTATAGGATATCTCAGCGCGACGCTGCACATACGACAATGACGAAGTCTCATGGTCCAAGAACACGCGTTAGAAAATGCGCGAACATAGCGATCTCCGACCTCGGGGACACGCATGGATTCGACGGCAAACTTTATGCCTTGCAACTGAAAAACAGCATTTACAAACACGTCGATTTGCCACCCTCTACTGCCGCTGGTGGTGGTGGCCACGACCTAGGCGATTTCTTCGATACTGAAGGAGCGGCCAACAACACCCGGTACGACCTGATATGCAATGACGAGGACAAATGGACGATAACCCCAGCCTTCCGCGGCAGGGTGATCCACCTGGACGACGTCGAGACCACGGCCATCTCCAGAAACACGCAGTCTCATCTTCAACGACGACAACAAATGAGTATTAGTGCCATCCCAAATCGACTGGAATCTCAACATCACCCTCGACTCTCCCCACGTTTTCACGGACAACAAAGATCACTACCTGATGAAAGTCATGAACAACGGAACGCTGCTTGTGGCTTACGTCCCTACGCAAAGACGCAGCGTGAATGTCAGCACGTTGAGGCAAAGAGTAGCCCACATGCTGTCTAGCAAACCCGGGAGGCAAAACGTGGGATTGCAGATGGTGTCGGAATTCGACAGTAACAAGCTGTAACTACGGAAACATATAAGAGACTTTTGTTTTGATGAATATGACCAAAGATTAGACAGCCTAAATAGTCAAACAACACACACACCTTGTAGTCCCACCATACCTTTTACACCTTGGTCCTGCACACTCACACCTTAAACGAAATCTAGCTCAATACTAGGCCAACATATGAACCAGTGACCCACCTGGAGAGCTTTGATTGTGTCCATGTAGCCTTGTTCTCGATGTTGGAGGTCAGCACTGACACTGTCGTCTGCTCCTGTGGACTCCAGCTGATGGATGCTGGCACAGTAAGCTTCACTGGCTTTCCCACACACCTAGAACACATCATATGTCACTTGAAAACTTGTCATTCCTATGTCTGTTTTTACGTCTGCTCCAGTCGTGTGACACTTTTGAAAGATCATAGTCCAACAAATATCATTTGAACCCAAATGATATAGTGCCACCCCGCCACTGCCAAAATAAATACCACCTCTATAAACAACCCTTAATATTTGTCCTAATCAACCCATCCTGAATGTGCAGAAATTGAATTCAGAATGCTATTTGGGGTGTTTCTTTGAATGGCAGGTCAAACACTACATCATGAATATACTAGGCTACTTTTGAGGTGTTTTGAATCTGTTCACAAATTGACAGAGAGAGAGAAAAAAATCTATTCTTTTAGTGCTAACTTTATTATTTGTATCAGAGAAGGATGTAGATTAATTTCTTTAAAACAAACATTGGCAAAATAGAATGACTTCTTTGAGTGGCATTTGGAAGCTGGTATGAGTGAGTGAGTGAGTTAATCTTTAACGTCACATCGGCAATATCTCAGCCATATCGTGATGAAGGAAGCTGGTACAACTTATTATGGACAGACAATCAAAAAGTTGTCTATCCATAAAAAATTGGTCCTGTTCAGAATAGAATAGACAAAACACATTCAATTCACATGGTCGACTTCTGAATTTGTCACATCATTACCTGAGGAAACATTGTGGCAAAGAAAGACTGACATCTATTAACATTTAAAAAATATTTGTACAGGGCTTATCCATAATCCATAATTTGTGACATAAAGGTTATCATCATCAGAAACATATTAGGCAACATCATCCAGTTTTTATTATATCGTCTGGCTCCAGCTCTATTAAACAGAAATGTCCAGCTACATTATCAGCACACAGATACTTGCCAGGCTGCCTGCATATACCAACACGATTGTTTTCTCAGAGAACAATTTTACACTCATCAGGGAAGATGACTCTATTTCAGTATTTACAGTTTGATACCTCTGTCCTTTCAGACATGCCACACAATTTCCTGAATCCTGATTTTCTTTCTGACCACTAGCTTGTGATTTTTGTTGTCAATGTCAATAATTTTCTCCTAATACAACCCAAACTCGGTGGCTTTTAAATTCTGCAGCAATATTATCTAAACACGAAAGTATGTCATTTATTACTAGTTTTAAAAGTTGCTGTGTTCTATTCCCAAGTCCTTCTCAATTTCAGAACAATTTTGTCCATCTTGGTATTTGTCTATGACTTTCTTTTCTGACTTTGGCAGAGTGAGTCACTTGTAATTTGTTGCTGGAAGGACCCTTGGAAAGTAGTGATGTAGACGACAACAAATTGATGACAATTAGATGACGATGTAATTATTGAGCAGTGTCAATCTTATTACTGAGCATTGAAATGACAACATCATCGCCATTCCAAATTGTCTGTAATCATATGGTCACTCACTGTTTCTGAATGTTTATCTTAATAAACATTTATCTTAATAAACATTTTCCATGTGAAAATAAGTAAATTGATAAACTAATGCTGACTATTCCAGGAGTTATCACTTGTGTAATATGAAGATCTCCGATGATACTCTTTTCCTGATCACTGACACTCATCGTCTTGATGTCAGAACAAAATTCTGTGCTAACCTACCTTTTTACTTAAATACAGTCAGGCCCCGTTAGTCTGGACCCTGATAATCTGATTCCCACGATATCTGAACGGTACTTAGCTGTAACCAATCTTGTTTACTATGTAAACTCATTGACTGTTGATTCATTAATCCAGAGCTTCACTCTCCGGATCCGGACGTTAATAAGCGGTAACGGATTAGCTAATTACACTTGGTTTTGCATCATTAATCTGGCAGTACATCAAAAAGGTTTGGATAATCCCCTTACCTCATGAGCACCATTGATTAGCACTGATCATCATCAGTAAACTTCAATGGTAATTGATAAGCGAGGTGACACTTCTGAGTTGAACATGTCGTTAGTTTGTGATTTTAATCAATTAATAGGTCTCACTTGTGCAAACACAACTGGCACCATCAATATTAAGCCATTTGTCATCGCCAAATCCCAGATGTTTTGGAAGAGACTTTAACCCAGAAATGTATGTTCGCTATCGGTTCAGCAACAAAACATGGATGACATCAGACATGTTTTGTGACTGGCTGAGATCTTTTGACAGACAGATGCAATCACATGGTCGACACGTGATCTTACTTTGTGACAACGCTACCAAGTGTGCCAATGTCAATTGACCAGTGTGAAATTTCATTTTCTGCCTCCCTACACCACTGTCATTGGCGATTTCTTTAAACCCAGTGAGTTTCTGACTTTTGATTGTTATACAAACTGTAATAAAGTCATTTGATAAGGTATCTTCCCATAAGACAGACCTCCCAAAAGACAGACCGCTTAAAACAACACATTTTGTGGTTGGTTGCATAAGGCTTAATGAAGCTGTACCCTTGATAATAATGGTATGTGCCCACATAAAAGAGACAACATTAGGTATTAACTATAGTCTTATCAATTCATGTTATGAATTATGATTTTTAAATTAAGACATATTGCATCAACAGTCAACACATATGTACATCAACATCTATGTGTCAGATCACATTTACTTGTGAATATTATCAAAAACAATAATTTATATATACATGTACCTATCAAACATATGAGACCAAGCACCATATTATTTTACATCACATGTCAGGTAAGAGCACAGATAACACTTATTAGAAAGTCACTTGAACATCATCAGTTTCTCCTGTTCACCTTGCTCTTGGCATACAGGTAGCCATCTAGAAGGGTGATCATATTAGCTGAAACAAGTGATGGATTGCAAAAAACTTTGAATGTGTTTGACCAGTATTGTAAAGAATGGAAACATAGTGTGAATTTAGATGTCTGTGATGAACTTCACTTTTTATTATACTATCCAGCACTTAATGCCCTCAGAAATCAATTTCTTCCCCAATATTTCTGTAAACATTGTGCTATTGAAAATTTGTTTATCTTATGAAATGTGATTATTCACCACATAACTCTAAAGTATCTGTATCAATATGCTGTATGTACTGTGTCACTATAAGTGTTTTATTAGAATAATATTTCGGTTCTATTCTGTTCTGTTCAGTAAAAGGCTCAGTAATATGTTTTGAGAAGAGCACAGGAGATAGGAGTGTGCTGTTACTATACACTGTAGTGACTCTGGGTCAGCTCATTAATTAAATAGGGGTGGACAGCATGGCTTAGCTAATTAGTGTACTCCCTGAGTCTGTCTTTTGGAAGGTCTGTCGTTTGGGAGGTCTGCATACATTCTTATGTTCTTGTCTCAATATGTCAAAGGGAAGTAACTCTACTGTAGTGGTGTAGATAATGGTTCGTTTCAGTAGTCTGTACGTTTCATTATCTGAACGTTTTTGATGAAAAACGGAAGTGTTCGGATTAACACGGCCTGACTGTATATATTTTTATTCACTTTATTCCAAGAGTTAAAAAAAAAATGCTCAAATTACTGAACAAATCAAACTAGGATGATGTACATCTGTCCACTATCCTAGTTCTCAAACTCAAATTTAAGCTTAAACTGCAAGGTTCATGTGCCTTATTTATTTCAAGATTCTGTACAAAGTTAATGTGACCATGGAATTAACATCCTGTTTGTGTCATATATATTTGTTTGTTGTTTAACTCCATATCCCAGATATGTGAGGTGAGGTGAAATTGGGTTTAACGTCGTGCTTGAGAATATTTCGCTCATATGACGACGTGTATGCGTGTGTATGTGTATGTGCGGCTGCTTGTACTAGCCCAGACTGAAGCTGGTTTTATAGTGCTAGCCCACTGAGATACCATGCCACAGTGAAGCATGAATATCCCACTCAGACACATTATACTGACTCCGAGCCGACCAGTCCTTGTTGTGCCCATTAATGCCGAGCTCCAGGCAGGGACCAACAAGTACCATATTTTAACGTCTTTTGGTATGACTCGTCCGGGGATCGAACCCGCGACCTTCCGCTCTCCGGGCGGACGCTCTAACCACTACACCACGGAGGCGGTCCCCAGATATATGAAATAGTCGAGTCAGGAATTGAGAATTCAGTGATCAGTTTTGTGAACAGCGAACCACATTGTCAAGGTACGATGACATTAATCAAGTCATAGAACCTAACCGCCCGATTCATCCAGTTGCCTCTTATGATCATCACTTTAACTGGGGATGTATTCTAACCCGGATCACCAGGCAGGTGTAAGAAATATTTCTGAATATATGTTGGAAAATGAAATTAAGGATATTGGAAGAATCTCAACCATACATCTTTCTTGCCAATTAAAGAATACCTGCTCTAAAACTACGTAAAGGTTCGGAACTTGAATCAACTCATGTTGAGATATACAGCTCAAAACAATCAAAGATCACCAAAGGTTTGAAAGGTTGTGTGTTTTCCTACAAGCCAAGAAAATGTAATTTTTAGTAAAATTGATATTTTATACTTATCCTGACTCATGCTTATTGGCTTTCTCTTCCTTCCATGCGAATGGTAGTGGAACACTTAGAATCCCTTGTAGTTCCCTGAAGAGGACGTAAAAGTTCTCTCACCCACGAGTTGCCTCCCTTTTCCCGCACAAACAGTCATGTGACCTGCCATGCTTGTCACTCTCTCCTGGGAGGCTGGGAGGGCTTGACATCATGAGTCAAGATAAGTATAAATATCAATTTTACTATAAAAATTACATATTTTTCCTTATCCTGACTCATGCTCATTCGCTTCCAGAATCCGATGGATTGGAGGTGGGTCAAGCCACTTCGTGGATTCATCAGCTGTTCTTAGATACGTCCTGTATTCCCCCCATGGGAACTGTGTAACGGTACTTTCTGGATACTGTTCTTCTAACTTCCGCTGTCAACTCGGGATACCACATCTTGTTATACTGCTCTAAGACAAGTGAATCTTTTTAGATTCATGTGGATTTTAGATATACTAGTATCTTCTTCTAACTAGTTATCTATAAACAACCCATAGATTATTTTAATATCATTACCATAAATGAGTTACGGCCCCTTATCGTACAGGTAAGATCGTTACCCGTACAGAGTCTTAATCACTCATGCTAGTCTAGTGTAGACGGTGCGAATGGACTCTCAACCAAAACTCTCCAGAGTGAAGGTTATGAACAAGTCAACGTGATAAAGGGTGAGATTCCCAACTCAGCGCCTTTGTGGAACCGTTAGTTGTAGTGCTACAAGAAGTGGCCCAAACTGGGGAATGCCGGAAGCATCCTCGGCGGTGATGTCTCTGAGGTAGAGGTTGCCAAACTCCGTGTCCGACTTTCAAAAGCAGCTCTCCATTATAGCTCATATCTAGCAGCTTCCGTGCAGAGCAAGTGTGGACGCCAGTGCTCTGACTTTGTATGGGTTGGAAACTCTTGGAGGTTCTAGTCCTGCTGCTTTGTCAGCTCACATCCAAATAATATTGTTGTCTTTGAGACTTCTACGGTCGTTCTGCTGACAACGGAGAGATGACTGTTTCTGCAATCGTGGCTTGAATCTTGACTCATCGATCTGCCGGTAATATGATGCCATTCTGATTGACAACAAATCTTGCTAACTGCAATGCTTCCGCCAGAATCCAACACAGCACAACGCTTGTTGCTGTCGAGGCGCTCCAATCAGCTGATTACTCATGTAAAACAGATGATTTTCAATGATGCGTCATTCTTCGTCTTCAAATCGCCAAAGATTTATATTGAAAGCAAGCTGACATCGATGTGAAGTCTATTTATAGTTGACTGGTTGCCGCGAACAGAAACCATCTGTCACTTGCTACTGCAAGCCTCCAGATAAACAATGTTTAATCTGCTGTCAGAAGAAGACCTCTATGCATCCCATGGAGATGATGGAACCACGTTGCACACTGCTATCTAGACTGTTGATGAAGTCTTTCCACGTTGGAAGGGTTGTTTACAATTGTAGACGACTTCCTGGTATGTGAACTGCGACCGCCTTCAGCGCAGGGCGTTGTCTCTCATGGACCAATCAGATTCCAGATATGTGACCTCACCAGTGTTGCAGCAAATTGCTCATCATGAAATCTTGTGCAGTCGTTGGTTCCTTCGTCATCGAACACTCGGTCTTGTCCGTAACCTCGCTATTCGGCTTGCCCCGGAATAACACGAGTGAACACAGGTGTTGTTGGTTGAGCAAAAGCGCGCGAAATTATTTGCCGCTTAGTGCTTAGTCCCGCTGGCAGTTGCATCTCTATGCTTCAACTTCTTATTCTTCACTGAAGACAATGCAGTCATCATCTTGTATAGATGTTCTGATGAGGTTCCCACGCTTCCTCAACGTTGTTACTGGTTGTCAGTAATAATCGGCTAAATGAAGCGTTTTACAATATTCTTGCACGTCCCAATTGCGTTGTAATACACAAGTAGGTTACTGTAGCATTGATAACTTCCCTCCACATTGATTTTAGAGTCGAAACATTCATCAAATTGAATGTTAATCTAATAACTTTGGGACGGATGCGATATCTTGATGAGGAACTGCGATGACGCCAATCCTAGGCTGGCGTCGACTGTCAGAATGTTCCCTTAATCTCTTGTAAACTGCGCAGGCACAATGTCAAATGGAGAAAATCTGAATGTAGCTGCATTCGTGCAAAGTTGACAACATATTCTTCATGCAGGTTAACTTGTGTAGCCAGTCAGGCATCTACGAACATTCCATTCACAACTGCATGCATGATGGAGATTCATCTTTGGTGCTTTCTCGAAAGTTGTCTGACATCGTTGTAACTTGCTTCATTAACACGCCTGGGACGAAGTTCTGCGATGTGGGTTGAACTTGATAAAATGCGGTGTACGCGTTCATGAACGCTGAGGCATTGTCTTCATCCCTGATGACAGACGTCTGCGTTGCCGGTGGTTGATCATCAAAGAGCTGGGTAGATGTCGTAAGTTCTCATAACTGCAGGGGAAGATCGTCTCACCGATGAAATAGCGTGTGTGAACGTAATCGTTGGTCTTAAAATCTAGATGAATGTCTACTTCGCCGGAAGGTACGATGTCTTCCTTAACCGATCTGAACTCCGGTTCGATGGGCGGGATCGTGAGAGAGTCGAAATCCTCATTCAACATCTTGTACGTGAGTACTTCATTCGACTCTTTGGATGGAGACGCTAAGTCCAGACCACTTGTGATCCAGGATGTAACTTCCGAATCCGAAAGGATGCCATCACTTTCTTCATCTGTTCTATGAGTCGATTCTCACTCTGATGAACTGTGTCTTCGCGAGTGCATTTGCGAATACTCCCTTCGTGAATCTTCCTTTTGTGAAGCTTCCTTTTGTGAACCTTCCTTCCGCAAATCTTCCTTTCGCAAATCTTTCTCCTGTAGATCTGAGGGTTTGCGAACCCTGTAGATGTCTGCATTGCTGGAATCTGCCTGTTGATCTGAGTGTTTGCGAACCCTGTAGCTGTCTGCGTTGCTGATATTTCTCTGTGTTGTTGTCGGTTTGCTGACGTGACTTCATAGTCTCTTGTAGACTCAGGGACATTCGCCGAACCTCTTGTAGACTCAGGGACGTTCGTTCGCCGAACCTCTTGTAGACTCAGGGACGTTCGCCGAACCTCTTGTAGACTCAGGGACGTTCGCTGAACCTCTTGTAGACTCAATGACTCAACTTACTCGACTATGTAACGTACTCGGGAAACACCTGAATTCAGCAGTAGTTAACAACATACGGTTACCGGTATTATCACCAGTGACTTGAGGTGACTTCCTCTCCTGGTCTATCGCCCGTCTATAGATATAAGATAAATAAATATTAAATTGCAAATCTGATAATTTAATACAGAATCTGCAACGCAAGCTGGAAGAACATGGATTAATGCATGACAGGCATTGGGGAGAAGACTCAGCCGCTGACAGCCGGTACCTGCAATCACTGCAAGATTTCATCAAATGTAAACAATCTACATTATGATGAATAAATGTCACAAAATATGAATAATTTTTCCAAAATTTTGGCATACGATGAAAACTAAATATAACCAAAGTCATACACAGCTTAATTTTGAATAAAGGATCTAAATATTAAAGGATATGGTGCCGTATACGGGACTCCAGTGATCGTCCAACCATCCACTTGGGCGATGAAGGAGAGAGTGACAAGCATGGCAGGTCACATGACTGTTTGCGTGGGACAAGGGAGGCAACTCATGGTTGAGAGAACTTTTAGGTCCTCTTCAGGGAACTACTAGGGATTCTAAGTGTTCCACTACCATTCACATGGAAGGAAGAGAAAGCCAATAAGCATGAGTCAGGATAAGGAAAAAAAATAATCTAGTCATATGAATAAAATCATGTGATATTTGACTTCTTTGGAATAATATATTTGACATCTAAGACATGATATTCTCTACTAATTCTGATACTGATAAATTGGAAAAAGTTTAGCTTCTCTATTTTTGTCAAACATCATTTTTACATTCTAATATTCAGTATTGCTTGGGGTAAAACAAACATGGTCTAATTGAATAATAAATATGAGAAAATATCAAATACTTCAGCCGGAAACCATGTATGCAGATAATAAACATAATATTTACACCAATTTACAAATTTCAAGTTAGGTGTATAATGTATCCTATTACATGTATATGGTCTTAAAATGTTGTTTAAGTAATCAATTCAAGCAAATTATCTGTCAAAGTTAGAAACATCCGCTGAAGCTCACCTGTGAAGCCAGTGCTGCCACCACATTCACTAGAGGGTAGTGAGACAGGGCGCGTGGCCTCCATCCTGTGTCGTGGGGAGCAGGTTGAGCTTGAGCAGGTGTTTCCTTACTTCCAACACAGCATGACACATGACAGACTCACGACACTTGCACTGAAAAACAACAGGAATAAATCTGAGGTGAGGTGAGGTGAAATTGGGTTTTACATCGTGCTTGAGAATATTTCGCTCATATGACGACATGCATGCGTGTGTATGTGTATGTGCGGCTGCTTGTACTAGCCCAGACTTAAGCTGGTTTTATAGTGCTAGCCCACTGAGATACCATGCGGCAGTGAAGCATGAATACCCCACTCAGACACATTATACTGACTCCGAGCCGACCAGTCCTTGTTGTACCCATTAATGCTGAGCGCCAGACAGGGACCAACAAGTACCATATTTTAACGTCATTTGGTATGACGTGGTTGGGGATCGAACCCACAACCTTCCGCTCTCCGCGGGCGGACGCTCTAACCACTACACCACGGAGGCGGTCGGAATAAATCTCACACAAAACAACCCTGTACCAGTGACAGGAAGGGATTGAGTATTACTCTCATGTTTCTTTTGTCTTCTTGATACGAGTTCGGGTGAAAGTGAGATATCGTCACAGTATGGTTCTTGAATGATTTAAATCAAACTTCTTGGGACTGCCAAATGGCCAGAGTCATGCTCCCTTTAACATATTTAAGGTTCTATAAGCTGTTCTTCACAGTATGAATAATACTAAGGCTAAATACTACCATTTGAGCCTTATCAAAAATTCCCCACTCACAAAAATATTTTTAATACACAAAAGGATATTGGTTTTCTAACAAATAAAATACTCATGTTTCCCTTGTTGTTAGCACCTCTGATGGTTGTCATGTATCTGTGAAGGAAGCACAATGAAAACATGTTCCAAAAAGGTCCCAAACATTCTGTACTGACTCAGAGCCAACCTGTCATTAATGCAAAACATGATATCTTTGAAACCAAAGTGTGTGTAACTGACCTTGACATGTTTCTCCAGCTGGGAAGGGTTAAAGTTCATCTCCATGTGGACTGCGTCCAAGTCCAACATCCACAGTGGAATACACACTCTGCCGTCTCTCTCACTGCATGTCTGGAGAGAGACTCACACACATCATTAAACAGAAATACATGAATCCTGTTTTGCAACAATCATCTTATACAGATATGAGGTCCTAATTACTTTATCTGGGAATTTGTTTGTTTTTGCCATGTGTGATTCAATCTCACTGATACTGACTGATTAAATTCCATGATTGACAAGTGTGTGTGTGTTGTGCATGTGCAGGACAAAACTTCTGCCCACATCCCCACTTAAATTTCACTTTGCAAGGCTAACCCTAACCCGATGATTTAATGTCTGTATGCACAAAGTCATTTTTAAACTTATGTTATGGCTTCTTGTCAAATCATTGTATCTGAATATAAATATATCTTTTTCATTATCGTTAAAATTTCGGGGGATACGGACCGAAGTCTTACCCATGTGCATGCAAGACAGCATGCAGCCTTTAACGCCACACTCAGAAATATTCCAAGGATATTCCTGCCAGCCTGTAAATAACTTAATCTGGGTATTTGAGTATTTCCCAAGTAATCCCCCCTTCTGGAACTAACCTGATAATTATCTCTGTGTCAAATTATGTTGAATAGCATTAAATTACATTTATACCTTTTGTCATGTTATTTAACTGTAATTTTATTGTTTATCTTACAAAAATTGTTAGTTAAGATAATTTCATCTTGCTTCCTCAGCATGCTCAAGATTTCCTTTGTAAATCAAGGGAGGTAATTTTGCTTCAAACAGTTTCATAGTCTTTCCACATCAAAATCAGAACTGTGACTATCATTTTCTTGAAATGCCAACATAACCAGAAAAACCACTGACAACACTACATCAAATATAAACGAGCACAAAGAATAGATCGAAACTTGTTCATTTCCAGATCTGGCTGACACTTTGATAAACCAAAGCAATATGATTAAATATAAGCTATAAGCTTCCCTATTCCTCCTGTGAACCTGTTTGTTTGTTGTTCAACACCACACTCAGCAATATTCCAGCTATATGGTGTCTCTTGTGAACCTACAATACATTGCACACACATAAACAACATTCACACTTCCAGGTATGTCCATGGAATAATCGACCGCCTCCGTGGTGTAGTGGTTAGAGCGTCCGCCCGGAGAGCGGAAGGTCGCGGGTTCGATCCCTGACCGCATCATACCAAAAGATGTTAAAATATGGTACTTGTTGGTCCCTGCCTGGCGCTCGGCATTAATGGGTACAACAAGGACTGGTCGGCTCGGAGTCAGTATAATGTGTCTGAGTGGGGTATTCATGCTTCACTGCGGCATGGTATCTCAGTGGGCTAGCACTATAAAACCAGCTTCAGTCTGGGCTAGTACAAGCAGCCGCACATACACATACACAAGCATGCACGTCGTCATATGAGCGAAATATTCTCAAGAACGACGTTAAACCAAATTTCACCTCACCTCACCATGGAATAATCATGTATTTGTCAATGCTAACCTCTCTGCGTGGTGTATCAACAACATCCACAATAGCCAGACTGAAGGAAGAGTCAGCCATGTTGGTTAGGAGAACCGCCTCCTGTAGGACATGCCTCTGCTCAGATGACAGGGAGGAATACGGGACAGTCACTGATTCCTTCATACGCTGCTCGGTTAATGCTGAGCTGAGGTTGTTGTAGCGACCAGATTTGATCAAGAGCTTGATTATGGTGTCATTACAAAGCACAACCTGCAACATGAGCATGGAAACATTTGAAATGATTGTTACTAGGGCTGTGCAATATAACCGGTTTACCGGTATTTACTCGTTCAGACATGAAAACAATACGTATTGCGAGACGCTGATCGAAAACCGGTATTTTGACATGCATTCGGAAAACCTCGTAACACTCGGAAATCTTGATAATCCTGGCAATTGTGGTAATGGTAGTGGGAATGATCATGTTGAAAATTACATTAAACTGGCTTGTTAAGTTGGGTTTGAAGTTGTGTTCTTAGTATTTGTTCAAGCGTTTCGCAATGTTTTGGATCTGAGTGTTTTAAAAATGTACTTATTAATGACCAGTGATCTCTGATATCTCCTGACCAGGTCAAGTTGCTGTCATTTTTATTTTGTCATCATTAAAAAGTTTATATTAAATAATCAAGCATAGTGATTTTGTTGTTGTTTTGCTTTAAACTCGATTATAAGAAGTATTTTGTTAAAAAATTCTTCCTGCAATATATTGCAATACATATCGCAATATATGCTTTCGTATCGCAATATATCGCAATATGAAAATTCTCTGCAATACCCACCCCTAGTTGTTACATACAGACAATAATTGTGTCTTTCTCCCACATTTGGTTTTGTAACGACAGGACAGAACTGCGAAACTCCTCATTAAACTATCACACAGATGGTACAGATATCAGTGAAAATGTTCTGATGAAAAAATTATTGTATTAACCATAATTACCAGGTCATGATAAGCAATCTCTGACAGTTGTATAGTAGTAAAGTAATTTGTACAATAAATAAAAATAACTATCATCATTATTGTGTACTGTTCTGATTTTTCCAAAACATTTATATACACTTTGGTTTTGCTGCAATGCCCAGCATGTAAATAATCGAGGCTGATCTGGAAAAAGCAGTGATTGGTATTTTAAGCAATGTCCCACAAGATGACTATAGTCCGCTTGTTGCAACATTGTTCACATGAATTGCCAACTAAATATACATCTGAAAGCAACAACATGTCGTAAATGACATGAAAGTAATTTATTTGTCAATACCAACCATTTCAGACATTGCCATGAGGTAGAGAAAAAGTTCTTTAACAAACTATCATGAAATTGTTGGTGTTTTAATGGCTGTTGTAACAAGACAGTATACAATGTAAAGGACACTACAAACACATGGACACAAGGTCCTCAGACTACCACCCCATCATTGTGACCTAAACCCAAATGGAACTTCACTCTAAGAAGGGCGAAGCTATATAAAATTCAAACTATCCAGTGTGGAGAAGCTGGTAAGAAATAATTTAGACAGTATTTGTAAAGAAACTTGGTAAAATGCATTGAAAATGTTAAGACTGGAATGAAAGATTTGGATATGAAAGGAGATGGTTTAAATCATGCAACCACCAGTCAAATTCTCATTTCAGCTGACAACAATTTCATGATAGTTTGTTTAACAGTTTGTCATGACAATGTCTGTAAATATGGTAAGGAGTTAGTACATAAACACAACTTAGATGCCATTCAGGGGGCAGTGGGGTAGCCTAGTGGCTAAAGCATTCGCTTGTCACACCAAAGACCTGGGTTCAATTCCAGACATGGGTACAATGTGTTAACCCATTTCTGGTGTCCCCCGCCGTGATATTGCTGGAATATTGCTAAAAGCTGTGTAAAACTCAACTCACTCACTCACTCACTCATGCCATTCGGGTTTGAGTAGTTGCTTTCAGATGTATTGTATCCATCGTATTACAAGCCTTGCATTGCTTCCAATATTTATTCAGGAATGTTTACAATCTGCATTAACATGGTAGACTGTTGGCAAACACATGCTCTATAGATATCGCATGTGAAGTCCATGCACGTGCACGAAGCACACATAAACAGAGTTACCTCCCCTGACCAGTATGCACCTGCATAGCAGATATACCACAGGATGCAGAGATATTTGGCATTATATGTCAGTGAGAAACTGAGTGAGTATGGTTAATGCCAAATTTAGCAGTACACCAGCAGTATCAGGAGGTGGACACAAGAAATGGGCTTCACACATTGTACTCATTTGCAGAATCAAACCTAGGCCTTTGGCGTGACAAGCAAACACCTTTACCACTGGGCTACTTCACCTCCCTATTTATTGTTATGCAACAAGCAGTACACTGACCGTCTTGTGCAACTCGTCCCTCACAGACTGAATGTCTGTTGCCTCTGTGTTGTTCAGGACTGGGAAGGCAGAGTCACCATACTGTCTGTCAAATAGAAATAGGTACATCACAAAATGAAGACATATCTAGATCGCAGAAACAATGTATTTGAAAAAACATTCATTGCAAATATCTATACAGTTGTATTATCAACTGTCTTTTTAGGGAAACCAGATACTTAATCATGAAACTTAAATGTGAAGTATATCAATGTTCAATGATTCTTCACTGCAATAATAAATGACATAATGTTTTGGAACCTATCCCAAGACTTCGGTTCACCTACTTCAGGAACTGATCTGCAACCATTAGAGCCATTTCAGGTGTTGCATAATCTGCAGCGTGACGCACATCTCTGTATTTGCTGTAATGTTTAAAATCATACTGACAACATATAGGAACATATCTTTTGCTGTGTTAAAACAGTGTATGAAATAAGGCCCGTCCGACAGCCCAAGACGGGCTAGATTTCTGCCGGACGGTCTAATTTTACAGCTAGCCAGCCCGATGGACGGATGAAAAAAAAGATTCAGATAACATGTCCACTGGCACTGTCTATTTAGTATTTAAGACTGACTGACTGACTGAGTTTGGTTTTACGCTGCTTTTAGCAATATTCCAGCAACATCACGGCAGGGGACACCAGAAATGGGCTTCACACATTGAGTATTTAAGAAGGACTGGTTAAATCTCTTCTGGGCTGGTAAGTTTTTGAAGTTACCTGCCAAGATGTCAGGCTGGGTTTTTGGCTTATTTCATACACTGGCTAAAAGCTATTTCATCAACTGTCAAAATGTTACTGTTTAAAGCAAATTTAAATGAACGCATCACTTAAAACGACTATGACAGGTCACAAACAAAATCGTTTAACTATCGCCTTTAATTGCAGCATGCTAACAACAAGAACTGTGTTGATGTATCTTCAGACATTGTGAGGTGAGGTGAAATTGGGTTTTACGTCGTGCTTGAGAATATTTCGCTCATATGACGACATGCATGCGTGTGTATGTGTATGTGCGGCTGCTTGTACTAGCCCAGACTGAAGCTGGTTTTATAGTGCTAGCCCACTGAGATACCATGCCGCAGTGAAGCATGAATAACCCACTCAGACACATTATACTGACTCCGAGCCGACCAGTCCTTGTTGTACCTATTAATGCCGAGCGCCAGGCAGGGACCAACAAGTACCATATTTTAACGTCTTTTGGTATGACGCGGTCGGGGATCGAACCCACGACCTTCCGCTCTCTCAGACACTGTGAATGTCAATTGAACATAAGCTGGATAATAAGCAGTGTTTGCTCCCTTTCTTTTCAGTGATATCTTAAAATTAATTGGGGTAAATTTCTTACTCCCCATGTTTCACACTGTGCATTAGATGTGATCACATGTTAATTATATATTTTCACCCACAATCCTTTTACAAAACAATTAATTCAATAAAACATATTTACCACAAGGTACCTTTTTTAAGATAAGATTTCTAAGATTACCACCAAATTATTTAACTGTGCATGTACAACTTTTTGCTGTTTCAAAGATACTGAAATACAAGTAGCTTGAAACCCTGTCAGAGTATACATGTGAAAATACAGTGTGTCTCACTTACTCATTAAACAACAGTTGGTAGTACCTCTCTACAAGACTGGGTTTCTTCTGCACTGCCCGGATCCACATTCCGCTAACCTGACGAGAGACCATTAGGTATATCAACAACCAATGACCAACAGCAAGCAGTCTGTTCCAAAATATGTCTCTTCGTATCAGTTTCAGTGGGTTATAACTTGTAGGCACATGTACAACCCGTAATAGTCCTTTGCATAGGTGCTTGATGAAACAAATTTTTGACAGATGTGTGCTTTAGTCAGTGGCTGAATTCGCTGACTGATTGAGATGTATTCTTTCTCAAGTGTTTCAAAGGGAACCCACAAACATGGCAAGTTGTTAGTTGGTTTGTTGTTTAATGCTGCACTCAACAATATTCCAGATATATCGTCACACCTCTAGTAAGAGGCGACTAACAGGATCAGGTGGTGGATTTTTTCAGCTGAACTTAATAACACATGTCATCGTATCCCAGTTGGTGTGTTACTTCATTATGGGCTATCGATGCTCATGCTGTTGATCACTGCATTGTCTGGTCCAGACTGTCGATAATATACATCGATGCTCCGCCGCCATATAGCTGGAATATTGCAGAGTGCTGCGTAAATGTAAAACTTAACTCACTCACTCACTCACTCATTATGAGCTAGACAATGAAACAATTTTGTCCCTTTCTCTAATTGGTTTGCTCTTATCCTTTTCAGCTTCTGAATCCACGAGAATTGTTCTGTTACTCATAGCTGGACAGCGATGTCCTCATGCTACAACACGTTCCCAGTCATATTGTAGCAACAAGCAGATGAAGGGGTGGAAATATCCCATTGCCCGAGTCCAGTGTTTTTTTCTGTTGGGCAAGTAAATTTGTATATCACACTGTACTGGTGTCCAGTTGACTTTCCAATATTAATTATGTTGTTTATTTAAAAAATCAACAAGAAAACGGCCGGTATAGTGGAAAATTTATCAGGGCAAGTGAATTTACATGTGCCACTGCACCGGAGTACACTAGCAATTTTAAAGTTATTTCCACCCCTGATTTGAGTAGTGACGATACTGTGATATGGTGTTCATCAAATTTGATTGGACTATTGTTTGTGTCATGTCATTCACCTAGACAAAACAATTAATAATGGCATATGTGTCCAGGGTATTTGTCATGAAAGAATGGAGAATTCATACAGACATAATCAAGCATGGTTAATCCTTTGCCAGTGACATTTTGAATATTTATGGACAAGTAATCATTGAAGTGTATACATGTATACCTGATGGTCTATCTCATGGTCTACATACCTGGTGGTCAATCTCATGGTCTACATACCTGGTGGTCTATCTCATGGTCTACATACCTGGTGGTCTATCTCTGATGGTCTACATACCTGGTGGTCTATCTCATGGTCTACATACCTGGTGGTCTATCTCATGGTCTACATACCTGGTGGTCATATCTCATGGTCTACATACATACCTGGTCTACATACCTGGTGGTCTATCTCATGGTCTACATACCTGGTGGTCTATCTCATGGTCTACATACCTGGTGGTCTATCTCATGGTCTACATACCTGGTGGTCTATCTCATGGTCTACATACCTGGTGGTCTATCTCATGGTCTACATACCTGGTGGTCTATCTCATGGTCTACATACCTGGTGGTCTATCTCATGGTCTACATACCTGGTGGTCTATCTCATGGTCTACATACCTGGTGGTCTATCTCATGGTCTACATACCTGGTGGTCTATCTCATGGTCTACATACCTGGTGGTCTATCTCATGGTCTACATACCTGGTGGTCTATCTCATGGTCTACATACCTGGTGGTCTATCTCATGGTCTACATACCTGGTGGTCTACATACATATGGTCTACTGGTGGTCTATCTCATGGTCTACATACCTCTATCTCATGGTCTACATACCTGGTGGTCTATCTCATGGTCTACATACCTGGTGGTCTATCTCATGGTCTACATACCTGGTGGTCTATCTCATGGTCTACATACCTGGTGGTCTATCTCATGGTCTACATACCTGGTGGTACCTGGTGGTCTATCTCATGGTCTACATACCTGGTGGTCTATCTCATGGTCTACATACCTGGTGGTCTATCTCATGGTCTACATACCTGGTGGTCTATCTCATGGTCTACATACCTGGTGGTCTATCTCATGGTCTCATGGTCTATCTCACATACCTGGTGGTCTATCTCATGGTCTACATACCTGGTGGTCTATCTCATGGTCTACATACCTGGTGGTCTATCTCATGGTCTACATGGTCTACATACCTGGTGGTCTATCTCATGGTCTACATACCTGGTGGTCTATCTCATGGTCTACATACCTGGTGGTCTATCTCATGGTCTACATACCTGGTGGTCTATCTCATGGTCTACATACCTGGTGGTCTATCTCATGGTCTACATACCTGGTGGTCTATCTCATGGTCTACATACCTGGTGGTCTATCTCATGGTCTACATACCTGGTGGTCTATCTCATGGTCTACATACCTGGTGGTCTATCTCATGGTCTACATACCTGGTGGTCTATCTCATGGTCTACATACCTGGTGGTCTATCTCATGGTCTACATACCTGGTGGTCTATCTCATGGTCTACATACCTGGTGGTCTATCTCATGGTCTACATACCTGGTGGTCTATCTCATGGTCTACATACCTGGTGGTCTATCTCATGGTCTACATACCTGGTGGTCTATCTCATGGTCTACATACCTGGTGATCTATCTCATGGTCTACATACCTGGTGGTCAATCTCATGGTCTACATACCTGGTGGTCTATCTCATGGTCTACATACCTGGTGGTCTACATACCTGGTGGTCTATCCCACGGTCTACATACCGGGTGGTCTATCTCACTAGGTTTGGGTACAGCATTCCTGTCTCTGTCCAACTGTAGATGGACAAAGTCCACCCCTGCAGCCAGATCCTCTTGTGACAAGTCGGACACCCAAATACCCTTCATGTACAGCTGACCGTTATGGTGAGGGTCCAGCAGCAATGTTCCTGTCAAACAAAGACCTCACTAATGTGGACAACTGACAGTACTGATACAACGTAAATATCCACAGAACTGAAAGACTGGGCATAGTACCTCTCCCACTCTTTCTTAGTCTGTCAAATATATCCAAGAAAGCGCATGCAAGTCTAGAAAATGTGTCAAGTATAGATTTCCACAGCTTCTGAAAATGAAAGTCTCAGGGCTTCTTTTCATTTTATTTTACGGGTTTTTTTACAATGAACTTTTTTCTGTAATATACAGTGAAGCCTCGTTAATCCGGACGGTTGCGTTTCTCAGCAAATTCGTCCGGATTGCTAATAGTCCGGACTACTGAATCAAGACCCAAGTTGCTTCCCTTACTATTACAAAAACGACACGAATCTGGATAAAACAAATAAGCATTTAATGTAAAGCTTATTGAATTCATCACATCAATAATTTTACCGAGTGACATCCGCATGTTGATCCGACGTGTCTGATCACGTCCTTCCTTAACACAGGTGAGGTAATGGCTAACAAGCGATTGTAGTATGCCTTGAATGTCCGAATTATTCCTGCATCCATCGGTTGAATATGATACGCGGTATTTGGTCACATTTCGCAAAGTTAACGAAGCACACTTGTGACTTGCAGCGTTGTCGTAAAGCAAAAGTCCACGTGACCGCATCTGTCTGTCAAAGTACATTAACCAATCACAAAACAGCTCACTTGTCATCCACGCCTTTGTATTGTGGTGTCAATCAAAGTGTAAATGTACAGTATCTTCAGTCGGGAGCTTTTAATGTCTAATTAAAACAACAACCCAGTTGGCCAGTTAATTAAGTAAACATCGCCGGGAAGTGTTGTTACGGTTCGTGAACACGACTTACAGCGTCCGGACTGTGAAGCAATTTACTGTTTATTTTACTGATTGGTGACAGCTACTTGCCGTCCGGTTCTGGAAACCGAATTCCCGGATTATTGAGGCAAATTATATAGGCATAGATTGGTAACAAGCTGAAATCGTCCGGGAGACGAGACATCCGGATTATCGGAGTCCGACTAACGGGGCTTCACTGCACGTTCATTTCAGAGACTAGTTGTTAGTCTAACACTTTCCCAACCCATCCCTGTCCCAACCCTTCCACACACCCAGCCCCTCTCCCAACCTTCCCCAAACCCTGCACCCCTCACATGTATCCTGTCAGCTGGCATTCAATATTATCCAGTTTAATATATCTCCATGCTATGATGACTTGCTACCTGTACTCATGATTCCTAATGTTTTGAAAATGCTTTTCAGGTAAAGCTACAGTACAGAGTGGGCTCTTGGTATTTCGGACATTAAATGGTAATCATAAATCCTATGATAATCGAGGAACATCAACTGATGCATCTTCTCAGGATTTAGCCACCTGTATCTGGTAAAAACATCTGCAGGAACTCCCATTCTGAAACATGCACAGAACAGGGGCTACTTTGTTGAAACCTCTTCATTTTCAAAGCAAATGCATGGACATTACTGCAACAGCAACAATAATGTCATAAAAATAATGTCACAAACATACATACCTAGTTCAGTTTTAACAAAGTCAGCAGGAGGTCTCAAAAACAGGAATCTTGGCAGCTGAAAGAGATTGGTATATGTCACCAGACCACCATGGTTCAAGCTTTTGGAAAGAAACACAAATGAACTAGGGCTGAAAAACTCATAACAAAATCGCACAAGACCTGAAACAGCATTGTTAAGATATGACAGTATTTATTCATCCAGGGTATGAAACTCCCAAAAAGATGTAAAACTTGCCAGCCCTGACTAAAACTTACCTGCCCACTATTAAATATCTTCACATACCAGTACATGTCTAAATTTTATCCCGACCGTCGGGCAGGTGAATTTGAGAATCTGGCTGTCCGTGTTGAAAATAACCCGTCCTGGGCTGTCGGGCAGGCAGGTGTTTCGAACGCTGATTCACCAAATGTTAACATTTGCTCAACCATTCACATGCCATACGTCCATTAACAGGTGAGGCAGCATTCATGCACTAAATGTTGCATATATTATACATAAATAAGTTACCACTACTTACAAACTTCTTCCAGTCTTGGTTTTCAACGCCGCTGATCTTTGTGCATGTATAAGACTTCTCACTCGGACCTTGTGCCATACCGCTGTTGGTAAACAATGACTAATTAACATGACTGAGGTCATAACACTTCAATTCTGGTTTCATTTCTGACATTGCATGATTCTATCTATCAGCAATCTTTGGTGTCAACTGCCAAAACAATTTTGGCAACACTGCAAAAAATATTTTTGGAAAATCTCTCCCAATTTTGTAAATAAGAACTGAATTGTTTAACGCCACATTTAGCTGTATTCCAGCTATAAATCTCTAAATAATTGAGTCTAGACCAGACAATCAGGTGATCAACAGCATGAGCATTGATCAGTTGTGATACAATGACATGTGTCAAAAAACGTCAGTAAGACTGAACAATCTCAAAAGTCGCCTTAGGACAAGCATGGGTTGCTGAAGACCATTTCTAACCTAACCCCAAACTAGTGGCAATCCCATGTTAATGCCAAAACCACAAAGTTAAACTTAAATCCCTGAGAACTGGTGATAAATAAGGATCATAATCCTGCCAAATCTAGGACTTCCAGAAAAGATCGCGTTCCTGGCTTAGCGATTTCTGCTTTGCACAGCAAGTCATGACCAACAGGAGAATAACGAACAGATGCAGATTATGACGTTTAACACTTGTGCAGGCCTGGACCTAGTCAAGTTTGTTTTAGTCTTGTTAGCATAGCTGACAAAAAACATTAACACTAAAATCGCCCGTACATATTTTCAAGTAACAATGTCATGATTCCAAATTTTGGGCAGATACATGTTAATATATTCAGATGTGAACTGAACAGAAAACAGACAAATGTGACTGTCAGTTTTGGGCATGAAGTGATAGTATGTTTATTTGAGTACCTTTTATCTTGATTGATGTTTTCAAGATCCTCAAGTCTTTCTGTGTACAAAAGACAACATGGTGTTAGAAATGGGAGTGAACATAATATATACTCCTGACAATACCTCGTATACTTCTAAGCATATGAAAGCAAGCTGTCTAAAGCATACAGGGTACAATGTGTGAAGTACATTTCTGGTGTCCCCCACTGTGATATTGCTGGAATATTGCTAAAAGCGGCGTAAAAATAAACTCACAACTAAAGCATACAGGAAATATCAGAAAAATTCACAACATAAAATACAAAAAATCCCAAGTTACACTATTATTGTTAAAACTATTGTCATGAACATGCAGGGGAGAACTTTATTTCACTGACAATGTGGTTAGTAAGCTGTAGTTCTTAGTTGTACAAGCGCTTGCTTGCCCACATGGGTTCGATTCCCCACATGGGTACAATGTGTGAAGCCCATTTCTGGTGTACCCTGCTGTGATATTGCTGAAATATTTCTAAAAGCAACGTAAAATCATACTCACTCACTTACAATACATAAAGCATAAAATGAAAAGTTGCAATACATATAAGAAAACATCCAGCCTGTTACAAAGTAACTTTTTTCAATTTGCCTCCCAAATGTGCTCAGTTTGAAATCCTGGACAAACAGCGGGGGTATAATCTTACATCACTGACACGAAATTGATGCATTTAAGTTCTCACCATAAGAAAACAAATTAATTCAAGACTTACCTGAAATAACCACTGACAATACTTTTTCACCAAATTCTTCATTATGCAACAGTTGGAACTCCCACACATCACTTCCCGTTTCCATAGTTACCAAATGACCTTGTCTTACCAGTGCCAAAGCGCCAATTTTCAGTCCTTCACCAAACTGGCCAATCACCTCTTTTGTATCAGCTTTTGCACTGTATCCTAGCAACAAGATCTTCTTCTGCAGTGCTGTACATTCATTAGTTAGCATTAGCCTATTGTCAAATATACTGTATATAAGATGTCCAAGAATTGTTTCTTTCTTGGTCACTGGGTTCTTGATTAATGCTTCATATTTCTGTTCAGAGACATTTTTCTTGCACCTGAATTCAACCATGACATTGGAATCTAAAGGTAGATCATCCAGCATGGCTGCCATGGAATGAAGGCCATCATGCCAATTTTGAATGAGTTCTCGTATTCCTTCCCACGTTCCCCAAGATCTGGCATATCGTGATGTCACAGTAAGGGGGATAACTCTCTGTGTAGTCATGATGATGACTCACACACCTGTAAAGAACTGAAAAACAAAAGAAAAAAAGGATCATGTAACAGAACAATACATCAGTTAGATACATATGTATTAAAATTGTTCTTCATAGAAAAAATAATAATTTCAATGTTGATTATATTATACTTGATAAACAAAATTGTATTTCTGTTCATTTCTTGATCACTTGTTTCCTAATTTGTTATCTAGGAAGTTGAATCATCTGAATAATAATTATAGTATTATGGATGACAAATCAAAAAGAATATTTCACAATTAGCCAGAACACATTCTACAGGTATGCTTAATATGGACTAGTAAAAGTGGGAGCGTGAAATTCAGAAGGGTATAGAGTCCTTTTTCCAATCTGAATATATACTGAACATCATTGAAAACGCACCAGTCTAAAATTGTCCATATTTTCATCAAGATGGATTTCAGCATGACAATGATCAATGAATATATAACTAACATGAAGTCGAAGGGCATGTCCAGTTGAAAAAATGCTTTAGAAACAAATTCCTGTCCACAGTATGACTCTTAATTCCAAAATGCATCAACATGCAGCCACGCCATGAAAAAAGCGCAAATTTCATTCTGAAATCATACTGACTGTGACATTAAAAGCAGGTGTATGAGAACCGATTCTCATTGTTTCACTAACGATTGTGAAACGAGGACAGAGATGCCGAGGTTAACACTTCACGAAAGAGAACGTGCACTAGGCATGATTCAGGTTGGCACTAGCAGCAGGGATATTGCTCGACAACTTGGACTTGGCCACTCCACCATCGTTAGGCTTCATACACGACATCAGTAGACAGGCAGCACCCATGACCTTCAATGACCTTGGCAACAACGTGTTACGACGCTCCATCAGGATCGCCATATTGACCTTGTCCATATCAGTCATACTCATTGAACACTGCCGACTGCCAAGACTGCTGCACTAGTTCAAGGTTGACGTGGGGGTCATCAGCGCTGACTCTATGCGACGCCGTCTACACGCTACAGGACTTCATGTTCGAGGTCCTTACGTTGGACCAATTCTGACTGACAGACACCGTAATGAACATATACAATGGGCTAGCAGTTATTTTCAGTAAAGGTTACAACAATGGTATGGTGTGGTAGTCACTGACGAGTCACATCTTCATCTACGTAATGCTGACGGCCAATTACGTGTTTGGCGTAGACGTGGTGAACGTTATGCTGATGAGTGTGTGGTTCAGACAGACCTTTGGGTGATGGGTTTTTCTTTGTCTGGGGTGGAATAAATAACAATCACAGGACTGCCTTCATGTCTGTCAAGGGAGAGTTAATGCCCTTTATAAACCGTGAGCAGATTCTTCAGAATCACATTGCGAAACCAGATCTGTCTTCAATCACCACCAAGATGTCCATATTCTTTCAACATGCGGGCACACAACAACAAGACTTTCCATGCAGTATCTGGCCCAGCAACACAACCAGGTTATTCATTGGCCAGCACAGTCGCCAGATGTATCACCCATGGAGCACTTGTGGGATCTAAATTGGTCAAAGTCTTCGTGGCAACAACAGATGCTTGCAAAACAACCTGGGAACTTGAGTCTGCACTCCTGCTGAAGTGGAATGCCATCCTCAAGAACTCTATTTGGACGCTTATTGACTCAATGAGGAGACGTTGAACTGCATGTGTCAATGCAAATGGCGGTCACACACAATATTGACTTTTCCATTTGACTCCATGTATGTTTGATCCTTTCTGACTGTGGAACATTCAATGAATGAGCGTCTTTTCTGTGTTGTTGTTTTTGTCAGTCGACCATCTGTTATTATCCACTCAAAACATATTAATTCCTTACACATGCTTTTAATAATCTGAACTTTTATAAGTGGTGCGTTTTCAATGATGTTCAGTATATTTTCAGTCAATTACATCAGGGTCTTCTGCATAACAAGAAAATGCCTTAAACACTAGACTACCCAACCATCCTTTGTTACTTGGGCTGCAACAAATCCACTAAGAGGTGAATATGACAAATGTCACGAATATTGGGTCATGAATACAGCAACAAGTTGATGTACTATTCATTAAATCATAAATGTAGTTAAACATTAACAAACAAATTCTTTGACATATTGTGACTATATTGACAGTGTTGATTTATCACAACAATGACCAGTGGCCATGTTACAGTCATATTGTATAGCTAAGAGAGTTGACCTTCATCCTGCCTGACCATATATATACTGAGGAAAGGAAATAAGAGATCATATGAAAGCACAAGTGTTCCTTTATTTTTTCCAGCTTTTTCACAAGTTGTGCGATACAAAGCTTATGAGGAAACCTGGGAAAAAATAAAGGAACACTTGTGCTTTAATGTGATCCCTTATTTTATTCCCTCAGTATATATTCTATTTCATATCTTGCTTTGACAAGTTACAAGTTCTATTAAAAACACTTCTGTTAAAAAAAATAAAGAATATTCTATTCTAATACTCTTTATGGCCCTATATCTTACCAATGCCAAACATGCAACAAAACAGATGTTTGGGCTTTGAGTGAGTGAGTGAATTGGTGAGTGAGTTGGTTTTACGTCGCTTTTAGCAATATTTCAGGAATATCACGGCAGGACACCAGAAATGGGCTTCACACATTGTACCCATGTGGGGATTCGAACTCAGGTCTTCAGCGTGACAGCAAATGCTTTAAGCACTAGGCTACCCTACTGACCTTTTGACTTTGAAAAAAAACAATGACTATTAACTCAAAAGCTGTTAAATACCTTTTGCAAGTTTTGTTTAATCAAGAATGATTGAATGAATGATCAGTACTGGAACTATAACACTGGTGCCACGTGTCAAAAGGGAACTCCATTGTCACATTGTTTGGTCACAGGTTATTATAAGCAGGGCTCCAGATAATTTTTCAACATCAGGAGTACGTACTCCTTATTTTTGTAATATAGGAGTACTGGAAAACCTTAAGAGTACATTTTGAGTACTGAATGGAATTTAATGCAGTATCAGTAATCTTGTGTTTCGTTTCATATATGCACCACAACATTGCTACTCTTGTGTAAATGGGGCAATAAACAACAAAATAATACTTTTTCAGATAAATACGTCTGTAAATGATTCTAAGACCGTACACCATTGCTGTAGTACATATCTGCTACGTTTTCTAAATTATTTCCTACCATATCATGCATATTTTTTAGCCGTACACACGCCAATACGGCCCTTATCTGGAGCCCTGTATAAGGGATTATGCGTTCTGATGATATCAATAATAATGTGTATTTGACATAGGTACTACTGAAATGTGCCCCAGGTAACCCATAAATTCTCCATACTAACTGTCCTCTAAAGTTACTGAAGTACCTGTGGCGACAACCCACCCAACAGCATCTAAGTGTCCTTTCTGTATACACAATATTCCTTGAAAAATTCATTCGGTACATATTTCTGTGCCAACCATGACCTTATCATCATCAATAGTATCATCGTATCATGGGTTTCGGATGCTTCTCACCAAATGCATGAACAACTGTAAAACATGCTAACTTAATATTGAAGGCAACATTATCTTAAACACAAGACATCACCAGAGTATTCACAATGTCTCTGTGACGCAGCACACCTTGTTATAGTAACATATAAACATTGTTATCCCAAAACGTATGAAGTCTGAAAACATATAATCAGACGATACATGAACTTCTATCGTCTTGCTATAGGTTTTTGGATGCTAAAGAACACCTGTTATCATCTTGATTATCACATAAACAATTGTAAAGCATGTCCTTGACTTATTAAAGGCAATTTTATCTTAAACACAACCCATCATTCGAGTATTTTCAATGTCTGTGTGACTTAAAGGCAATTTTATGTCTGTGTGACGCTACCCATCACTTTGTATCCGAATAAGCACTGCCATCAGAAGACATGTAATCCGACAATATTTGTTTGAATATCTGGATGCTACACACTATATAGATGAATATTCCTGAAACATTACATCAGTAGAGGAGCTACTCTCCCAAAGTCCTCCACAGCCTGGGAATACTTGAACAAATTCATTTCCAAACAGCTAGCTAGCTTACAATTTTCAGTGTTCATGATGGTACTCAACTTCAAGAATTTCAAGTCTATATTTAGCATCCACCCATCCCGTGTTTCCGTTTATGACCTTTGCAGAAAGAAGTGAGCATACACTTCAGAATATCCGTAAAATGTGAAAGTTTACTATTTAGCAGCATCTGCTGTTTATTACAAATTTCATATTATGTATTTTCGGACATAAGAAACATTCCTTCCTTTATCTTTATCAATAATCACGTGAACAACTGTTAAACATGTCACTCACTTATAAAATCTGAAACATAAGCAATCATCCGAGTATTTACAACATCTGTGTGATGCAACAGACCTCGTTATAACGCGAATCCCTCCGAAAACCTCACACCTCTTTCACCTTACCACAAAACGCCGCTGCTGTGTAAAACTTCACTGTCTGATCGATGTTACCGACTTTCATTGGTCTGATAACAGTAATGCGAGACTGTCAGCTCAAATTCCAATTGACACTTTCTCAAAATAGCACCACAATTATCTTACTCAGTGCTGATGGCTCTTGTCGTTGTTTACCTGTCTTGGATGAAAATAGTTTAGAGTTACCCGCCCTTGGTGTGTATGGCGGGAAATTATGAACAGAAAGATGTCACAGAGTTTCGCTGTACAGAATGTCAACCAAATTTGAATGATATAAAGATATTCACAAAATATAACTGAAGAGATCTACATTATATTAATCATTTGATCTTATACTGTATTGTACATTAGCTGACGGATGATTCATGATTAGCGAACATATTGCATACCATCGTACATAGGTTAAAGAACACATGTATCTAGATAGACTAACAACTAGACTCTGAAATGAACATATTTTCCAGAAAAAAAACAGTTCATAATAAAAAATATATCTAATGAAAAAGAAACCTGGGATTTTCTTCATTTTCAGAAACTCTGAAAATCTGGTCTTGCCTCATATTCTAGACTTGCATGGGCTATATTGGATATGTTTGTTTCAGGATCTGTATGACAGACTAGTATCAAGATTGACTCCCACCAGCATCGTCTTAATTGAAGACTAGATGAATATCATCTAAAATTAGATTGTTTGTAATTGGAAATTTGCATAAAAATGTGCTGAAAGAGTGGTTAGTTTGGGGTAATTTTGTCATTCCAAATCGAAAGTCACTCGTGATTTGTTTAGATTTATTTTTCTTATTTATTTATTTTCTTATTTTCTAGTGGGACATAGGCATAAACAGTTATGTTTTAATACTTCGGTGTTGTAGATTGTTGTTACTAACGGAACAAGATGGTCACGTTCACCTAAAGTTTGTATGTCATTTTCAGAAACTTAATTGGATCAGGGAGACTCTATCTGTTGTAGAGTATCCCTGATTGGATCCAGTGTCGGCTGGTGCAAAGCCCACGACACAGACAATACAGGTCATCAAAAACACCCAGAAATCTCCTTGTCAACAATCTTTTGCGACCAGCCTCCCCTACTTTAGAACCACCAGGAACAACATTTAGGGAATCCTGAAAAATAGGCCAACACTGATGTAACTTCTTTGAGTGGCATTTTAGAAGTTGGGAAGTACGATATAGAACAAACTTTATGCATGAATCGTCTTTTCTTCGTGAGTGCGACGTTTCGATACAGATTCTTGTACCGTTGTCAAGCATGTCAAGAATCTGTATCGAAACGTCGCACTCACGAAGAAAAGAAGTTGTTATCCATAAAGTTTGTTCTATACACTGATGTAGTTTTCAAGACAATAAACAGCAATCAAAACACCAGTCCCACGAATATCTTTCCATCCAACACAAAGAACCACTGGCATACACAGTACCATATTCAGTGTAATGGTGGACATACTTATAATGGCAACCCCTCGGCCACTGTGTTTGTGAAATAAATAAAATCCTTCACAACTAACCCCAAAGACTTAAAAATCAGAAAACTCCAAGAAGAAATCCACACCATTACACTCCAAACACCAATCAGCCGTGATCAAGGCTAGCTGTTATACTACCTCCAGCTTACCATCAACTGAAAGAAGATTCTCATCAGTCGTAATCCTTTATATCATTGGAAGAACAAGTTAAGTCTATACCTCAGATCAACGTGAATATATTGTGTTGTCAACAGCTTCTACACTCTATTGTAACCAGACCCCAATTCATTCAACAGTAAAAACACTGTCTCACGTTTGTATACAATGTACTTCTCGACCACACTCTCGATATGGCTTAACGTCGGAAAGCATAAGTTAAATCTCAAAATCATCATCATCATCATCATCATTATCATCACTCTCGATATCACTTGCCAGATAACGGTGAACGATGAAAAGACACGTACCATCCCTTTTACAGGAGAGTTCGATTTTAAAAACGGCTCATAGTATAATGGAGATAAACCTAAAGTATTTGAATAATTTAAATACAACAAGTTTCACAAGACTGCAAAGCGGAATGCACGTGCAAGCTGTGACAGTCATGTGCAGTTAATGACAAAGCTACCCGTTACACCACACACAGCTGACTGTGACCTGTGTCATACCTCACACATCAATGTCTTGACATGGCCTTCTAGATCTCCGGGTCTGAACCTGATAGATAATCTGTGTCACAGATTAGCGTCAACGTCAACATTCTCCGGGGGGCGGTGGGGTAGCCTAGTGGTTAAAGCGTCCTCTCGTCACGCTGAAGACCCGGGTTCGATTCCCCACATGGGTACAATGTGTGCAGCCCATTTCTGGTGTCCTCCGCCGTGATATTACTGGAATATTGCTACAACTAAACTCACTCACTCACTCAACATTCGGCACCAGGTACTGATCGGAACTCCTCCCTAGTGGACGGGGATATCTAGTGACAGGACAATCAGTATTGCGATTACATGCTCAGAGCGTGTGGTTATCACCAAGTTCCATCCTTGTTTCAAACAAATTAAATGAAATATTAATATCAAATTACATACCGTAATTAATTTAGTTTGCCTGTGCGTCTCTTCTTTCGAAGAGAGTATTCCACGATCCCCTACATATTTAAAGAGTGTATTCCAGCTATATCACAGCAGTCTTACTAGAAAATAAAATAATTGCCATCATGGGAATAGATGCTTGATTGGCATTTTAGAAGATGCTATTTGATGAACATAGAGATTTTTCTGGGTTACAGGGGCGGTGGGGTAGCCTAGTGGTTAAAGCGTTGGCTCGTCACGCTGAAGACCCGGGTTCGAAACCCCACATGGGTACAATGTGTGAAGCCCATTTCTGGTGTCCCCCGCCGTGATGTCGCTGGAATATTGCTAAAAGCGGCGTAAAACCAAACTCAGTCAGTCAGTCAGGCAGTTCTGGGTTACATCTTCTTTTTATTCTTGAGTACAACGTTTCAGGGCTTGTTCTGGCCCCACCATCAGGTAAAACTTGGGCCAGAACAAGCCCAGAAAAATCTCTATGTTCATCATAGGAATATATGAAATATGATCAAACAAGTCACTGGTCCTGGCGACTCGATGTAAACAAAGGTCACGACTCTTAAAGACAGTACATCTTTATCTTATTCTCTTTCAAAGGAACGTTTGGTACAGAGCTACCGCACAGTCAATCATTTTAGAGCTGCATCAGTTCTGAGTGACAGTCGTGTATTGAAACTGGACGATTACCAACAATCTCACGAAACAGAAGATCATGCTGTGTTTGTAATGCCCAGGTATTTGGATGTCAAGTGTCCGGTTTTAACTTCTTTTTCCCCCATATCTTTGCATAGGCGGATCCGGTTGATCATTTCGTTATTTTATTTATCAACCGATTTCACTTGGTTGTGTGTGTTTTGTCCGGACATAAAAGTTTATATATAAATATAGTATGACCAAAAATTATTGAGAATTTTAGGAATATGTTTAATTGGATTTCTAGTATAAACAACCTTGACCAGCTATCAAGTGCTTGGTAACATTCAAGAGAGACAACTCTGTTAATCCTTTTTCATTAGTTTGTGAAGAGTTATCCCCCTTTGTTTACTTGCTAGCAGACGACATTTTCAGTGATCCTCAGTATGGATGATTTAGAGAAGAGGAAGTTGATTTTAGAGTAGTATAACAAGGACATCAGATCAGCTAAAGTGATTTCAAGTATAACAGGCACCCCTTTGTCCACTGTTTATCGTGTTTTGAAAAATATTGCAAATGGATATGGCATTGAGCACCAGGGAGGCGGTGACAGGAGGCGGCTTGGTATTCTTGTTTCTAAAAACAAACGAAGGAGTTAAGAAAACTTAAGGCTGGATATGATTGATAGAGGAACTGTGGCTGTCTGTAAGGAGACAATTAGAACTGAGCTGCATGCAGTGGGTTGGAAGAAAAGTCGAGGAATTCCATCACCGATCATGAAACCTGAACAAAAGGAGCGAAGATTGAACTGGTGCTTACAACATAGAAATTTTAACTGGGACAATGTGATTTTCTCAGATGAAAGTTCTGTGTGGCTGTTTCCTAATACACTGAAATTCTGGACCAAACAAACCGAAAAACCTTTGTATCAGCGCCCAAAGTACAGTCCGAAATTTAACGTGTGGGGTGGCATATCTGTGTTAGGGGCAACGCCCCTCTGTGTATTTGAAGGGAATATGAACAGTGAGCGGTACACAGATATTCTCGAGGGACATTTACTTCCATCTGCTAACGTGTTCTATGGACATTTTTGGATTTTCCAGCAGGACAACGACCCAAAACATCGTTCAAGGCATTCACAGGCCTGGTTTCGGACCCAAAATATGACATTATTAGATTGGCCAAGCTATAGCCCTGACCTAAATGCAGTAGAAAATGTTTGGGGACTTATGAAGGAAAGTGTCAATAAGAAAAATATGACAAATATTGCTGAAATGAAAGAAGAGGTGGTCCGATATTGGGACGGCATGGACCAAGACTTTCTAACTTCTTTGATCAGTAGTATGCCCCGCCGCATTGAAGCCTGCATTGCTGCCCATGGTGACTTGACAAAATACTAACTGTTCACCTGTCTTTGAATCTAGAGTTATGTTCTGCTAATATTCACATTTAATACGTGAGTAATGAGTGAAAATTAAAAAAAAAAAAATACAATCTTAAATTCTCAATAATTTCTGGTTGTACTGTACAAAAGTATAAATGGGTCCGATGGTCTACACTTATAAAACAAACGGGTTTTTGTCTTGATGACAGCTTTCTTCCCGTGCAATTTTTTTTTAAATGCTGATGCACCACCAAACTCCCACAAATATGTGTCCATTAAATAATAATTCACGCTTAATCTTTTTAGTTTCGTTTTCTGTTTAGCAACGTAAAAGTGAGCGGAACTGAAAAATGTTTTTAAAGACTGGGACCCATCTCTAAAAATATGCGTTGCGCCAACGGAATACCAGTATAACAGCATGTGCGTGCATATTGACCAATGACAACTGCGTATTGTATTCACATGCTGAACTACAATATGTCGGCGTACTTGACGAAATTTTCTTTCTGATAGAACGACCTTCCACTGAACTAATCCAGGATGCGTATCCCAGTTCGATCACAGAGGAATAGGAAAATATTTGTCTACGCTGCAATCGCTTGTAGTCTGGGCTATTACTTTTCCCCGGCTCTCGACCTCGGTATAATAAAACCTCTCATGATAAAATACGGTCTACGGGAGGATGCCCCCGAAAAGAGAACCGTTCCAAGACCAGCACTCTATCCCTTTCTCGGATCACCCCAAGAATGTATGTGACATAAGTACATCGGGTTCATATGCATTATATACATTGCGTTGAAAATATGATCTGGCTGAATTTTTGCACCTGTTTCAAATCTATTTTGGTTTGGGTACAGCCCCATAAGATAAACACCACAGTGTATTGATACGATTGTATATTGTCACTGTTTATCAGTTTTCATGAATCATTTTCTTGTCTGAGTAAACATTTTCCGTGAATTATATAGATTTTGATTTAGATATCTATGTCATTCTATTTCACGTATTTTTTATAAATGTGAGTGTTTACAGATGTGCAAGCTCATATGATGTTTTTCCTCTGATCAGTTGGTAACTGATCAATGTACTGGCTGCTGAACAGTTACGACATATTTTAGCGGTATTTACAAAATTACTCCACCGTTCGTTAAATTAATGAAACAGAATTAATTATGACACTTAATTATCTGCTCACTGATGTGTCCAGCCTTTCACTTCTGCCAATCATGTTTTTATATAACGCGACAGTAATCATGTCAGTACTTGTGTAAATAGGTGATTTCTCACAACTGACTGTAACAGTTATTGCCATTTCAGAATTTCTCATGTCATTCGTGAAATAACATATAATTATATCATAAAGTAACCTCGAATAATTGATTGTGTGACTAGCTGAGTGTTTTTTTTACAGTAGATTGATAGGGAATGAAACAATTAAGGACATTTGTGAACTTGAACTTGCTATTATATAGATTGTTAAAAAGATAAGTTAAAAAACATTTAAAGGGTTCATAACTTTATCTTTATTTTTCTCTTATGGTACTTACCGGAAAGAATTTTCTTTTGCTCTCCTTTATTGTTGTCAAATACTGTGGGAAAAAATTCTGGAATTGTAATTAAATAGAACTTCGCTCGCGTGAGACTATGTATTGGTGATAACTGTAACGAGGCGATAACTGTTTGGCAGCCAGTAGACATTTCTGTAATTTTGTAAAATTTTACATGATTTCTACTATTTCGTTTTGAGATGAACTATTCAAATTGCATCAAAGTGTAATGTCCATCACTGCCAGTATCACCACTAATTACAATTTTCAATGATAGTAACGGAGATGAAACTTTGAATTTGATCTAATCAAGAATATTGAGTAGTGTAAACATGGTTTTGATTGTTAATTTTCATTTAATTTGTCAGTCTGTTGTATCTCTTCTTTATTATTTGACATTATTGATGAATTGCATTGATGTTTGAAGGTTTCTATTGCCTCCTTTCTCCATAACTCATGGTCAGATTGATGGCCTTCACTTCTGTCAGGTTACACACGTTTGCTCGAAGTTTTGCAAGCGATTTACTTTTCAGAGTGTGTAGTATGTAATCATAGCAAGTTTGAAATTATCAATTTTTAAGAATAGTCCAACTGATAAATATGTCGAGCATCAAAGCCTTTGGATAACGGATTAATCTATTATGGAATATGTTGTGCAAAACGTTATGGAAACAGACTTTAAACTATTAAAGTAGGTATGGTTCATCACTGAGACTGCAGTGATTTCACAATGACATCTTCAAAGAAAATATTTTTTATGTGTAACAGTGTGACTTTGATATACATGTATTTTATAAATACTATATACATTTTTGATGACGTGGAAACAATGCTTTTGATATTTTTGCATCATTTGTATATGTTTCAAATATTCCCCTGATTTATTTGTTTATTGAGCCTGTTGGTATGGCTCAATCATCCAATTAATGTCTCAAATTAGTGTCTGTACTTAGTATGTACACCTTGTACACAAACAATACATGAGTGAAATATAGTTTTCATTATATTTTCAGTCAGCCTCAAGAATAATGAAGCGAAGAAAGAAAATTAGTCAACATCTGTTTATGTAGAAGAGATCAGTTGAGATGACATCATTCAAGATGGCTATGGAGTACACATGTAACAGTAGTAACCTTATTGAAAAGCATGAAAAAATGACTTTGTCAGATTTATTAAATTGCTTCAGTGAAATGAGACAAAGAGATGAAATAGCAGCTGAAATGGAAAGAGAGAAGAGCCAAGCTTTTCTCAGTAGTTCTGATTTCTTTAATCATCTGTCACTGGAGATCATATGTCATGTACTGAATTACCTCCCTTTGCGAGATGTGCTAAAAATGGAGCAACAGTGTAAGAAGATTCAGAAGGCTGTTTCAATGCATCTCAAAGTTAGGAAGTCAATTGATTTTACTGAAGGGGAAATATATGGGTGGATTCCTGCAAGTCTGAATGATTCCATGCTGGCCAAGCTGATATCAAGATGTGTGGAACTTGTGTCAATATATGGTTTTCACTCACAGCTGATTCTCAAGAGAAGACAACGAGGTGCTGACATGTTGACTATTCCAGGAATTATTGCAGCCTTGTCATCAGCCAAGATTGAAAGCTGTGGAAGTGTCTGATATCAACCTCATGGAGGCTATCTTGAATTATCTTCCACGCTTGGAAATTCTGGGAATATTCAAAAACAGAAATGCTGCATTTCCAATCAATCCATCTAATAAACTTACTCTGACATCTAACCCAAGGATTACGTCCCTTCATTTGTCTGGAGTTGTGATTTCAGAACTACCTCGTATGAGTCATGTGAAGCATATTTATCTCCGTTGGGTAAAAATCACACATTCACATCCATTCCGTGACTTCGCAGTTCCAAGCCTGCAGAGTTTTGTCATGTCCAACTGTGCAGGTCCTTCCAGTACATTGAAGTATGTGCCCCTGATAACAGGCCTGGCTGCAGCAAGGTCTCTCACCCGGCTAGAGCTAGTCAGAGTTCCATTTCTAGGTAAGAACTGTCAGAATATTTCAGCTGGTGGAGGGGGCTGTTTTATTACTGTGACACTGCTCCAGCCTATCTTAAGGACCTCCTCACTCCCTATCTCCCTGCTCGCAGACTCCGCTCACCTGGTCAACTCCAGCTCTGTGTACCCTTTACGAGGACAAAGTTAGCTAGCCAGGCTTTTTCTGTTGTGGCTCCAACTTTGTGGAACAGCCTACCAACATATATAAAATCTGCGGACTCTGTCCAGTCATTCCGCCGTGACTTGAAAACCCATCTCTTCAACCAATAACTCTGTTTATTTTATTCTTATTTTTAACCTTGTGAAGCACCACTGAGCAGCCACCGGTTGGAAATTAGGTGCTATACAAGTGCATTATTATTATTATTATTATTATTTTGTGTTTTCCATCACTGTAGTAATACACAATTTGTTTCATCTTTCAAAGTATGCAAAGCAGGTTTTGTTTTAACACAACATTTCTTTTTCCAAGACATCCTGCATGATTTTGGACAAAGACAGCAAACACAATTATGTGTTCTTCATAGAAATGAAGATACCCCAATGGCAGTGAGTCAGCGGATTTGTTAAGTGGGTCATACATAGCGAACCTCCATTTCTGAATTGCACCAGATTGAGGGGATATTTCATCCCGACTGACTCTGGAAAATGTAGTAAACCATTGCATGTATGATAATAAGGAATTAGGAGCATAACAGACCATATTAACATGACTGTTACATTCGGTACACAGGAGGGCTGATACAGCACATTGTGGAGGACAGCTGGCGAGTCAGTGGCTTCTCCCAGCTGCAGACTGTCATGTTCGGAGCCTGCAAACATGCACAGGAAGTTGACCTCGGCTACCTCATGATCACAGCTGCCCATTGGTAAGGATTTCTGTCTGTCTTCAATTTTCTAAACTAATTCAAAGAAGGTTTTGCCCTTGATTGGATGTATGTCATCACGATGTTGATTTCATGCTTGAACCGTGGGTGTCATTGCTCCGCTTGCAAAACTTTGTGTATGCTTGTCTGGTCCAGATACTCAGCTGTAACATAAGGGGCAGTGGGGAAGCCTAGAGGTGAAACTGTGCGCATGTCACACAGAAGACCAAGGTTCTATTCTCCACATATGTACAATGTATGAAGCCCTTTTCTGGTGCCCCCACCCTGAAATCGCTGGTATATTGCTAAAAGCGGAGTAACATTTCCCTCACTGACATGAAACAACCTTTCCTTTGAAAATGAAATTTTTGTTAAATTTCATCGAAAGTTTTCCTTGTCCTGACTGTAATATTGCTGTACATTGCTTCTACAGCCTAGAGGAGTTGAGCATCCAGCCTTCTCTCACGAAGGACAGTTTGTTTGCTGCCATCAAGATGGCCGACGTCACATTCCCAGTCTTTGAGACTCTACATCTGGGTTATGTGGACCCCTTCCCAGAGGCGGGTAAGTAACTATTACAGAATGTGTTCAGTTGACATGATGATCAAGATGGGAAGAATGGAAATATTTTTCAAGTCTACTAAACCCAGTGGGTAATGTATGTTGTCGGTTTATGACAATTGCCTTTATCTAATTCTGTTATCTGCAATATTGCAGCTATGATGCTAGTCTGCATATAATTGAGGCCTCTGAAGATCCGGGGTAGAATTGGTCTTCAGCAACCCATGCCTGCCACATGGTTACCTGTCCCCTGCTGAAGATTGCTGGAATATTGCTTAACGTAAAACTCGCAAGGTCAGGTCTATCCATGGACTTGGTTGATAACATACCCATCGGTCCCCATTTGGGCAATCAAATGCATGGACCAGTTCTTCAATCTCATACAGTCAACTCTCGTTAATCCGACACTTGTGGTTGCAGAGAAATATGTTGGATAAAGAAAATGTCGGATTAATGAAAATGTCGGATTAATGTACATGTATTTGTGTGAAAATATCAATGTTTACTAAATGTCATGGTCGTCATACTGTTGCATGCATATCAGAAATGGTAGATCTAGTTATCTTCATCGTATGTAAAAATATTCACAGAAATAAAAAATACTAACAATACATCCTTGTTTCATTACAACAACATAACAAACTCACCTTGCTGTGGTTTGTCCTGGAACTGTAACCTGGGCGATAGTGCTTAATCATGTCTCTGTGATGTTACCATGTTTTGCAGGCAAGTGGAACCAGGATGACCTGGTGATGATCCACGGCCTGGCTGAGGTTTCTGAGAACCCTGCAATGATCACTGATATTGGGATGAAGGCCATTGGCCAGTGCTTTTCCTTCCTCCGCAACCTGGAGATCTACAACTGCCCGCACCTCCATTTCCCAATGTCGTGGTTCACTTCAGGTAAGTTGATTCAGAGGAAACATTGGGCCCTGTTCTTCCATTACCTTATCTTAAAGCTGCAGCTGTTATGACTTAATAAGTGTTAAAATATTGAACCTAGACCTAAGATTGTGTTGTACAGTGCTCAGTTTGTTTTAGGGTTAAACATATATGTGTCATTCCTCAGCAAAATAAAAAAAAGATGTGTCGCCAAAGCCAGGTAAGATAGGAATCAGGGTGCCATTGTAAAGATGAACCAAAATGCTATGATGATCATATATCTAAGTATGGGAGTTGCGAATGCCTTATCGCTAGAAGGTGTGAAGTATCTATTCATGTTAATCGTGTGGCACAGTTTGTTGCTCTTGCTGTCAACCACTGGAATATTGATGACTGCAGAGTTAAAAAGCCACTGTGTAGGACAACTTACCTGTATTTTTATACATGTATTGAGATCCGTAACCATGGTAACTGTTCTGCAGGTGCAGAGAGTCTGAGTCACCTACGACACCTTCATCTCCGCCGCTGTCACGCTCTCCGACTCCAAGACTTCTGCCACTTCATTGAACACCTGCCTCAGCTTGAGCTACTGCACTTAGAGTTCATGTTCAGGGAGCCACCTAAAGGATGTGCGAGGTGGGTGATCATTCCTGTTGTCAAATATCATTTGTACCTCATTGAATACCACATGATCACAGCTTATATTTTCAAATCCAGTCAGATACCTGTCATGTTACCCATGGAGAATCTGGGTTGGAATTGATCTTCCACAACCAATGCTTGTCATGATAGGTGACTAGCAGGATCGATTGGTCAGGCTTCACTGTTGGTATAGGTAGTCATATCCCAACTTCATGGATAATGAGACCGCCTCCGTGGTGTAGTGGTTAGAGCGTCCGCCCGGAGAGCGGAAGGTCGCGGGTTCGATCCCCGACCGCGTCATACCAAAAGACGTTAAAATATGGGTCCCTGCCTGGCGCTCGGCATTAATGGGTACAACAAGGACTGGTCGGCTCGGAGTCAGTATACTGTGTCTGAGTGTTCATGCTTCACTGCGGCATGGTATCTCAGTGAGCTAGCACTATAAAACCAGCTTCAGTCTTGGCTAGTACAAGCAGCCGCACTTACACATACACACGCATGCATGTCGTCATATGAGTGAAATATTCTCAAGTACGACGTTAAACCCAATTTCACCTCACCTCACCTCACCTCACCTCATGGATATTGATTATGATGTCAGTCACTGTACTGACTGGTCCCTCAATTATTTACAGACCACCCACAAAATTTTTACTGACGTAAGTTTAGCTTGGGTCATTACTGAAAAGTAAGTACAATTTCTGAAAGTTACTCCTATTTTATCCAGATATTACTGATACAAAAACAAAATTTGTATTCGCAACTGAAATCTGACCCAGAATCAGTTGCAAATCAAAGCAATCATACATGTGCATATTCCGGTATTGAAACAAAGGACAAAGTACAGTTATCACATGTACCAGTATTCATCATTTTGACTGTATTCAGTATTATTTGATAACGTTTGTCAATATTAACTTGTTATTTCAGAGTGGGCCTGAGTGCTGGTACTGGGTTGGGTGTATCCTCAGCTCTTGTCCAGAACAACGGCAATGACGCTGGTAACCTCGATGGTGGGAATCACAACAATGATGATGGGGACCTTAACCAGGATGGTAACAATAACAATGCAGATGCCGGGGCCATGGCTGCTAATGGAGGGGACATTAACAACAATGAACCGCCCAATCAAAATCCAGATAACATTGAACCCCACATTGATCTAGATGATGATCCATTGGATGAGGATGATGAATTTGATGATTTTTCTGATAATGGAGATGATCTAGATTTTGACGGATTGAGTGGTGATGAAGAAAACATTGACATGGCCAATCACATTGGGGATGACATTCGAATATTGTCAGTGGTAGCCAATGAGGGATCGGGTAACAGATCCCATGAGGAAGAAGAGCACCCGGAGACCAGCAAGAAAGCCAGTCAGTCCAAAATCAAGCCACCTGAAAAGGATGACAGCAAGCCAGGATCAAGCAAAGAAGATGTGAACAACCCACAGCCAAGCACAAGTCGAGTCTATTGTGGCGGAATGCCTTCAGGAAGCTGTATGAAAAGAGAAGTAAATATTGTCCCTTCTGTTGATTCAAGGTCAACTTGTCAGCTTGTTGATATTGACATCGGTAATGGCAGTGATACAGATATAGAATGTCCAGCAGACGGCAAGATCAAGGTGAAGGTTGAATGTAACAGCACCATTGAACTTCGATCCAAGGATGACGCTCTGGTTACTGAACCAAAGTTTGTGTCCTCATCTTCTTTGTCTGGAGCCCAGAGAGACCTAGGTGAGGCATGTCCCAGTACGTCACGAGCGTCAGGTACAATGTGTGCTGCTTCACAGGGAACTAAAGCATCTTCCAGTGGCACGTCTGATTGTGTTCAAGGAATCAAGGCAAATTCAAAACACACATCTGCCACGGGTGAGGAAGTCAAGGAGACCACCAGTTGCATGTCTGCTAGTGTACAAGAAGTCAAGGCAACAACCAGTGCCACAACTAGCTGTGTTCAAAGGATCCAGGCAACCTCCAGTGCCACGTCTGCTCATGTTCAAGGAACCAAGGAAACTGCTAGTGCCACATCTGCAAGTGTTCAAGTTTTCAAGGACAAAAAGAAAAATCAGAATCCAAGTGTAAAAAATGAAAAGCCGTGTAGTAGTGTTCCCTGCAAATCTGCAGGGAGTGTTCATGCTGCTGACAAAAATGCAACTGAAGTAAAAGAAACAGAAGAACACATTTGTAGCCCAGCTAAAAAGAAGAAGAAAACTTGTTCTAAGAACAAGGATGAACATATTGATAAAAGAAGTGACAAGTCACATTCAGACTGCAGGGGCAAATGTGAATATGCAGATCATGCTTCTTGTTGCTCAAAGTGGGCGAGACCATCAGAGCAAGATTGTCATAAGACTACTGAACAGCACTGTTCAAAGGACCGCCATATAGATTCGCCTATTGCTCCACCTAGTGCTCCAACCTCCAGTACTGCAGGCAGACAGCATGGGAGGACTTGTAGCCATCTTGAATCATCTCAACCTGTAGCTTCTTCATCTGGTGTAGTGAAATCATCGTCAGCCAATTCACATGTTGATCTCATTAGAAAGAAACCTGTTTCAAACTTACCAAAATCAGTGAATCGAAGGACTGCCTCTTGTTCTGTATCTGACTCTGCTACAAATAGGAAGAAGTGTTCAGAGACAAAAGGGAAGATGTCACATTCGACACACAGTAAGCTTGGTAAATCCAGTTCTTCCAGTCAGCGTGAACCAACAGGCGATACAACAGAGAGTTCCAGTGATGAGAGTTCAGTGAATGAAACTGTGGACAATACTGAAATAGTTCGAAAGAAGAAACAGCCAGTTGATAACAAGAAGACAAGCTCACAAACCAGTTCCCCTGAACCCAGTACATCGAAAAACTCTTGGGACAAAGCTTCCGTCGAAAGTGAACCTGACAATCGTACAGTAGATGAGTTTCTAGATGACATTGCTAAAGACTATCACAATGACCTGTCTGCCTCCAAAATAGCAGGTGATGACAACATGTATCTGTTTACTCCAGAGGAAGTGGAGGCAATGGACTTTGGGAAGGAGAACCCTGGTGAAGAAGACAAAGATGATGACACAAAGGGTTACAACATGAGGCCAAGGAAACGGGGGAAGAGTCTCACTGGGAAAAAGAAAGGTCTTGTGAAAAAAACGAAGGAAGCTTGACAATGTCGTGAAGGCAAATCCAAATATGCATGATAAATGCTGTCAGGCAGTCAGTGATGAAATACGTGAAACAACCAAGCGTGCCAAAGAGCAAGAAGAGGCTCGACAAGGAGCTGCTTCAGCTCCTAGTTCGAAGGGAGGCAACTGCTGTGGGAAAAGGACAACCAAAAATAGATCAGTTGTGCATGAGAGTGTATCCAGTTCCAGGGATGAGGCACAGAGGTTGAAACTGGGACTGCGGAAGAAAACCAACATGTGTGATAAGGCTACAAGCACGAGTGACCCAGTCATAGAGGATGACCATATTCAGGTGAGCTTCACCTATGCTTCTTTTGGCATGTGTCTGTTTTTCTGTGTAGTGTTGCGCTCAGTAGTATTCCAGCTATGTAATGACTGCCTGTAAGTAGTCGATGACCAGACATACCAGTGATTACGTTATGAACATCAAGTTTCACTGTGAGGGTGCTGTGACATGCTGTTAACCAAGCCCTCAAATCCGAGGGACTGTGGGGTAGCCTAGTGGTTAAAGCATTCACTCATCACACCGAAGACCAGGGTTTGATTCCCCACATGGATGTAATGTGTGAAGCCCTTTTCTGGTGTCTCCTCTCTCTTCTCATTACTGTTGCTATGTAATGCATCTTGCACATTTTGGCTTCACTATATCTTTTCTTTTGAGAATGGGGACTCCTTGATTAAAAACTAAAGGAAATGAAGTTACATTTAACACGTGAAGAAAACCTTTGATCGAAGTATAATTTCAATATGTTGTGTACCTTTATTTTGTACTTAAACATGTATCACAATCACTCAGGTGCTGTCTCTGAGATCCAAGAGTCTGTTGTGTGTCACGCTTCACATGGTTGGGGTGACTGACGTCATCATTGATGAGTGTCCAAACCTCAAGCTACTCCGAGGTGAGTTATTCATTTTCATACATTCTACAGATTGTGTTGCCCTTGCGTGTTCCTGTGTGCGTGTGTTCCTGTGCACGTTCTTTTGTGTGTGTGTGTGTGTGTGTGTGTGTGTGTGTGTGTGTGTGTTGTGTGTGTGTTGTGTGTGTGTGTTCCTGTGCGCGTGTCCTGTGTGTTGTGTGTTCCTGTGTGTGTTCCTGCGTGTGTTCCTGTGCAAGGTGTTCCCTGTGTTCCTGTCCTGTCCTGTGGGTGTTCCTGTGTGCGTTTGGGATAGGGTAGCCCAGTGGTTATGGTGACCATTTAAGGGTTCCATTCCAAGTCTGTTACTAGTCCAACGGTAACAAATAGTCTGGAGCTCAGCACTGACAAACACTGACAAGAGCTCCATGTGAAGCTGGTATAACAGGAATACTGACCAAAGCTGTTAAAACTCACTCACTCACTCCTTTCCATTAGTTAATGTGTTGTTTTTGCTGTATATGAAGTATCTGCATAATGGCAGTAACAAATGTCATCATGGTCATAAGCTGTTCTTGTGCTCCTCTCATGCATTTAATGTTCAATTATCACAATACTTCATTGAAAGTTTCCATCAACTTGATTCCATCATTGGCAGGAAGTGCTTGTCGTGTGCTGAAGAAAGTGACAGTAGGTGGGGCTCCCAAGTTGTCTAAGGTGTCATTTGCCCAGTGTCGGAAGATCGATGAGATGCACCTTGTCAATGAAGTCTGTGATCAGATCAGCATGACCAACAGAGTGATTTTCCTTCGGCCCATGAGACAGGTAGGGATGTGATACTGATAAACAGAGTTATCTCCCTTTTGTCCATTTCAAGTTGGTAACATACTACCGACAGGTAGGGATGTGATACTGAAACAGAGTTGGTCCATTTCCTACTTCTAACATACTAACATGGGACAGGTTACCATTACCTACTGATAAACATGGGCATACCAATACCATTGAACAGGGATCCACAGGTTCAAAGTTAGTAGTGGTAACCATAGGGACATATGAATTAAGTGAGGTGAGGTTTTGATAAGTTTTCATCGATGGAAGGAGCGGGGTTTAGCTGCGTAATTGGTTAGACTATGTGAACCTTTCATTCTCGTTGACACTGCAGTGATATGATAAGTGTAATTTCGCTGCTTGGGGATTGTGGTAGAAGTATGAAAAATTCTTTATAGATCAAAGTATAGAATCCGAGATCATCTCCTCCCAAAATGACATCCTCATTGATGACAAACAATTATTCTTATTTCAAAATAGGTTCATTTAGTGACTTGTAAGTGTAACCATTGTAACAGTGTACATTTGTCTTTTACAAATGCTTACTGATCCATTTCATAAGCTGTGCTCAAATGATTAAATGCCATAGTATCTGTCATTGCAGTTTGACATGTTTGCCTTTGAGAACATGCTATTCTGCCAACCTGACATCGACTACCACCTGTGTGTCATCTACGACTACAGCCCCGATCCCACCCACACCATGTACAACCACGCCCGCGTGGCCACATGGCTTGACCTGTTTAGTGGCACCAACATGTGAGTTGACATCCCCAGATCATCACTTAATGAGTAGGTAACCATGGTAACATACACTATACAGGATCAGCAGATGCTTTCAGTGAGTAATGCTGGACAGGGCAGATACCAGCACAGGGGCAGATCTAGAAGGGGGTGTCTGTGAGGCGCTTCTCCAAATACCTGGATCCCTCCCTGCAGCAGTTACAGCTCCAGGGTGGACAATTGAAAATGATGGATTTTGTATTATGATTCAGACAACTTACATTCATTGATTTTTAACATTTTGTGTCAAAGCATCCAACTTTGCACTAACCCAAGTCAACATGTCTAATGTTAAAGGTATCTGAAGAGCCTTTTTGGGAGGTTTAGGGATAGAAACTAACACAGAAAGTCTACCAGCCTGAATAGTGATAACCCATAGTTAAACATCCCTAAAATGTTTCAAAGTTCTACCAACTCGTGTGACGTATGATGACTGAAACATTAATGAAGCTGCCTGAGGAAAGAAGCCAAGTGTAATTTCCCCCCTTTTTTGACAGTTTCATGTTTTTTAACTTTTGCAAATGTCAGGATATTCTTTCTTTGAAACAATGTATAAAATAGCTTGATCTTGTTTGCTTATAACAGCATTTATAGCAAGTTTTAGAAGTTTAAATTTCTGAGACAGAATCTGTTCAATTGTTTGGTCAGGGAGCTGTTGCGGTTTATGGATTTTGAACAAGCCAAGAACTTCCCAGTGGATGATGACGATGAAGAGAAAAAATGCTACAGAAATGCCTACATCTTGCATGGTGAGACCCTTGTTCATAATCCAGGATGTACCAGGATGTATGAGATGATGCTATGACTGTTAGCCTTCTGGCGCCTCACAGGCAGCTTGGCATGTAATATGTACTGACCTATTGACAAGGGTAATAATGTTAGCACTTTGAGCATACATCATGTGTATGGAATGCAATGTAAGTATACACATTATTATAGGGTTGTAACGATGCATCAAACTTCCGATGGATTGCAGTTGTTGAATCTCCAATAGCAATTAATCCATGGTAGAAACGAAAAACTATCCACGGATCGATAGTATGTGTGACTATCGATACTTTAGTAATTGACTTTCATTGTTAAATACGCAGCACAAAATACAGGAAGTACCAGATTCGTTCACTTTGATTTAGAGTTATCTGGTCCTGTTACCTCATAAACTAAAACAAACTTGATCTGGGTTTCAAGGTTCTTGTCAGTTATTTAAAGTTACTGAAAGTACCTCAGCTTGTTTTTATTTCATATAAACTATACATTCATTTGGAAAATGACTTCAAATGAGACATTTCAAGGAGGAAGAAACTATTGCAATAGTTGTTACCCCCTCAATAGTCACCCCTACATTATTATTGTTATTATTATTGTTGTATCTGCAGACAAACACTAAAACACACACGCACACCTGTTTCAGGCTACAACGACAATGGCAGCAAGTGGACGCTGTCGACAGACATCCCCTGGCTTGATCACCTGAGTCAGTGTCCGGACATCGACAGCCCCGACCTTCATCCTGATGATTATAAAGGTTGGTGTATTGAAGTGATGCTTTCAACATTAGAGTGAGCGAGTGAGTTCATTCTTACACCGCTTTTAGCAATATTTCAGCAATATCACGGAAGGGGACACCAGAAATGGGCTTCACACATTGTACCCACGTGGGGACTTGAACCCAGGTCTTCTGCGTGACAAGCGAACGCTTTAACCACAATATATTGCTGAAAGTGGCATAAACTAAACTCACTCACTCACTCTTTTATGCAGAGGAGGCACAGGTGAGCCCATCATCTAAGGCAGTTCACCTTTGCAGAGTTGCTTCCCTTTGTCACACTAGAAACCTATCCCAATCGTGTTTCTGTCAGCCAGCACTATACCCATGCTTGTAGGTGTCACCAAAGTGGTAGACAGATAAAACCTGAATCACTTAGGGTTTTACCCTCACATGCTAACACAAGATGATTTAAATGGAATACTTTTAAAAGCTGCCGTGCACCAAACTCACATATGTGAAACCTGTTACCTTGTGTTTCAGAGGGAATCTACTGTCCCAGACGGAAGGGCCACCATGTGATGACGGATTGCCTCATGGACCTACAGGACGTCATCTCCGAGATGAGACACAAAAGCGTCAGTCTCTATTGCTACTCTGTCATCGTTTATGTTAACATGTGTGACGTCACAGGAACACCCACTCCTGACATGTACCTGTAACCATGGTAACCATCTGATGCTAACATCATGCAAGAACATGAAACTGACAAGTACTCTGGGATGTGCTTCTCTAGCATGATCATCGGTGGAGCCATATGAAAGACTCATCATCTCGCTGACAACAGACGGTGCCTACATTGTTGGATGATGTAACCCTTCAGTAACAGCACGTGTACCATTCCTTACAACACTGAAAATGAGGGAAATGACTCACCCAGTAAACATGGTAACCTGCATGTCAGGAATCTGCTGTGATAACTGTCAAATAAGACTCTTTGAAGTGGGAAAATCTCTTTTGTGTTTCTTTGTCATTGACCTAAGAAAAGGATTTCTAATCCATTAAACAGGATTTCATGTAGGTCTCTCTGATACAGTTGATGATGTATAAATTGATAAGTCAAATTAAAACTGACTTGGTTGATGCATGTCATCATACTTCAGTTGCATAGGTCGGGGCTCATGGTGTGAGGGGCGGTGGGGTAGCCTAATGGTTAAAGCGTTGGCTCGTCACGCCGAAGACCCGGGTTCGAATCCCCACATGGGTACAATGTCTGAAGGCCATTTCTGGTGTCCCCGCCATGATGTTGCTGGAATATTGCTAAAAGCGGCGTAAACCAAACTCAGTCAGTCAGTCAGTCATGGTGTGAGTCACTGACTTGTCTGGCCCAGACTTAGTTAGCTACAGGCCACAGTCATTTAGTTGCAGTATTGTTGACAAACACAAACATGCTGAAGTCCTGGGTTCGATTCCCTACATGGGTACAATGTGTGAAGCCCATTTCTGGTGTCCCCTGCTGTGATATTGCTGGAATATTGTTAAAAGCGGCATAAACAACTCATTCAATCACTTTAAGCTGTGCTCTTAAAAAAGTGGGCGGTGGGTAGCCTCTTTAAAAGTGACTTTAAAACCAAGTCTAATGGATAGAGCTTCCCAGATAGATGCTGGTGGTCAGTTAGTCTAATGTCACTCAGTACTAGTACGAAAATACTCTGTGACTATGTGTCCCAGTCCACCCAGCTGTGAATGGGTACCTTGTACGGATGGGAAAGCCGCAATAACTCGGTGCGCCTAGTGGCTGCAAGAGTTGTATGATCCCCAGGGAGTTGAGATTGATAATAAGATGTGCTGTTGAGATTGACATCCAGTGATCGAGGGAAAAACTACCAGCACCTTGAGCATGCACTAGTGTGTGGATATGTGCACTATATAAATATCCAATAATAATAATAATAATAATACAAGCTGTCACAGATACATGCACGCATGTATTAAAAGTATCTTTTTATGTCTATCCAGATTCTCAAAATAGGTAATGAACTAACAGGAAAATGTCAGCCTGTTAAGCTTGCTGTTCCATCCCTGACAAGACTATGATTTCAGCTAAGTCTATATCACACTATTACTTCTGATTCCAAAAACTCTTTCCATGGAGGTTCAGAGTGAATTGGAACATAGATATTTATGTGTTGTTAATAAACTCAATGTCATTTATGTATATTAGTAAATATTTATTATGTGATGAGCACTTGCCGCTATGCCATAAGCTATATGGCTGTGTTCATGTGATGTGATCAGAATGGTCAACATAGTCAAGGTATTCTTTTCGGAATTGGTATTGTTGAATTTCTTCCACTAGAATATTTTCTGTGCAGTCTAAGTATACTTAGGCTCAGTATTATTCGTTACACTGCTATACAGTATATCAGTGTAACAAATAATACTGAGCCTAAGTTTACTTAGACTGATTTTCTGTGGTTCATTGTATTGTCAAAATGAAAATGAAGTCGTAATGTGTTTATTTGTTAGACAAAACCGTACCTGTTGAATATCAGGAAGTTTGGAATCGGTAACTGCAGTCTGTACTGGTCTGTGATTGTGTTTGATTCTTTCCCAATGCGATCATTAATCACAATATCAATCAGTGGATTGTTTGGTTCAGACTCACATGTAGAGACCACTGGCTCTGATGAGAAAGTTATGTGTGTGGCCTTTCCCAACAGATGCACTTACGCTTGCATGCATGGCCACACAAACCAGAGGAAACGTGTTCATGATTTACAAGTAGTTCAAGCTTGTGCTTTGGGTCTCCTGTCATGGTGGTGATGCTGGTATTAAACTTCATGTCAGAAGATAATATGACCCTTGTGTTTCTGGTAAGGGGCACATGATTTAGCAGCATTGTACAGATGACTTTGTCCTAGGAGGCAGCAACCTTATCCTCCAACAAATTCTCACACTATTTCCAAAATGGACATCCTGAGAGCCACAGAGACAGTGGTACATTTTTGTTTAGTTTCTTGGTAACATGTTTGTTACGACTTGCATTGTTTTATTAAAAGTGGTTAGGGTTTTCCATGATTTTAAGTTTTAGTATGATCTTCAGCCGAATAATGTTACTTGTAGAGATTTATTTGAAAGTTATTTTACAGTATCAGGTTGAACTGAAGGTGCTATGGAAGTGATAGAGAGGTGGGATACAGAAGCTGTCTGTATATATGTGTGCGTGAGACATAGAACGGAGTGTGAATTTAAGTAATTGATCTTTGTAACACAAAGGGAATAAATTATTTGAACAGGTACCATGAATACATCTTTGTAAGTTATTGCAGAATGTTATTTGTTGGAATGAGCACAGGTTGCTTCAGACCTATATTCTGAACATGAGCCCTGTAGGAATCATAACATTTTGCAGTTCAGAACAGGGGCAAAGGTTGAAGTGACCTTTCTTCAGGACCGTGAAGGTCCCCATAAGAATATTGATCTTCAGTAACTCATGCTTGTCGTAAGAGGCGACTAACGGGATCTGGTGGTCAGGCTCGCTGACATGGTTGACACATGTCATCGGTTCCCGACTGCTTAGATCGATGCTCATGCTGTTGATCACTGGATTGTCTGGTCCAGACTCTATTGTTTACAGACTTCCGCCATATAGCTGGAATATTGATGAGTGCAGCGTAAAACTAAACTCACTCACTCGTTCAGGACAGTCTGGACCAAGTTGGGACCATATGATCCAGTGATTGACTTCATGAGCATCAGTCCATGCACATGGGATGGGATGAAGTGTAGTCAAGCAAGTCAGCCAGCTTGGCCAGACAGCCACCTTATCTTGGAACCTATATTCTTAAGGGATTGGCACATACCATGGGTTTTTGACCTTTCTCCAGATACGAAAAGCATACGCAGACTCTCAGGAGATATGTCCCAGTTTCACATTCATGTTTAGACACAGACTCCCAGTCTTGTTTAATTCCCATGATGCCGATGCAACAAAGGGAAACGGCCAGTACCATGTCTTTATGGCCTAATCAATGAAGTGGCCCGCAACTATCACCGACTTTCAGCTCTCTGGCCACACCAAGTATTCTGTTGGAAATGTTTAACACCTGGATCAGGGGCGTAGGAACAGGGGACATGACATTCCTCTGTCTACAGTATACAGAACTGGGGGGCGCTCGCCGGGGCCGAGGTGGGCGAGCTGGCTAAGGCGCCAGGCTAGTGATCCAGCAACGTTGAGGTGCCGGGATCAAGCCTACCTGTGACTGGTTGTGAAAACCTTGGAGTCAACATTGTGTGCCAACTCTTTCCGTGTTGTCATAACCCTGTGGACTTAAAAGAACCCACGAATCCATTGGTATATGACCAGATGGTGACCACATAAATACATGCAAACACCTAGTTGCGGGTACAGCAACGTGCAGTGAACTTGGACAAAGTACTGTGACTATGTGCCCCATTCCACCCAGCTGTGAATGGGTACCTCGCTAGGATGAGAAAGCCACAATAACTCTAGCAGTGCGCCTAGTGGCAGCAAGAGTTGTATACTCCCTAGGGATTTGAGATTGATAATACGATGTGCTGTTGAGATTGACATCCAGTGATCGAGGAAAAATTACCAGCGCCTTGAGCATGCACTAGTTGCGTGGATATGTGCGCTATATAAATATCCTATAATAAGAAGGATCAAGGATCAACTTCTTGTACAGAAAATGATTTTGGAAGAGGCTAAAACATCACCGCAACCTCTCTGTGTGCTGGATTGACTTAAAAAAGGCATACGACTCTGTCCCTCATGAATGGATTCTGAAGTCTCTTCATTGTATTGACCTCCCGGAGCGACTATTTGATTTACTCAAGTCTTTGATGAGTTGCTGGTCGACTCAAATTGAGATGTACTCGCAAGGGCAGGTGCAGACTTTGGAATCGATTCCAATCAGAAGGGGAATTTTCCAGGGGGACTCCTTCGTTCCTTTGCTCTTTTGTTTGTCTCTAAATCCTTTGAGCTTTCTGCTCAACAGAGAGGAGGGTTACCATCCCGGACCTCCCCAGGACAGACCCCCAACACCGGTTACCCATCTCCTTTACATGGATGACATCGAACTCCTTGCCGAAGGAGATACCAATACCAAGTTCGAGACAAGCTCCAGAATGCCCAAATTCATGAAAAAACTTCGGGCTGAGTATGAAAATCTCGCTTAAAGAAAATCTGGAGCTCAGAGCTAAATGCTCGAAACAAGGTCAAAGCCACCAATACTTTTGCTGTGCCAGTCCTTTCCTATTCCTTTGGAGTAGTTTATTGGACAAACCAAGACATCCAGAGTCTTGACCGCCTGACCAGAAGGATCATGTCTGACAACAGAGCCCACCACCCTTGTTCCTCTCTTAACCGTTTATATATGCCAATCAATTCTGGAGGTCGGGGTTTGATTAATGTGGAGGCTCTTAATGATAGAGTTTTATTGTGTACTTTTGCACATATTTATTTATCGGATGATCCTCTGGTGATGCATGTGAAGACTCATGATGAAAGCAAGGAATTCCACAGCTTTTTTAAGCGTGCCAAGGTTGTTGGACAGAATCTGAGATTTGAGGTTGATTTTGTTGATGACGATGTACTGCTGGACGGTACAGTGATGGGAGTAAACCAGGTGAAGCACTTCACCAAGTCTGCCCAGAGTCGGTCTTTTGTGGAGAAGCTTTCTGAGAAGCCATTGCATCGTGTGTACATGCAGTGTGTGGAACAGAATAGCAATCCAACCGACTCCTTCGCCTGGATGAAGTTGGCTGGTCTTAAATGTGAAACTGAGGGCTTCCTTTTTGCTGCTCAGGACCAGTCACTTCCCTCTCGTAATCGCCAAAATGTGATTCTTAAGGAAAATATCAATTTGAAATGTCGACTATGTAATGAATTTACAGAGACTGTCCAACACCTTGTCAGTGGATGCCCTTCTTTGGCACAAACAGCATATCTTAAACGACATGATGGCATGGCTCGTTGCTTTTACTACCGTCTCCGCCATGTCTGTGGCTTTGACTCCGAGGTCCATCCATGGTATGACCCTGAACATGTCCAGGGCGTCATGGAAAATGATGCTTTTAAACGTCTGTGGAATAGGCCCATATACAGCCCTCAGAAGAATTCCTGCCAACAAACCCGATCTTGTCCTTTTTGATAAAGCCAATGAATTTATTTATATCATTGAATTTCCGGTCCCTTTTGACAGCAACGTGATTGGCAAGATTCAGGAAAAGCATGATAAATATGCGGACCTCGCCTTTGAAATGTCTCGCTTGCATCCCAAGTACACTGTCGTCAGGCTCCCCATTGTTCTCGGAGCCCTTGGTTTGGTACCTCCTGATCTCTTGGCGCAGATCAGGAGAGTGCCCGGGTTCTCCACCGGGAGCACAGCCCTTCTGACACGCTGGGTAATGCAGAAGGCTGCAGTGTTGGGGAGCTTTCATATTCTCCGGAAAGTTCTTGGTGGGTTCGACTAGGCAGTGTTTCCTGGGAGAAGTCCCATTCCCTGTCTGGGCTGCGTGTAGAATGGGCGAGGGCCCTGAGCTGATGATGAGCCTTACCAGCCTGACTGTGCCAGGATCACCCGAATCTCTGCTGCATTTTTCATCTTTAATCTGTAAAACATAATAATAATAAAAACTTTGAAGAATATTCAGCCAGGAGTTGGGATTGAGCATAAATTCAGGGGCAGGGAGGCCAAGGAGTTTCAGTACTACGAATCGCCGGCGACTTGGTCAGATTGTGAGAAGGGGAAAATTGAAAAGCGTTGAAAATATCAGAAATTAGATGATTAGTAGAGGAAGTCATAAGATATGTAATGAAACCCTTAGACAGGAATTACAAAGAGAACTGGTTGAAAAAGCGCTGAATTCCCTCACCATTGATGAACAATGCACAAAAAGAAAGACGTTTTAAAAACTGATGTAGGGCTCACGAAAATTAAGATTGGGGTAATGTTTTCTTTTCCTGTGAAAGTTCTGTCTGGCTTTTTCCAAACTGTGTGAAAATTTGGACAAAAACATAGCCCGAAATTTCACACGTGGGGTGGGATATCATCGCGTGGAGTGACGCCGTTGTGTATTTTCACTTGAAATTTGACGCAGGAACGATATGTTGACATCTTAAATGATCACTTCCTTCTAACGGCCCGAACAGTGAATGAAGATAACTGGATTTTCCAGCATGCTAACGACCCAAAACACACTGCCGGCTACACAAAACAGAGGTTGTCGGACGAAATTGTTCATGTTTTAACTGGCCCAGCTACAGCCCAGATCTTAATCCTACTGAGAATGTGTGGTGGCTAACGAAGGACAGAATAAACGAAAAAGGACTCAGAAATATTGAGGATATGAAGAAAGAAGTGGTCGAATATTGGGATACACTGTCAGACGATTTCCTGCAAACTTTGATCGATAGTGCGCTAAGGCGGATACAGTCGTGTATTGCAGGACAAGGAGGTCTCACAAAGTACTGAAAAGACACTAAGACTGTAAGAGAATAATATCTCAACATATTCATTTAAAAAAAACGTCTATAGTTTACATACATGAATTAGATATTTGCCGAAACAGCTTTCTCATTACTTTCTGGGAATACTACATATTTCAAACCGTTAAAAAGTGCATGGGTACAATTGCTGCTAATGAAATGAAGATATTGGTCAGTATGCTATCCTGTCCACAATATGGAAAATACTTATCTGTAATAAATTATATGCTGTACATTCTAACATGAAGTGAATTTCATCTTCATTCGAGCCGCAGTCACATGTTTTACATATCTATCAAAATTAATACCTCTAATATTACATCTCAGTGGAAGTGCATGTAATATCAATAAAAATATATTTCTTCTAACTGCTAAGTGATTAATGGATGTAACCTAATTTTTTAACATTTAACAATGATTTCTCTTCTTTAAAATACCTTAGATGGAGAGATTCACTTATTTTATACCTGTGGGGTAGCCCAGTGGTTAAAGCGTTCGCTCGTTACGCCGAAGACCCGGGTTCGATTCCCCGCATGGGTACAATGTGTGAAGCCCATTTCTGGTGTCCCCGCCTTGATATTACTGGATTATTGCTAAAAGCGGCGTAAAACCAAACTCACTCACTCACTACTTTATACCAAGAATCCGTTGTTTATCACAGTCAAGAAGTCTATTCTTAAATAGGGAAGTAAAATGGGAAATCCTGACTGTACCATACACATCTGAAACCATAGGAACCTAACATACAATGTCCGAGATAGTCAGGTTGTCACAATGGCATCACGCACTTTAATCAGAAGTCTGTATTCATGATCAAACAGGATACCAAGAGAGGAATTTCTTTCGTATCGCTTTCCAGGTTAACGGATTATCTCCCCTGGTCAGGCCATCCTCAAGTAATATCTAAGTTAGATACGTGGTCCGTCATTTAAAATTGCATAAACCGTTGTGATATTGATGTGTTTTATACCATCTTCAGTACATATTGTTCTGGAAACCTTGAATTCGTTTCACCTTCACTCAGAGTGAAAAGGTATAGAGCATAATATCTACTGAAGCGGGTGTAAAATATGTCAATATCATAGCGGTTCATGCAGGTTATATGATGAAGGTGTGGAGTAGACGTGAATGTTTGGTGTGTTGTAGTTGTAGAATTCATGTATGTGTAAACCACGCGAATGCATACTTTTTTATGGCTAAAGAATTCATGTGAATGCATGTTGTTGTGGAATTCTCGTCAAGCCATGTTGTTTTGTTGTGGAATTCACATGAATGCGTACCGTGTAGCAGCGGAATTCACGTGAATGAATACTGTTTTGTAGTTGTGGAATTCACTTGTATGCATGCTGTTTTGTAGTTGTGGAAATCACTTGTATGCATGCTGTTTTGTTGTTTGAATTCACGTGAATACCTGCTGTTTTGTAGTTGTGGAATATACGTGAATGCATGCTGTTTTGTACTTGTGGAATTCACTTGTATGCAGGCTGTTTTGTAGTTGTGGAATTCACGTGAATACCTGCTGTTTTGTAGCTGAGCAATTCACATGAATGTATGATGTTTTGTAGTTATGGAATACACGTGATTGCATGTTGTTTTGTAGTTGTGGAATTCACGTCAATGCATGCTGTTTTGTAGTTGCAGAATGCATGCTGTTTGGTTGCTGTAGAATTTACGTGAATGCATGCTGTTTTCTTGTGGAATACACGTGAATGTACAGTCAGTTTGTAGTTGTGGAATTTATGTGAATGCATAATGTGTTGTACTTGTGGCACACGTAAATGTATACTGTTCTGTAGGTGTAAAGTATATCACTTCGTTCGTTGTACCGCCATTTACTCACATATGGATAAGGTTTATGCAGAGGGGCGTGATTTCACAAACTGATTGAAAGAGAGCTGTCCAGTTAGTCATAAAGACACGAACCGGATATCGTCTGACATCTGTTAGGTAACGTCTGATGAAGCATGACATTTGACCAGCCTGACTCACAGTTATTGTCGAAGAGAAAAGATGAATTTTACAAATTGTCATTGTCAATCATTTCTACTCCATAAATATGTCTAAATAAGCATAACGCTGCCCGGTGACTGAATGAAGTCATTACAACGTTGTGGCGGCCAGATTACATGAGCATTCCTGGCGGCCTGAGTCGCCGGTAATACCGCATGCATATTATCATATTATCTTCCATTATCCCCCTTACAGCCAGTCGCTGGCATTAGGGACCAAATTACATAAGTACGTCTGGAGATATAGGCGAATTAGATTACCGTTTACGACCTTGCTGGCTGACAGAACGTAATAAAGTGTTTCATTCGACTGAGGACCAAATAATACCATTAACAGCGATGGAATTGTCCTGTTTTCTCTGGAAGACGTCGTTTTATGTTTCCATTTTAAAACAGTAAGTAATATTGTTAGTATATAGTAATATGTGGGAGGAATTATATACCAATTACCACACTTAAAGCGATTTGATGCTATTAAGGCGAAGAATGGAACTATTATTTGTATGCTGATGGAATTATTCATGAATTAATACGTTCTGTTAAGCATTTCTATTCCAGTACTATTCGGGATTGGGATCTATTTTCCTGAAACTAAGGTGGAACGGTGGCGTGGAATTGTGAATATATAACAAAATGAGAACACACGTTTGACCTAAGTGATTTGTTGATGGGGTCTAAATATGAAATTAGATTAATGTCAAAGTATTCATAAAATATTTTGCATTTGTAACGTCGTTCTCTCTACTGAAATTCATTTTAAGGTTTTACAAGTCTTGTTCAAGTTAACAGACTCAACGGGAATAGAATTGAAAAGGCATGATTCATGTTTTAATTCCATGTTTGTTAAAGAAATAAGGTTATATTACACCAGGTAATATTTTAAAAATCCTAAACAAGAATATCTTTCTGTTTCCTATTCCTATTTTGCTTTGATCGACGCTCTCAGTGATTGCGCGAAGTCTTTGATAATTCCCTTCACCCAAAGAGTGCCCCTTCTTTGACAGTCCCCGCAAGTCGCAGTAACGTGAGAAGTGAAGCTTGGAGCCGAAGTCAGTGGTGCTTGCGACATGTTGTGAGAAGCACAGGAATTGTATCCGCCAGAACTGTAAGTTAAATTTTTGTATTGTTGCATTTAACAATTGATAGAACATATATAAGATGGGTGATGACACATTTATGATTTACTTTTGGTGCAACACGTGGTTGTGTGGTTCAAACGAATCCATTAACACAAAGAGATGTTTTGGCGCAAATAGGTCAAGTGGTTCACAGGTTTCAAAATCTTGACAACCATCATTAGTGTGTGTAGTAGTGAGACAACATGTTTACAACTGGTTTTCTCTTGATCTGAAAGAGAAAAATGTTCAAATGAGAAGTCAAACAAGATTGTATGCCATCCCAACATTACCCTAAAGCTTTGTGTTGATGGACTAGGTCAACATCTTGTCAGGAAACAAAGCTGTTTACAACGTCTTAGTGTCAAAAACAACCCTCAAGTATAAGCAGCCCATCAAACAGCGTAAGTTCAGTGCTTAGAGCTAAACAAGGGGACGAGGAAGGGATGCTGGAGCCGAGGACATGATAAGGATGAAATAGGGATGATTTAAACAAGTGCTCTTGCATCTGTAAGAGAAACTGTCAGTGGGCCTGTTGTATCCAATCAGAGACCATATAATAAATTTATAATATGGTCTTTGATCTAATTTTATGTAAGATTGTCATCATCATTTCCAAATTATGACTATTTACAAACCGCCGCCATAGCCTACAGCTGAAATATTGATGTGCGTTAAAAACACACAACCAAACATAATTACCCAATTGGCATTGTAATGAAAATCATCGTGAGTGTGCCAATGAATTCAAATTTTTAAAGTATGATTCTACAAAATATAATTTTCGTTGTTCATCTGTTCCTTTCATATTCTGACTGATCAGTGCAGGTTTTAGAGAATTCAACTGCAAAACAAAAATATGTCGCGATTCCGTTCAGGTTTTGACATCGGAAATTAAACGGGAAGCACTGGTCGTGTAAATAACAGCTCCCATGTGATGCAAGCCGGAACTGTCGACACACACAATCCTCGTTCACAGGCCTAGCTGCACTTCTTCCGCTGTCAGGAGCCCTGAACAGGATACGAAGAAAATATGCAGTGCAATATGTAACACATCCACACAATTATTTTGAGGAATATTTTGTATAAGTATAAATTATAAAAATATAGATGTATTGGTATCTGTTTCACAAATTCACATATGTTATGGCTCTATTGTACAATTTTAATATGTAAATTATTTTCTTAATGTATATCCTTGACATTTTTAACCCGTTCCTGGCAAGACCATCAGTGACATTTTATCCTGAATATAGAAGTTGTTGCGTAAATAGTTGTTGTTGATAGTGTAAATCTGGTCGTTATCTCCTCCGGGGCTATGTTGTGTACCACTGTTAATGCAGAACGGCCACGTGTTTATGTATGTTTGACATCAGGGACCCAGCTGACCCGTGGCCAGTTGCCATTATGGCTGGCGGGTCAAGAGTCCAGTTCTTGTATATAATACCACATTAACTGAACAATGACATATGCATGGTATATGGCCACTTATTGACCGGATGTGGGTGGTCAGTGCCAGCCGCTCGGGATCCAGCACGTGAAGCTGACCAGTGCTGAAAATAAGGCTGATGGTCACTACGTCAGTTACCTCCCTTCGACGTCTTGTATTTTATTGGTAAAGAATCTGTGTTATAAAAGGGTACATATGTATTCTATTGGTTATCATATCCTAAATCAACTTGATCGATATCATAAAATTCTTACAATTCAAGGTTAAGTAAGTAAGTTTGGTGTTATGCGTTTGCGTGTTTTGTATACATGTACATTGTCAATGCGTTTTGCTTGTTTGATCCGGACGCCCCGCTATCCGGACGATTTCCGAGTGTAACCAGAATGTCCGGATAAACGGGGTTCGACTGTACTTATAAAGCAATGGGGTTAAAACATTCACCCATTATGCAGAAGATTCAGGTTCGAATCCAGTCCTGGTAACACGGAGTGTTTATGTTCTCGTGTCGTATATTTAGATTACGTACTTAGCAGTAAGGACAATATCCTAAACTTAAAACAGCGACAGGTAGTCAAATATGTTGAAATGTGAACACACATTGGTGCCACAGGGCAAAGGTCGTGAGTTCATCGTATCTGGACATGTTGTCTTAATTTAATAAATTGTATTCTTGCAATCTGGTAATCATATTCATATCGCAACTGCAGGCGATGCCTTTAGGTTAGCGTCTAAAATAAATATACTCCAACAAGCCTCAAGAATGGTAAGATAAGCTATCGTCAAACGGTTAGTCCTGTGGAACCTACAGAACGCTTACCTCCCTTGGATAGAGTGTGATACAGAAAGTACTGTATAATGTCTGATTCAGGTTTGGGATGTCCACCACACTCTTCCCACGGCGCCACGAAAACATGGGACGTATCACGTTTCCCATCCTTGAGTGACAAGGGCCATTCTTACCATAGACGCTTGTTTATGCCTTGGTGCGGGTTAGGATCCGTGTTTGGGGGATACTTTTGTGTCCGTTTTCAACAAACAGGATCCTCTTGCGAATTTCTCCCAGAAAACGTGATTATATTCACAATTGAGAAATGTAGCAATTACATCATTCGTTCCACGCGGTCGTTTTTAACATACACTGGTATTTGTATGATAGAGTCAGTAGCGCTGAAGGGGTCGTTATCAGCACGGGTACTACAGAATACAGAAACGTACCTTAGGATTAGTCCATTCCATATTATGCCGTTTTCTTGATCGGAACTGTCCTACATTTGCATTAAATGCATTTGATCGCGTTAAATAAGAAATGAGCATACACAGAAACGGGAACAACTCAATGTTTCGACCCTCGTTTTGGGTACTGGGTAGGGCGGGTACGTGTTTGTATTTTTACTTTGTTTAGGGTACATTTTCGTATATAGAAAACTTATAGAAAAGTACCTGGTGTACATATCTGTAGTACCCGTGCCGACGACGACATTTCAGCGTCAGTGGCTCCCATTCAAGACGTTGTGTGGTCAGACTTGGTTATTCCTGGCTTATTGCTTACTACAATATCAGAGGCGGATACAGCTTTTTGAGAAGGTGTGTGCGCGCGTGCGTGCGCGCACACTCTTTAGAAGGGGGTGGGGGTGCACACTTTATTTTCACGAGTTTGAATGGTCATTTAAAAATCTTTTAGGACCGCCTATGAATATCGTGTCTTAGTCTGTCTTTCAGTCCCTGAATCGCGTTCTGTTCCCTTACACCCAGCCCTTTCTGCAAGGCTAAAGCCTAAATAAAACAAATCTGGGGCTCTTTTTCATTTTAAAAGGAATTGTTTGTTTCTATCACAATTGTGTACATGTATAATCAGAGACTATTAGAGATTATTCTATATCGTGTCCAGATGGTGATAACCGTTGTTATTTTTCATGGGTTTCATTGTTGTTGGTTTGGTTGTTTATTTGTTTATAATTTTGGGGAGGAGTGTTTCTTTGTTTTTGTCTGAGGTGGCATGTCTTAAACTATACATTTAGTGGACTCAGTGCATGAGGCGGGGAGACAGAGAGTAAATGACGCATGAGTGGTGTTTTTGGTACCACGCCTCACCGTCGGAGACTTAATGAAATAGAATAGCGTCATGTCTAAAATTATCTATCCCAGTGCATGGTGCTTGCTGTCTTAGCATTGTCAAACTCCCTTAGAAGAACTGATAAGCTAAGATTGTGTTACAGGGGTTGAGAAGGATAGTATATCTTGCACAGTTCAATTAAGTCTCATGATTAAACCGCGTCATTCCACAGTCTACACAATCACCCGCAACATAGCCCATTACTCAACACTTCATGTACAGATCAGCGTCACAACATAAACACAGCACTCCACAACACATCAGCCTTAGAACGAGGATGACCATCGCGTGGCCCCATGGAATAAATATCGCGTGGCCATATGGAATAAACATGTCCTTTGTCTTAGAGCGTGAGGTCACCGTGACCCGGTTCACGAAACTGACCAGTGTCCAAGAGGTCATGAGAAGATGGTGGCAGCAGACCCAGCAGGTGACTGGAACGTGGAGATAGGACGCGACTCAAATTGAGATAAATAAATAGATAGATAGGTACTAATGTAATATACAGAAACAGTGAAAATATTCTAAAATGTATCTACATACATAAACGATGTAGCATAATACGCAGTGCTAAGTCAAAGTGTATGTTGGCTGAGGTTTTCTGTGTGGTGTTTGATATCAGAACAAATAGTAAGGGAGTGAATTTAGTTTTTCATCCGCTTTTACCTTTATTCCAGCAATATCACGGCTGGGGGCACCAGAAGTCGGCTTCACACATTGTACCCTTCGGCGTGACGAGCGAACGCGTTTTACCACTAGGCTACCCTACCGCCTAGAAAATATAGGTGAGGTGAAATTGGGTTTTAACGTCGTGCTGGAGAATATTTCGCTCATATGACGACGTGCATGCGTGTGTATGTGTATGTGCGGTGCTTGTACTAGCCCAGACTTAAGCTGGTTTTATAGTGCTAGCCCACTGAGATACCATGCCGCAGAGAAGCATGAATACCCCACTCAGACACATTATACTGACTCCGAGCAGACCAGTCCTTGTTGTACCCATTAATGCCGAGCGCCAGGCAGGGACCAACAAGTACCATATTTTAACGTTTTTTGGTATGATGCGGTCGGGGATCGAACCCGCGACCTTCCCCTCTCCGAGCGGACGCTCTAACCACTACACCACGGAGGCGGTTAGAAAATATAGAACGAATGAGCATCCGCATTTGTATCCGTATGTAAACTGTGTAATACCGTGGTCTCGGGATATCCGTATGTAAACTGTGTAATACCGTGGTCTCGGGATATCCGTATGTAAACTGTGTAATACCGTGGTCTCGGGATATCCGTATGTAAACTGTGTAATACCGTGGTCTCGGGATATCCGTATGTAAACTGTGAAATACCGTGGTCTCGGGATATCCGTATGTAAACTGTGTAATACCGTGGTCTCGGGATATCCGTATGTAAACTGTGTAATACCGTGGTCTCGGGATATCCGTATGTAAACTGTGTAATACCTTGGTCTCGGGATATCCGTATGTAAACTGTGTAATACCGTGGTCTCGGGATATCCGTATGTAAACTGTGTAATACCGTGGTCTCGGGATATCCGTATGTAAACTGTGTAATACCGTGGTCTCGGGATATCCGAATGTAAACTGTGTAATACCGTGGTCTCGGGATATCCGTATGTAAACTGTGTAATACCGTGGTCTCGGGATATCCGTATGTAAACTGTGTAATACCTTGGTCTCGGGATATCCGTATGTAAACTGTGTAATACCGTGGTCTCGGGATATCCGTATGTAAACTGTGTAATACCGTGGTCTCGGGATATCCGTATGTAAACTGTGTAATACCGTGGTCTCGGGATATCCGTATGTAAACTGTGTAATACCCTGGTCTCGGGATATCCGTATGTAAACTGTGTAATACCGTGGTCTCGGGATATCCGTATGTAAACTGTGTAATACCGTGGTCTCGGGATATCCGTATGTAAACTGTAATACCGTGGTCTCGGGATATCCGTATGTAAACTGTGTAATACCGTGGTCTCGGGATATCCGTATGTAAACTGTGTAATACCGTGGTCTCGGGATATCCGTGTGTGTTTGTGGTCGCCATAGCCGAAAACCACAACAGGTACCGGTACGTGAAAGTCCTCTTCCGTCCATCCGGGGCTTGAACAAATCCCTTTCGGAATCGAAAATAATTTGTAAAGATGTTCGTGGTTGAATTGTATGGTAATCTATTGCACTTAGGGAACCAGAGTATATCTTCATTTCTAGTGAGTGAGTTTGGTTTTACGCCGCTTTTGGCAATATTCCAGCAATATCACGGCGGTGGACACCAGAAATGGGCTTCACACATTGTACCCATGTGGGGAATCGAACCTGGGTCTTCGGCGTGACGAGCGAACGCTTTTACCACTAGGCTACCCCACCGCCCCTCATTTCTAGTGAGTAAGTGAATGAGTTTAGTTTTACGACGCAATATCCCAGCTACATGGCGGCGATCTGTATATAATCGAGTCTGAACCAGAAAATCCAGTGATCAATCTACACAGTTGGGATACGATGACATGTTTCAACCAAGTCAGCAAGCCTGACCACTCGATCCCGTTAGTCGCTTCTTTCGACAAGTATGGGTTACTGAAGATCAATTCTAACCCTGTTGTGGGGACATGGTGGGCGAGCTGTCTAAGGCGCCAGGCTAGTGATCCAGTGAGCTTGAGGTGACGGGATCGAGCCCACCTGTGACCGGGTGTAAAACATTGGAGTCAACTTGTGTTCAGACTCCTTCAGTATTGTCACAACCCCTAGTGTACAGTACACAACCCTGTGCACTTAAAAGAACCCACGAATCCGTTGGTAAATGACCAGATGGTGCCCTAGGGAATACGTGCAAACACCTTGCTGCGGGTACAACAACGTGCAGTAAACTTGGACAAAGTACTGTGACTATATGTCCCAGTCCACCCAGCTGTGAATGGGTACCTCGTAAGGATGGGAAAAGCGACATTAACTCAGTGCGCCTAGTGGCTGCAAGAGTTGTATGTTCCCCTGGGAGTTGAGATTGACATCCAATGGTCGAGGGGAAAAAACAAAGCACCTTTGAGCAGGTGATCTAGATACGCTATACATACATATATGTATATATTTTCATGGGTCTCTTCATTAGGGCTTCCACGGGTACTCGAGTACTCGAGGACGAGTTGGGTTTAGCTGGACTCGAGTCCATTTTCAAGGACTCGAGGACTCGAAAAAGGGAGATAACTCGAATTATTGACGTTGACGGACTGTCTGCCATGTGCTCAGCATGAGCGGCCGTTAACGTCTAATATTAAGAAAAAGATATAACTTTATTATCCCGGAGGAAATTCTCATACATCCAACGTCAAAATAAATATATACACAGTTCACAAAAATGTACACAATAATTACATGCTCAAAACGAATGCTATTTACAAATAAAACTGGCATGATATAATTCAATTAACCACATAGGTAAAGAGGCTGAATAATTCTGGTGAATGGTGATTCAAAATATTTGTTGCATTCACGAATACTTGATGGTATGAAAGACTATCGAGCTCTGTTTTGGGGGAAAGTAATCGACAGCAGCGTCCAGAAGGAAGTAGTTCAAAATGGTGAGATCAAATATGTCAACTATCAAATCTAATTTTAGCTGTCTTTTTGACTATACTCGAAATACACTCCAGAAATTTTGCAAGCAGTATTAACAATTTTGAAAAGTCTGTTTTTGTTAAGATGAGACAGATCCCCATACCATCATAGAAAATTGTAGGTCAACACACTTTGAATAAAGGTTTGTTAAAAAACTGTCATTACGGTTTTGTCAATGCCTTGACGATAATAATGTTCAGAATCAGAAATTAGGCCAGTAACAGTTGAGATTTTACTTCTTAAAATGATTAGGTAACTATCTTGACAATTAATCGTTTGCTTGAAAGGTATGAATTTCGAGTATTCGGGTCCGAGTCGAGTCTCACCCCTCGAGTACTCGAGTCCAAAAAAATGGACTCGTTGAAGCCCTACTCTTCATTTCTAAAACTGAAGTCAACTACGCTACCTCTGTAGATCAAAAACAAGACCTGGCCCTTTAACATGTTTTGGTTTGTTGTTTAACCACACACTCACCAACATTCCAGATATATATATATGACGGCTGACAGTAAATAATCGAGTCTGGACCAGACAATCCAGTGATCAACAGCATGAGCGAGTCTGTCCACCCGCCTTTTACGACATGCACGGGTTGCTGAAGACAAAATTCTTGACTGACTGGCAATTAATCGGCACATGAGGCTTAATAGATTAATGTGGTGTTTAATATTGTCTCTCATGCAAATAACACTACATGCCCATGGTGTACGGACATTATTTATTTCACTTCTCCAAGAGCGTAATCTGGAAGCCCAGTCAGGAAAAGGGTTTAACACGTGCTAGGTCCTTCCCCAGAAGATCAAAATGATCGATCAATAGTTGTAGACTTCCTATAAGAGAGGCAGAAGCAATTTCTTTAACTGTAGCTAGCATGAGGTCATAAAGATGTGATGGATATTAAAAACTGCTTAATCCCATAAAGTTTCACGTCCTGGCGTTTATGTGTCACGTGATCAAATGTATTATGAAAATCAATATTACTTATGTGACAATCGATGCACGCGGCCTTACACAGACATCCGTTATACCACACCTGTTCTATAACCACCGTACTGACACCACTCCCGAGCCTTTCTCGTGATATTGATTAATATAACTATATATTTACCTACATGCACCACCTTACACATGGTGTTTGAGTTGCACAGAAGTCGATACTGTGATGGCGGAGTGTGCAGTATATCACAATATAATAGTATAATAATTGTGACGGTTTGCATTCATGGGATGCCTGAAAGAACGCTAGGCGTGATGACGGTGAGGGTACTGACGGAAGCAGTCGGGATATGTGAATATACGTGGACTACAACAGAGACACGGTATAAGCTGAGGATACATTTAACCGCGGGTAGGTGTAAATATTTAATTCAAATTTTAATCTATGAAATCTTTTATGATGCACTACTCTTCTGAATCTATATTTCCAATGCCAGTTTAATTTAATTAGCAATAATTCTGTAAACTAGATTGGCCTTATTACATTCCATGCAGATATATCACAGTTCTAATTTCGATAATTGAATATGAAATGTGAATTTTATCATTTACGATTTAGATGTAGTTTGGATTTATAAAATGAAACTGTTTTGAAATTCATTGTAGATTATTCCAATTGAATATGCATCCAGTCGCCTGGATATGCCAGGATGTCGTTAGATCGAATCTCATATTCACTCACATTATGATACTTGGATTGTGAAAACAAATTAGTTTAATTGCCACCAAATAGTAAATGCATTCATCATTCGTCACTTGGACGTTTCCTCCTGAACAGTAATCTACCACGTTCAGATAAAATACTGTTTCAAAAATACATTTTAAAATAACGGTACATGAGTGTGTAAGTTGTTTTCGGAACCTTTAGCAATTTTCAGCAATATCACGGCAGGGACACCGCATTATATCCACTTCGGGAGACGAACCTGGGTTTTTGACGTTGTACGCTCTAAGCACTACCTACCCCACCGGCCTTTCGACGCATGCCACATATGCTTTATCTTCATATATAAATTCACAAACCGACATGAATTTTTCAATGTTTCAAATTCAACTTGATAGGTAAACACAACATTGGCAGGAGTATGTTCACGTAATGGAAGAGCCAAACACCCTCTGGCTGACGAAGAAATGCCGGAACCGTAATTGAAGCATGTTTCTGGAGGGGGTCAAGGGTTTAAGGAATAGCGCCAACTCGATATGCGCTGGCGATGTAATTGTATTTTTCATGGTAACATATTAAACTGCTCCTGTAACACATTCATGCACGAATCGATGACTGTGTTGTGGTCAAAATGACATTTTCTGATTGGCTTGTTTTTGGAGGTACTGATCGCAGTTTTATTTCTAGTGAAAAGGTTATCAATTGAACATTATCTGGAGACAGGTAGTTTATCATAGGGAAGGGGTTGTTTCGTTTTGTCTGGTGTGGGGATGGCTTGAAAAACATGTTACATTATATAACGCGGGAAGAGACATGTAGTTCTAAGATCAATCTCTCAAAAAATAGTGAGTGAGTATGGTTTTAGGCTGCTTCCAGCAACATTCGGGGAATTTCCAACAATATTATGGCGGGGCACACCAGAAATATGTTTCACACGTTGTACTCATGTGTTTAATTGAACCCAGATCTTCGGCGTGACGATCCAACGCTTTAACCACTAGACTACCCCACTGCCTCAGAGACCAATGACATGTCCCATACAACCGATAATAACACAAAAGAAAATTCAGTGAGCGTGTTTGAGACAAACTGGTGGCACTATCCATCCATGCCTTGTAGAAATGACCTCACTGGACAAATGGTAAATGTAAACCTAACCGTTACGACAGTCAAACAACGAGCAGACGACATATCAGCTGCATCAGCACCCTTTCATTTCGTTGAAAGCGACGTGCCGGTTTCATACCGGCCCATGTCCCCTACATCCAATGCGATTGGTCAATGGCAGGGTCTAAAAATAGCAGGGGTTACGCATGAGGGATTTGGTAGCTTTTCTTATTAGAAGTGAATATTTGGAGCAGTGGTCGTGACGCTTGGCAACGGGGTAGCCAAGGTTGGATTCAAGTGTACAAACCTCTTTCCTGTTCATTTCAGATCACATCGAAGGTGACATCAACGAGAAGCAAGCCCAGCACGAAACCCACGTGTATTGGAGTTCACACGCCATCATGTGCTCTCTGCATCTAATGTAAACAATGTACCCACGGACAAAAGAGTGATTCGAAATCTGGCGGGTTGAGTTTGCAGTCGCGACAAAATTGGATTACTAACTGTACCCCGAGGATTTAAAGGGACCGTTTGCACAGGACAATGTAAGTGTTTCCTCTGTCGAGTTAGAAGAAGTTTGTCATATCGATTGTGATAATGTCTTTGTCTCTTGTCTAAGACAATGAGACGAGTTGAGATGGCCCCCTTTCTTTCACTTGGAAACAAAGACCATCTGTCTACGGACACTGACGATCAGCTTAGATTTACGAAAAAATAATATTTTCATTGAAAGGGACATTTAAACATCTAGTCAATTTTAAAAAACAGTTTACACATAATTTAAAAAGGACATTTTAACTTAGTTTTGTATTTTGGTGTAGAAATGACGGTATAATTCAGAGTAAGTACACAAATCAGATATGAACAACTATTTTGTGTGTATTGTAATTCTAAAGTTATTAAATTGAAAATATTTCCGCAAAACACGGAATTTGACAGTTTTTGTTTCAATTTCGACATGAGTTAAGACCACAGCTATATACTGTAGCACGTGTACACTTGATAGTTTTTTCTTCAGGATTGTGACTGTTTTCGGTTTCAAATCCCTTCACGGCATGTCGTAAATGTATATGATTATCATGAATACTAGTATTCCCGCGGGATCATGCATGTGACGGTGAGGCAAACCGTTTTGACAACACGTGTATTCCGATCAATTGATCAGCTGATGTTTTGTAAACAGATGTTACATATATATGCATGATACAATATTCTCCTATTTGTAACACCACGTGTGTGTGTATTCACAAGTTCTACTGCCCAGTGGTATGGAATGATCCCGTACATTAAAGCGGCAACCGACAGGAAACATTATGCTCGCGGAGTGGATATGGAGGGCCATTTTTCATCTGGTGAATGTAATTATCCTGTTTCACTAGAATTAGACATAATTGAGAGAAGGCATTAAGTAAATGTCAACCACTTCCCTGGGCTGCAGTGCAGACAGAATGTCAAGTTAGACCGAAAACCTATGTTCGCGTAGCATATTATTAACTTACATTCATACATATATATTTGTATTAGACCTATGCATATTTTAAAACAAATTAGTTCAGAGTGAGTGTATTTTACGCCGCCTTTAGCAATATTCCAGCAGCATCATGCCATGGGACACCAGAAATGGGCTTCACACATTGTAGGGGAATCGAACCCGGGTATACACCGCACCTAGATAGACATAGAAGCAGAATATAGTTTACAATGAAATAGGATAGTGGGTAGCGCACCATGTGGTGAATCAGGGTCATTGTAGCCTCCAGCCGTGATGTTGCTGGAATATTGCTAAAGCGGCGTAAAACAAAACTCAGTCAGTCAGTTAACGGTGTGAATTGTTGTTCATGCTATCGGCAACCATCTGCCTGTCCTGTGCCCGAATATTCCCACAACCAATTTCTGTACACACACCCCACCCCCAACACACACACATTCCCCCACCCGTCTCCCCGGGATGAACAAGATAACCACGTGTTCTTATTGACACTTGGCGCCAAGCAAACGTTTGAAAAACAACGATAGCGAGGCTGCCAGATGTGTAATGTGTATTCAATAAGTTTGATATTGTAACTTTTTGCCTCTTTCGTAGCCTTGCACCAAGGCTGTACTGAATGCTAGGCATTTGGATTTATAGTGATTCTGTTCTTTGAACGGGTAAGTCTAGATAATCGGTCTGAGGATGCCAGTCTGTTAGGGGGACAATGTGTTAATTTCATATATATTTATACAAAATTATCATTTAAACTATTAATAATTACTTTAGAGACTTGTGCAAGTCTACCACTTGCGCTTTGCTTTATTGAGAATATATGTGCACGGAAGAACGTCTCCAGATAAGATTCAGCTTGGTGAAACTTGACATATACTTCCTATTATGTAACCGAAACTAGCAATTAAGTAGTTTAACACGGACTCGTCTTCAATGTCACCTTCAGCCCAAGTAGGTAAGGAATTGGGGGGTTGGGGGTCGGCCGGAGGCGTGACCAGCCACATGTGGCATCACCTCGTGGGTTTTACCATCGGGCGGAGACACAAGAAAACCAGAAGATGTTGAAGCGTGCCTTGTAGCGTCTTCACAAGGTGACTTCCTTTCACAGCTGTTTGTGGTTGGCGCCCAGTCACTGGCGACTCGCACATGTGGTTGTCTTGTTCTTCTGGGTGGCAGTGGGGCGACTGTGGCTTCGTCACGTGTGTGTTTGTTTCATTTTAGGATTATATTCCATCAATCGAAACACGAAAATAGTTGTGGGTACACATGGGCTATGTTAGTCTGTCTCACAGTCCCTGGACCATATTATTTTCCCTGTAGCCTAGCCCTCCCTGCAATGCTGAAGGCCTAAATGAAGCAAGTCTAGATTTCCCAAGGTTCTGAATCTCTTGTCTCCTTTGGGCTCATTTTCAATTTAAATTGGTTTATTTGTTACAATCATACAGTGTAGCCCTGAACTTCTGGTGACGGGGCAGGGACGAGTTAGTTCACCTGTGAAGGGAACAGAGTAACGCCCCTTGGCATGCCAGAAACATATGAGGGTGGGTTCGAATCTCATTATCCTAGTGAGACTTGATCTCACTTTTTGCCCCATACGCCCTGTTAAAACTGAAATAATATTATCCAGTTACAGTCTCCCTCTGAAAATCACGGGAGAGTAATGGAATGGTCGTTATGCTCTTCATTTCTGCAGAAAAGGAAACGTTTACATGACATGGGATATAAACCGTCCACCTTTCTATTTAAGAGGAATAATATTTAAGGACAAGTTGAGATTATTCTCTCACTCACTCACTCTTCAGCACACCATGCTTGTCGTAAAATGTTCCTGGTTGTGTGTGAAAGTACTACATTATGAAACTACGTATGTGACGACAAACAGGTGCGTGATTTGAAGTATACAACTAAACTCACTAAATCAAAGTCCTTCATAATTGATAGTAGATGGTTAGTGAATAGCGGTGACATCAAGAGTGTATGTTTGTGGGTGTTTAACTAGATAACAGTGGCTTATGACGTCATATTGTGTAATGACATCCTCCGCGGTATTGCGTCATCTGTTCACATAAGTGGTGACAATTTGATCACTCGTTAATTAGTCCCTCATTATGCCTGTAGGCCAAGAGGTACGACCCTTCACAGGTCGTTGGTCTGATGATAACGACATGAGATCTGACGCCCCGCTTTGTAAGGTGGGGTAGAATTTAATTAGGTGCAATCCGGTAATTGCTCTTCGCAATTAAGAGACGGTATGGAGGATGCGAATGATCAAATCTAGGCCAGATATTATAGATATATCATACATGTAATATAAATGTAATATTATTTGAGGGAGTCGACTGATACATGACTGAGTGACTATTATTTTACACCACTCTTATCCAAGTAATAATCCGGGGTAGAATAGGTCTTCAGCAACCCATGCTTGCCACAAAAGGCTCTAACACCCAATGGTCACCCCATTCACATCGATTTGTGATGATCCGGGTTAGAATTGATCTTCAGAAACCCATGCTTGTCGTAAGAGGCGACTAACGGGATCGGGTGGTCAGGCTCGCTGACTTGGTTGACACATGTCATTGTATCCCAATTGCGCAGATCGATGCTCATGCTGTTGATCACTGGATTGTCTGGTCCATACTCGATTATTTACAGACCGCCGCCATATAGCTGGAATATTGCTGAGTGCGGCGTAAAACTAACGCACTCACTCCAAGTAATATCATGGCGGGGAAGGGAGAGTTGAGACACTAGTAATGGGCATCACACTTTGTACCCAGGAATAGAATCTACCTGGCAGGTATGTGTTGTCGTGTTAATCTATTGTACTACTCTAATATAGCATGGTGTTGACGAAGACTTCAGTAAATATCCAAGTCAGTAACTGTTTGATTTGTTGTTCAACGCCGCACTCAGCAATATTCCAGCTATATGGCTGTGGTCTGTAAATAATCAAGTCTGGACCAAAAATGTAGTCATCATCAGCATGAGCATCGGTCTACGCAACTAGGATACGATGACATGTGTCAACCAAGTCAGCGAGCCTGACCACCCGATCCCGTTAGTCGCCTTTTACGACCAGGGTTACTGAAGACCAATTCTAACCCGGATCTACACGGTTATATGTGTCTGTAAAAGAGCGGGGTGCGAAACTCTACATCCTGTGCGGAGACAAATGAGTGGTTGATACCTTACCTTGATGCTGATTTCTTTTAACAGTAGGACTGACTGACTGACTGAGTTTGGTTTTACGCCGCTTCTAGCAATATTTCAGCAACATCACGGCGGGGGACACCAGAAATGGGCTTCACACAATGTACCCATGTGGGGATTCGAACCCGGGTCTTCGGCGTGACGAGCCAACGCTTTAACCACTAGGCTACCCCACCACCCCTTTAACAGTAGGAACAGTACATAAGCATCTGGTATCTGACATGAACATATTCAACCGAAAAACAGTTCTTAAATTTAACTTAAAACGTCTCACTTGAAGCAGCGAAGAAACCTTCAACTGTCATCTAGACCTGTCACATATTATAACTTGCATGGGCTGTTTTTGAGATAGTCTATGTGAGCGGATTCGTTTAAACCTGTTGATTTGTTCGCAGTATTTTTATTTCTCAATATCTGAAAGCTACCGTCGCATGACATCAGCCCGTGACATTAATGAAACTATTATGCCTCGTCAATCCAAAGTAGTTGTTAAAAGGTTAAATGGCATGAAAAAAATACTGCGTTTCGTATGTCATGATGTTCATTGTATATGGCCAGCCTGTTCCTGTAGGGATTGTTGGTATGGTAATTACATCAGATAAATAACAATTGTAACATACTTGATGGGTCGAAACAAATGTCCTGCTTCTGGATGCTGCATTTTCATTGGACGTCACATCCCAGTCCCAAGTGACGCGTTACATGATTGGTCAGTTAGAGACAGTGCGAGCCTTTTTTCTGGCAATATCCAATAGTCTCATTACTTAATATAATTATGTTGACACAGACACATGGGTTTCTCGCGTGTACTTATTGCTCGGGTAGTGATTATGTCACATACATGACTATATCAACAAGCTAAGGGAATTAAGGCAATCAAATAATAATAGGATTATGTCAATCACTGCACCTAAACCTGAACGGAAAACTACTCCAGTTTGACCACATATCGTTCTACCTCATTAATTGGTCTTACAGATCAGGCCATTCTTACTGAGATATGTTGTACACAGACTGGGAGTGTTAGATATAATCGGTTTAGGGGGAAAACGTATTTTGGTGAGGGTTCGTGTTTCCGATACGGCAGGATTTGCTTACCCATTTCGCGAACACCCGGTGTCGTCACTAATTTTCAATGATCCATTCGTTTCACCGCGATGTTGCCCTTTACACCCAGCTGAATCTGGTTTTGGAGGTAATCGCGATTATCCACTTGCGTTGACGTTTTCTCTTTAAACTGGATTTGAAGTATGGACATTTGGACTGTTCAATGTGTGTGTGGATATTTTCTGCCTATATACCCTATCACAAATTGAAAATCGTGGCATTCGGCATCGTAAAAAGAGTACAATATCCCTTGCGTTTGATTGTTAATTGGGAATTATGGATAACTTTTTGTATTTTACAATGTTGATACACATTATGCCATGACATTGTGTTCCGAACATATTCCGGACCGCCTCCGTGGTGTAGTGGTTAGAGCGTCCGCCAGGAGAGCGGAAGGTCGCGGGTTCCATCCCCGACCGCGCCATACCAAAAGACGTTAAAATATGGTACTTGTTTGTCCCTGCCTGGCGCTCGGCATTAACTGGTCTGCTCGGAGTCAGAGCATGAGTGGGGTATTCATGCTTCACTGCGGCATGGTATCTCAGTGGGCTAGCACTATAAGGCAGCTTAAATCTGGGCTAGTACAAGCAGCCGCACATACACATACACACGCATGCACGTCGTCATATGAGCGAAATATTCTCAAGCACGACGTTAAACCCAATTTCACCTCACCTCACCGAACATATTCCAGGTGTTGAATACACAATATCATTTGTAAATCTCAAAAGCACAAAAGTTTGAGTGAGACCTCCTCCATTGTCATGTACCCGAGAACGGAAGGCCGGTGGTTCCACCAGTTTGCTGGGAGTCTGTATGATATCTATGTTAAACTGTGGAATGGCATGTCAGTGGGCAAGCAGCATTGTTAAAACTGCTCAAACGGACAAGTCAAAGCAGCCACGCACAACTACTAGTCTGTCATACAGACCCTGAAGCAAATATAGTCAAGAAAGCCCACGCAAGTCAAGAAAATGTGGCAGGTCTAGATTTCCACAGCTCTGAAAATGAAGAAAGTGTCAGGGCTCCTTTTCAGTACATATTATTTTTTACTATGAACTTTTTTTTCTGTAAAATATGTTCATTTCAGAGACTAGTTGTTAGTCTACCCAACTACATGCACCGCTCTATGTAAGTGAAGTTATCTTGAAAGCGACCTCATATCCTCAGCTCACCTAACTGACTAAAACAGGTTTTCTTGACAAAATTCGAGGAGTTACCTGTCCCATTCATACATTGACGGATGCATAAATGAAATTAACAACCAACTGAAGTCTGTAACTTTAAGCACACTGCACGATAGTCCAGTATAAAGTTTAACACCACACGCCATAGACTAGAGTCGCCATACTAACCTGTACATATGGTTCAAGCTGACTTTGTACAATTTGTATGAATTATAAGAGTTCCACACTTGTTGCGCTTTATGGCTTTATGATTGAATCGTCTAACGCTCAAGTAAATTCGGTCTGCAGTCGCGTCGCTTTGTCGTGATAAAAACCTATCATCCAGGTTTGAATTCAAAATTCGCCCTGATTATTTCATGGCCCAGAACCATACACGGGCTTGGGACATCTTCAAGCAGTAACGCGAGGCGGTGGGGTAGTCTAATGGTTAAAGCTTACGCTCGTCACGCCGAAGACCCGGGTTCCATTCTCCACATGGGTTAAATGTGTGAAGCCATTTCTGGTGTCCCCTGCCGTGACAATTATTGCTGGAATATTGCTAAAAGCGGCGTAAAACTCCACTCACTCACTCTCTCCAAGCAGTAACGCCTTAGATGATGAAGAAAAACTCGTATACATGTAAATGTCTTGAGATCAACACATGTCAGGCTCAGAACGTATCGATCACCCAGTAAGGAAAATACTCAATTTGTCAAAAACTGAATTTATGGGAAACACAGGTGTTGTGCATTTATTGATTTATTCACGAAACGTGAACAAGGTATTTTTAGTATTTAAAGCAGATGTCGCCAGTGTTTGATGTATAAATACTGTTTGATTACTGCATATGCATAGATGAGATCCATTGATATAGATATATAATACAATAACAAGTATTACCAATCCAATAAAGGTGTTGTCACTCAGTGTATTGATACGCCGTTTCTATGGGTAATTCACTGAATGATCATCGATGTTTTAAAGAATAACGTATGGTAAAGAGATAACAACCCCGACGTATTTCCGAATCGTATCTATGAAATATATTGCAGTGTTAGAAACCTTTAAAAAATTCCCACTTGACCACTCCAGTGAGTGGCCCTGTCTGTACGTCCCATCCTTGTATGTGTCGTAAGAGGCGACTAACGGGATCGGGTGGCCGGTCAGGCTCGCTGACTTGGTTGACACAAGTCATCGGTTCCTAATTGCGCAGATCGATGCTCATGCTGTTGATCACTGGATTGTCTGGTCCAGACTCGATTATTTACAGACCGCCGCCATATAGCTGGAATAGAACTCACTCATTCACTGGTCCAAAATAGCGTGATATGATTGCATTCGGAATGTACTTTTTATTTTGTTATCCTCTCGGACCACATCAAACTTATCATTTTGTGATCCTGATGATTTCAAGTATTTTATCATTTACATTTCTTGTTACAATATGTGTGATCATAAAGTCTGGTTTCTTACTTGATCATCCAGACACAGTATAAGTTTGAAAGAGAAATTAACAGCTTCAAATCACGCACCTGCTTGTCACAAATGTGGCTTCATAACGTTGTACTTTCAAACACTGAGGAACTTTTAACCAATATGTATAGTTTAATAATACTGATAATAAACAGAAGGTAAACGTTGGAGGTAAGGGGTTAATCTAATCTAATCTTGTTTGTGTGTTGTTTAACCCCGCACTCAGTAATATTCCAGCTATGTGGCGGCGGTCTGTAAATAATGGCGTCAGGACCAGACAATCCAGTGATCAACAGGGTGAACACCGATCTATGTAACTGGGATACGATGACATGTGTCGACCAAGTTCAACCAATAATCCCATCTAATCAGTATAATACTGTTAACGTAGAAACCATTATGTATTAGCTTTGGCACCTCTACTTTGGATTATCTGATGATCTTTCACCTATGGTTCGGCGCTCAAGCGTGTCATTCACCAACACTGTAACGAGGCTAATTGGATACTGATTATTGGATATACTAGTAGATAATCCGTACGACATGAATTTAATACGTTGCCCTCTCGCGGGAGTACCACGTCCGATTCCGGGTTAGAAATGACCCCCAGTAACTCATGCAGGTGCGGACGAAGTTACATGATTGACTGGGCACGATCGTACACTTCCGAATGATTCATTGCTCATTATATCAGTCACTGGATTGTCTGGTCCAATTACTTCTAATACTTCTTATTTATTTATTTATTTCAATTTTAAGAATATCAATTATTATTATGTTTTTATTTATTATTATATTTTTTATTTATTTATATACTCTTTTTTTTTACTTTTTTTTTTTGGGGGGTGGGGGTGTATTGTTGTAAGCGGCGTTATATAATACGTAGCAGCCTTACTTATACACATCTGGCTGTATGAACTCACTACAGAGAAAATACTGAATTTGTGAATAACCGTGTACGACAGTGTATGAAAGAGGCCAACTGTTAACTTTATAAGTGGCTGTCGACTGACTTCCAGCTGTCACCTTATATCTGGTGGATTCAAGGGGTCCTATTGATTACCTTATAGGATATGTACACACTAATCTTGTTAATACCAACTAATGTACCGAGAAACCATTTAATATCAATTCCAGGAGCTATGAAAATATTTCATTTTCTCCATTGTTATTGTTTTTAAGCCCCAGGTTACAGGCTACCCCAACCATTCACGACGCGTAACGGTTCATTAAATTATCTGTTGTACATTGGGATGGAGGTACCAAACTAGTCTGTCTCACAGTCCCTAGACCGCATTAGTTTCCCTTCCACCCAGTGTGCGAAATAGTCACTGGCCCGCTAGCCTGTGGCTAGTAAAAATCCAGTCGGGCCAGTAAATCTCCACAGTCACTGGCCCGACTGGCTAGTGAGTTTTCATGGGGTCATTTCGTACATATATCACTGTCTCCGACTTGTTAAGTTATAATACACTTTTAAATCATGCAAGATTATGGCCTGATGAAAATGTTCATCATATTAGCAGGTTAATGATGAAACCCGTGTCTATATTCAGGTGTCGGACTAGTGAATTATTATGTGGGCTAATAACTTTCAGGCATAGCTATCCCGACTGGCTTGCAAAATTTGGAAACTATTTCGCACACTGCTTCCACCCATCCCTCTCTGCAATGCTGAAGCCCGTAATGAAGCAAGTCTAGATTACCTCTGAAACTCCCATCTCACTGGGGCTCCTTTTTCAATTCAAAAGGAATTATTTGTTTCTATCAAAATTAGTCTGGTATCAAAGTATCGCTCTGTCCGGTTTACTTTCGCAGTTGTTTGATCCATTTGCAGTGGGTTCGACTCCCCGAGGGCCGATTAGGTAGTCTTGTGGTAAAGCGTCACGTCGGGTCTCCCCTGCCATGATAGTGCTGGAATATTGCTGAAAGTGGCGTAAAACCCAACTCTCTCAAATCCCCGAATCATCCAATTAGGTTCTTGGGTTTATCAGCAGTATGGCCTGTACTGACGGGTTTCACCTACATGGTATTAGTGGAAAACCTCTGGTATAACGCTGACAAGGATTAATATATTTATAATGCTGCATACATTTTCCATAATCATCGGATAAATGATGGTTCCGGTTTAAACACATGTAAAGACAAATGGTACAATAGGGAATCCCAGCCTTTGTAAGAACTTTCTATCACTGTGCAGGCCAGTCTGAGATATGCAGGCGTTCAGGTTAGAATAGGTCCCAAACAATCTGTAATGGCCATAAGTGGCAACCTTGATGGACCTGGTTGCCAATCTCGGAGACTTGGCTCATTGCGTGCCATCGTATGCTGATAACACCTTGTCCACACACATTCACGTCTGAATAATAATATACGTATGCTTAACCTCACGTTTGCATTAATAACTGCTTTTATGCGCATTACATGCAAATACTGTAACTTAAGTTTTGTCAGTTTGTAATGAAGAGGTTTGTCTATTGAGAGTAACTGAAAAATTATTGCCCTGAACATTGTGTGATATTTTCTGCACCAAAGGTTATGAAGGGTTATGTAGCACTGGTAAAAGTGGTCTCAAACTGCGTTTGATTCACTTCAAGGGTACGATGTGGGAAGTTCATTTCTTGTGTATACCGTCGTGATGTTGGAATATTGCTAAAAGCTGCATAAAACAACACTCATTCGCTTTGTCAGGAAATGCAATGTACTCTATATTTAAATGGTGTATACCTGTATCCGATTTAGATTCATGTTAAAATGGGGGCGGTGGGGTAGTCTAGTGGTTAAAGCGTTCGCTCATCAAGCCGAAGGCCTGGGTTCGATTCCCCGCATAGGTACAATGTGTGAAGCCCATTTCTGGTGTCCCCCGCCGTGATATTGCTGGAATATTGCTAAAAGCGGCTTAAAACCCAACTCACTCACTCATGGTAAAATGTGCTTGTCTCTGTTTCAGGTTCGGGTTGGTCAGTGGCTTGGCCTCGTGGTCAAAGTTGCGTGGGCACAACGACGACGACTGGATCGACCGCATCAACCACCTATGGACGGTGGTGTTGTTGACGATGTTCACTGTGGTGGTCAGCAGTGCCCAGTACGTGGGCGAGCCCATACACTGCTGGTGTCCAGCCACCTTCACTTCCGCCTACATCTCCTACACCAAACACATCTGCTGGGTGTCCAACACCTACTACCTACCCATGAACGACGTCATCCCCGTCGACATCCGGGAACGACAAGAACGAGAGATCACCTACTACCAATGGGTGCCGATCATATTCCTGTTCATGGCTCTCATGTTCAAGATACCAAATTTCGTATGGAGAGTGTTCAATAGCGGTGCGGGGTTAAACATGGAGAAAATTGCCACCTTGGCAGAGAGCACCCAAATGGGGTCCCCGGATGAGAGGGAAGTCACTATAAAACATATAGCTTCGTATTTGGACAAGTGGCTGCGGGCGCATAGGCAGTACCACTACAACATCATCGTACGTGTTCGTCAACGACTGTCTGGCGTGTGCTGTTGGTGGTTCGGGAAAAGAGATGGTACTTACCTAACAGGCTTCTATCTGTTCGTGAAACTCCTCTACTGCATCAACATCATTGGCCAGTTCTTCCTCCTCAACGCCTTCCTCTCCATCGACTACAACCTGTACGGCTTTAACGTCATCGAACGCCTGATGACGGAGGGGTCTTGGAAGGAGTCTCCACGCTTCCCACGAGTTACGTTGTGCGACTTCGAGATACGGCAGCTACAGAACCTGCAGAGGTGGACAGTCCAATGCGTCCTCCCCATCAACCTCTTCAACGAGAAGATCTTCATCTTCATCTGGTTCTGGCTCTTCCTCATCGGGCTCATGACCTGTTGCAACTACGTGTCTTGGCTGTACCACATCATCTTCAGGCAGAACAGAGTCAAGTACATCAAGAAGTACCTGCGCATGAACGACGACCTGCGGACAGGGGCCGACCTGAAATTATGCAAGAAGTTTGCAAATGAGTACCTGAGGGACGATGGCGTGTTTGTGTTACGGGTCATCCAGAAGAACTCGACAGACCTGGCTCTCAAGGATCTGTTGTTCCACTTGTGGAGGTTGTTCAAGGACACGCCCTACACCACGTAAACCCTCTGCTCACGCAGTGGAGATGAACCATAAGGAGAAGGGGAGGAGGATGAATCTTTTGCATAGAAAAACAGCTTCCATTGGCAGCTTTGCGGTGCTTATCTGAACATTAACGTGATACATACCCTGGCCATTATTGTTCAATACTGCTCAGAGTATCAATACTGTGAGAGTGCTCAAGTGACGTTAAGAGATTTAAAAGCAGACACAGTTAGTGATGATTGCGCACGGTTTTGCTCAAACGTGAACGTTATTAATATACAGTGTCTTCCAGTGATGTCGTGGAAGGATATTCAACCACTTCAACATTAAGATGAGGTCCAAGTGTTGTGTGCTGTGGGCGACTTTCGTTGCCTTATTCTGACTGGTGCTATACAGTTACCACATCCCCACCGTATATGGGTTTATTGACCTATGTCCCGTACTATGCACACTTCAATGGCATTATACAACACTGCTCAGACGGTGCCTTCCACGAAGGGCCACAACTTTGGCCTTTGTTACTGTCGGTGCTCATTGTTAGATCTGTAGAACTCGCCAGTACAACAAATCGCCCACAAATCCACGTGGATGCATTTTGTACGTCATATCCCAGTTTGTTAATAATGATGTTTTGATGATGCCAAATTAAGAATTTCTAGATTTGTATGTGATATGCCCCGAGTATTACAGTAGATCGTTATGGATATGTGATAGACTGGTGTTATACAAGACAATGATCTCGGTCTACACAAGTCGCTCACGAACTTTAGGCCACATTAAAAAATACTTTTGTTTCTCATCACGTTTTAAAATAAATATGGGTAGGGCGGGCGGATTTTCTTTTTACATTGTATTATATTTTATGTCCAAAACCCCTTGATTTTCTGTGGAAATTTACACCTTTTCTCCCATAGGGAATCAAAACTTAGAAGCGTGAAAAATTCATGCAAATGTTGAGAGTCAAATTTGCATTTTCTCAAGTGTGAAACATGTAAGAAATCTCTTAGTCGGGCGGTCATGAGAAACAGGAATATTTTTATATATGGCCTTTGTTGTTCTCGTTAACTCGTGTATGCTGATATATCAGTGCGTTCTAAGGTTTCAATATTTACATCGAAAGTTAAATATTATCGTAGATCTATTACAGATTGAGTATGGGGATAGAGGTGTTCAATGGTTTCTGTCACCCATCTTTATTATGAAGGGTATTCCCCTTCAACATAGTCTGATATGATAACTAGCATGGTCCCATTCCCCACCGTTGCTCCAAGCTTTGCTAAATTTAGCTGCCAAATCAAATTATTCTCATGAGACAAGACATCATTTCAAGATGATGTACTGACGAATCGGACCAGGATGTAAGTGATTATAGAACGTTGATACAATATACTGATGATTGAGGATGACAGTCACTACCAAATCGACATAAGGAAAATTGACTGCTTCTTCGAGGTGTGACCCTCTACTCTGCATGTATTTTTCATATGACCTTAATATACTGAGAGAAACAAATAAAGGAACACATGAAAATTCAAGTGTTCCTTTAATATTTTCCAGTTTTCATCACCAGCTTTGAATAGCGCTGTGGGAGGAAATCTGAGAATAAATAAAGGAACACTGCCATAAAGTGGTGTTCCCATAATTGTTTCCTTCAGTATATTTGTTATTTTCACTATGTAATATTTACCGGTTAGCAACTGTACGCACTCAAATAATTGTCAAATACGCGTTGTGAAACCTTTCCCATCGCACTGATGTAAACTAATTTGATTGGCAAAACAGAATATATTTTCTTTCCGCGGTGATGCAAAGTAATTCACAAGCTGTGGAAATAGCTTGTGTGTATTTAAATCCCACATAATTACGAATAATTGTTCTCACCACCATACCGAATAAGCCTATTAAACACACACAGTAGACCACACTGTGCCAATGGGACGTGGTACGTTTCTAATAGTTTATACAACTGATGCTATTGTGAATGTTTATGCCGGAAAATGCCAATATTACTTAAGCGTCGGTATGGTAATAGGCCATTTTCATCGCCAGGTTATTCAGTAGACCTAGTTATAGCTGGAATATTGCTGAGTGCGGCGTAAAACTAAACTCACTCACTCAGTAGACCAAGTTGATTGACAGAAGTATGGTTTCCACAAAGACGTTTTCCCTAATTCGGGGCCGTGGGGTAGCCTAGTGGTTAAAGCGTTCGCTTGTCACGCCAAAGACCCGGGTTCAATTCCACACATGGGTACAATGTGTGAAGAGCATTTCTGGTGTCCTCCGCCGTAATATTGCTGAAATATTGCTAAAAGCGGCGTAAAACCATACTCACTCACTCACTCCCTTTGTGAAACACCGCATGGACGTTTCTCACTAATTCATCCAAACATGGTGCCTTCCTTGAATATTCAAGCGGCTTGTATGCAAACAAATGTTTAATGGTATATTTACCATTTGTGCTTTAAAATGGCTACAGTTTACATTGTTATTCGTCATATAACCGAATGATATATTTAAACAAGATTTATTTTAAATGCATCTGTATGGATGCAGAGACCATATAATATGGTCTCTGATGAAGCTATGCAAGCCAAGTGAGTGTAATTAATTTCAACTACATGTATGTGCATACTATTTTTCTCTCTATTATATAAATTGATCATTCCTGTACAATGCATTTCCATGTTCAACTGCCAAACCTGTAAACATTCACACCAAGTTTGTACTGCATATAGAGTACGTTTACTGTTTCATACTTGAGAGATCTATCATTCCTTTCTAAGTGCATTGCCACATACTGGAGCGATATTTTCCTGTTTATTTGTAAAATACTACATTCCCATGCTTTGGAAACTTGATGTTGTGTGCATGGTAGATAGTACCTTTCTGCAAAGCCCACCGATGGAACATTCACTGCTTGGGAATAAGGAACGTGGGATCGAGGAATTGGTTGAGAAGGACGTTCCTTCACCGGAACTTGAATAACACTTGGTTTCCCGGATTGACAAATCTCGTCAATGGTCATGAACACTCGTGTCATTCGGAGACCAATCGGAATGTCTTCTTCCATTTTTAGGATAAACGTTATCTAGCGGTGACAAGAGGAACTGTCATGTTTGTGATCCTGCTCCTTTTATAAATCCAATGTCCTGCGCTTCAAAAGCTAGTTTTACTTTGTAACCAGTCAAAATCACGATTTATGTTTTGCAGTTGTAATATGAAACCAGCTTACTTTTGGTTAAGGTAATTTTCACTTCTTTTCGATTTTATTGATAAATGATTTGTTCTGATTAACGTAGATTTGGTTTACTGAGAGGTTGATCGATATAGAACGATGCAGTTTTCAGTGCTTAGACCAAACTGATCATTATTGTCGGACAGGTAGCTCGTCGGAGGTTCACTGTTCCTGGAAATAGGTATCGTGTCTTTAGTATCGATACAAAACAGAGGTAAATGGCGTGGGTGAATATATTTGTGTAAAAGTTTCTGGTACATACACACTTTTGGAATATATCTGAACTGAATGGGTGTCTTTTTTATTTCCCTAAGTAGTAACGTTTATGGCGAAAGTCGACCCGTGCTTGACAGTGCCTAGCTGACATAGCGGGGATTCTCGTTACAGCTCCTCTTATTCAAATATTTGGGTTTTTTAGTTAATTCTTTGTTGCCAACTTGCCATGTTTATTATTAGTTTCAATATTATGTACCCTGTTTACAAGAGTATACTGAGTGTGCGGTCATTGACCAGATTGTTGTTTCCGTTGTCCGAAGCGATTACCAACTGGTTGACCTTTCTAGTCGTGTCGTGCCTGTGTAGTTGATGAGTATATATATGACAGCTATGTAAAACGGCCATCATTACGTATCATGGGGTATATCATCTCTCGTTTATGGCATGTGGAAATAGGGTTTTGAGCTATTTGATATTTCCGTTGCCAACTAACTACGTCATGAATCGGTATAGCCACTTTGTCAACTTCAATTCATCAAATGTTCATTCACGATCGTCTCAGTATAATATTTGTGCAACAAAAACACAAATGTTACAAGAAATTGATCGTTGATTCTTTTATGCAGGTTGTACAAGTAACGACTGTGCGTATTTAGGTCATCTTTTTACTGCAGGTATTCCAAATGGTCGAGACTCATAACGCTCCGAAAATGAAATCCTTTTATCTGTTATGATAGTTGCTTGATATCCATGGCCAGTAAGAGTAGGGTTTCAGGAACCACAATGGCCACCGAGCGTTGACCGAGCGCGACCGATACCCAGCTCTAGACTCTAGTTTCGGCGGTCGATCAACTTTGTATATTGTATGAAAAGCCTTTATGGTACAGCAATACAAGTGCCTAGCGCCAAATACCAACCGAGCCATAGAATAGTGTATATCTAACTAGGTCAGACAACGGTGCTACCATTTCAGCGTTTCTCATTTTATCCAGCTGAACATTATTCATTAAAGGGGTGCATTACTTTTACAGTCGATATAAGTAGACATTATAATTACTTCACTTATAACTGGGCGTAAGTAACAGTAATGACATGAATAATCAAGTACATGAACATTCATTGTACAAGACAACGTTTAAGGAAGTGTGGCGTGCTACACACGACTGATTTTACGACGCTTCATGTAATGTCTAGTCATTTCGCCTTTGTCCATTACAGTCGGTTGTCAGTAGTTAGACTTCTTTGCATTTGTTACTTGCACCAGTTTTGTGTTTTTGTACATATTAAGTTTGTTTCGTTTTTATATTTCTCTCAATATGTAAATATTTTGCCGATTAGAATTGTTGAACTATTGTACTACACCTTGTTGCGTCGCACGTGGAGATTAAGAAGGTGGGGCTCATGCTTGAGAACATGATATCATACCCTTGGGTGCCGAAGATGACGAGGCTTTTATGCTGTAGTATGTTGCATGGTTGTTGTTACCTTAGTTTATAGACTGTCAGGAAATACCGCCTACAGCATAAAGTATTAACATTTACATAAGCGTTCGTTTGTGAATTACTCGTTAGTTTCACATGGACCAAATCTTAATGCATATACAATACAATACTTTCGAATCAGTGTATAATTAACATGACAAAATAAAGTCATGTTCCTTTTTGAACATTTTTCTTTAATCACTTGCAGTTTAGATACTGGTTCTGTTAAGATAAATACAAGTCCTCGTCTATATGTATACGGCTGTATGCAATTGCATGTCCAGTATTCTCAATGGCCAAACTGTCTCAATTTTGACATTATATTATTAAACTTATTTTTTGTATCAAACTGTTGTTTTTGTTGTCATTGTTTGCTAGTTACTTGACTGTATAGATGGGTGAGTGAGCGAGTTCGGTTTTACGCCGTACTCAGCAATATTCCAGCTATATGGCGGCGGTCTGTAAATAATCGAATGTGGACCAGATAATCCAGTGATCAACACTATGAGCATCAATCTACGCAATGGGATACGATGACATGTGTCAACCAAATCAGCGAGCCTGACCACCCGATCCTGTTAGTCGCCTCTTACGACAGGCATTGGTTCCTGAAGATCAAATCGAACCCAGATCTTCACAGATTGACAGTATAGATGAGTCAGAAGGAAAATAGACCCTGAAAACACGTTGGTCATTACGGGGTGGTCAAGATCAAGATGTTTTATTGCACTTAAGACGTCTGGCCATGTGCAAGAGTGCAAAGAGGTAATATCAAGGAGTACACACCTATAGAAGTGGGTGTATCTAACTAGTGTACAATTGACGTCACGAAACTACATAATTCTTTCGCCGACAAAGTGCAGGGTGAAGAAATAGTGCCACCCTATGAATTGTTTTTCCACCCTTAGATTTCAACAGAGATCTACGTGAACAGAAAATATGGTGAACGCAGGTATTTCTGTGGGACACACCACCCATCAGTATAAACAGTACAAACAAATAGTATATCATCCTCTATACAAGCTAAAAAAGATACTGTCTCAATGCTTTCGGTGAAGAAAGCTGTCGTCCAATTTTAACCATTACGTCAAATAATGATGAAATCTTGAATCTGTAATTTGCTTGTGATATTTTAATACAAATCCCTGTTCAATTAAGGATGTAACAGATCTGTACGTGGCATATCTTGAGCTGTTTCAGGTTTTGCGCTGGAGTCGTGCTGAAACGTGAGTAAGTGACGTTCTATGAAATTATCTTTAAATACTCTCGGTATTACCAATTTCTAGATACACCCATACATAATGAAAACCATGAGCAAACAGTACATAACGGATATTTGATGACCATATTGTGTATCCATGGGTGTTTCAATTATCAGGGACCGCCTCCGTGGTGTAGTGGTTAGAGCGTCCGCCCGGAGAGCGGAAGGTCGCGGGTTCGATCCCAGACCGCGTCACACCAAAAGACGTTAAAATATGGTACTTGTTGGTCCCTGCCTGGCGCTCGGCAGTAATGGGTACAACAAGGACTGGTCGGCTCGGAGTCAGTATAATGTGTCAGTGGGGTATTCATGCTTTACTGCGGCATGGTATCTCAGTGAGCTAGCACTATAAAACCAGCTTAAGTCTGGGCTAGTACAAGCAGCCGCACATACACATACACACGCATGCACGTCGTTATATGAGCGAAATATTCTCAAGCACGACGTTAAACCCTATTTCACCTCACCTTAAATTATCAGAAGCATTTTGTATGACTTTCTGAGCTGGTGGTATTTTTTGTAAACCAATTTTCTGACATAAATAGTATTCCACCTCTCCGACACAGAACCATATGCATGTTTGTTTTCTCTGTTGTAGTTTTTTGTTTCTTTGTCATTTTGCACGATGTGTTAGATGATGCAAACGGCTGTAAAAACGAAGAGAGACAAAGGGCTAAGAATGTTTCACGGAACATCGGTGTCGGAACCCTGGCCCATGTGTCGTTGCTTAAACATTTTAAAATCAATTAATATTATGAATGTCAGAAATGCATCTTGTTTATACCTTTACACAAGGTGTAATGATGTATATACAATAGTACATTTGGACATTCGTGCTTACATATTTCGAATTTAATTAATATTACGAATGTCACCATAGCACTATTGTTTATGTATTAATTCTGTGTGTCGGCGGTAAATATATGCAGATAACCCAGGTTGCATGGTTCAGTTCGAACCTACCTACCACATACTGACCACCCTCAGTCCTGTACGGCAGGAAAAGTATATGATAATACTGTCTGGATGATACACTCACTGGAGCAGGAGCTATACATGTATGTAACACCACAGCGTACAAGTATACTCATATACTTAAAGTACACTCCGTGAAGCATAAGGTCAAGAGAAATTAGTGCTCATATTACATCGCTTAGATCTATCTTTACCCAGAATGACAATGACAAGTACAAGACAGAGTTGTAAATATGTGAACGACATACCTGAATGAATTGTTTCAATCCGTGTATGTATTCTATACTTATATTTTGAATGTACCACAACCGATAGTCTGTCTCACAGTCCCTGAACCACATTATTTCCCCTACTGCCTAGCCCTCTCTGCAGTGCTAAAGCCCTAAATAAAGCAAGTCTAGATTTCCTCAGGTTCTGAATCTCTGGTTTCCCTAGGGCTCCTTTTCAATTTAAATGGGCTTGTTTGTTACTATCAAAATTATATATATTCAGACACTAAGCATTAGTCTACACAACCGAAAGCATTGTTTCTTTCCCAACGTTAATTAGAGTTATTTCCCTTGGATTGTAATTCATGTAGTCTAAACTATGGAACCGCCTATTCATCTCTGATATACCTAGGGATGTGTTTTAAATGAACGATATAATATCATTCAGGCACACTGATCAAGTTAAATATATTTTACATCACTAATGAAAGAAATTATATTTCTGTGTATTAGACTGATCTATGTGCTTACCGTGAAGTTCCCCATTTTGATCGACTGTTTCGGTGAAAAATATTGTGTAAGTTCCACAATGTGCCTAATATAATCCCTACATCACCCGGGGAATACAGGGGTGTATTTCGTCTGTCAGGCCACCCCACCCGATTGCTTTTCAATCGGGGCAGGGGCTTTCAAAAACTGTTTCAGTTATCGAAAAGAACATTTCTACATCGATGTTACTGGTCACAATCCAAATCTGCTTGCTTATCCAAGAATTACTTATCGAGTTAAATAACTTACTAGTGAGTAACGAAATAAATTATTCGTGCCGTAAATTATAATTTTAGGGCTGCCTTTGATCCATGGTATTTTACTCAAAATATAGTTCCATCAATGGTAAAAAAATTCATGAAATGAAAAATTGGAAAAGGCACTTATCTGAGACTGATATCGAAAATTGGTGCCATATGTTTCCCCAGAAAAGTTGTCTTTTCTGTGTATTAATTTCACTGTCAGTATTTGTTCTTATGACATAAAGGGAACCTAGTACCTATTATTTCTGAAGGTTCATTTTCCAAGTTAACATTTGCTTATATAAATGTAGTATTGAGTAGTAGTAGTAGTAGTAGTAGTAGTAGTAGTAGTAGAAGTAGTAGTAGTAGTAGTAGTAGTAGTAGTAGTAGTAGTAGTAGAAGTAGTAGTAGTAGAAGTAGTAGTAGTAGTAGTAGTAGTAGAAGTAGTAGTAGTCTTAGTAGTAGCAGTAGAAGTAGTAGTGGTAGTGGTAGTAGTAGGTAGTAGTAGTAGTAGTAGTAGCAGTAGTAGAGTAGAAGTAGTAGTGAGTAGTAGTAGTAGTGAGAGTGAGTAGTAGTAGTAGAGTAGTAGTAGAGAGTAGTAGTAGCAGTAGTAGTGGTAGTGGTAGTGAAGTAGTAGTAGTAGAGTAGTAGTAGTAGTAGTAAGTGGTGGTGGTGGTAGTAGTAGTCAGTAGAGTAGTAGCAGTAGTAGTAGTAGTAGTAGTAGTAGTGGTAGTGAGTAGAAGTAGTAGTAGTAGTAAGTAGTAGTAGTCGTAGAAGTAGTAGCAGTAGAAGTAGTAGTGGTAGTGGTAGTAGAGGTAGTAGTAGTAGTAGTAGTAGTAGTAGTAGTAGTAGAAGTAGTAGTAGTAGTAGTAGTAGTAGTAGTTTATTTTAAAAAGTAATATACGCCATGGATCCATGTTGCACATCGAGAATTACAGACTGAGAAAATATGTTATAATGAAGACTGTCTCAGTAACATAGCTTGATATATACTCATTGATGAATGTTTAAGATTCTAGCATTTGATGATCGCAGAAGCATATTAAATCTGTGGATTGTTGGATGCTCATCAACTTGTAAAGGAATGTACAAACGCCGCAATGCTTGATATTTATTACAAATAGGTAAGAAGTGATATTCATCTTCTATATGTGGCAGTTTACAGATATTACATACTGAGTAATCTGTAGTTTCTGGCTTCTCCAATGTACCTGCCAGTTTCTATTCGTAGTTTATGTGAGCTCGATCTAGCCCAAGGGTGCTACATGAATAGTCATAATTGTAGCGTGCAGCGAGGATAGGATAGTGATAACGATATATAAAGACATATTTTCATTTAAATTGAAGAAGAGCCCCAGTGAGTTCAGAGATTTTGAACCTGAGGGCTAGACTTGCTTCATGAAGAGTTTTTGCATTGCAGAAAGGGTGGGCAGAAAGGAAAATAAAGTGGTTCAGGGACTGCGAGACAGACTAATGCAGTGTACAAATACATTCGTACATAAATGAGCGAATACATTATATCATAAAATACTTGTGATAACTTCGTGCTGTCATGTATGGAGTGGTTAATGTCAGTGTCTGCACATATGGCAACGCTTTCATGCACTCGACATTTCAAAATGCGCGTTGCCAATGGCAACCGACGACCGCGTATATTCCCCGTCTCGCTGCGGTGACAAATGCACAACGCCCTGACCCGGGCTGCACATTTCACAACCACAGTTGCAGAACACGTCGTTACTGCGACCTGTTACACCACCCCCTCGCACTAAACTGTCACAGGTCAAAGCCGAGGGTAACGAAACAGACGTGTTGAGACTCCAGGCTGTTTGATGTCTCTGCGTACATTGAGTCTCAGATCTTTGAAGCTCTGTGTGATTTGATGACTATAATGTTCGAATTCCTATGAACATTCAGCTGTAAATTTAAGTTCAGTGTGAAGTATAGTGAAAGCGAAGGGTGGTATGGTATGGTGAAGACGTATGTTTGTGCCCTTAAACCTACAGTGGTCTTAGAATATACATGAGTGGGCGGAGCACAGACGTATTATGCATGGTCAGATATTCTGAAGCAAGGCGAAAGCATGGTGTGGTGTTTTGAAGTAAGGCTACTCAGGGTCTGTACGAGAACAGGCGAAGCATGGTGTGGTGTTTTGAAGTAAGGCGACACATGGTGAGATATTCTGAAGCAAGGCGAAACATGGTGTGGTGTTTTGAAGTAAGGCGAAACATGGTGTGGTGTTTTGAAGTAAGGCGAAGCATGGTGTGGTGTTTTGAAGTAAGGCGACACAAGGCGAAACATGGTGTGGTGTTTTGAAGTAAGGCGACAATGGTGACATGGTGCATGGGTGTTTTGAAGTAAGGCGAAGCATGGTGTGGTGTTTTGAGGTAAGGCGAAGCATGGTGTGTGTTGTTTTGGTGAGAAGGTGGTGTTTTGAAGTAAGGCGAAACATGGTGGTGGTGTTTTGAAGTAAGGCGAAACATGGTGTGGTGTTTTTGAAGTAAGGCGAAACATGGTGTGGTGTTTTTGAAGTGAAACAAGTAAGGCGACACATGGTGTTTGAAGTAAGGCGACAACATGGTTTTGAGGTAAGGCGAAACATGGTGTGGTGTTTTGAAGTAAGGCGACACATGGTGTGGTGTTTTGAAGTAAGGCGACACATGGTGTGGTGTTTTGAAGTAAGGCGAAGCATGGTGTGGTGTTTTGAAGTAAGGCGACACATGGTGTGGTGTTTTGAAGTAAGGCGAAACATGGTGTGGTGTTTTGAAGTAAGGCGACACATGGTGTGGTGTTTTGAAGTAAGGCGAAACATGGTGTGGTGTTTTGAAGTAAGGCGAAACATGGTGTGGTGTTTTGAAGTAAGGCGAAACATGGTGTGGTGTTTTGAAGTAAGGCGAAACATGGTGTGGTGTTTTGAAGTAAGGAGAAACATGGTGTGGTGTTTTGAGATAAGGCGAAACATGGTGTGGTGTTGAAGTAAGGCGAAACATGGTGTGGTGTTTTGAAGTAAGGCGAAACATGGTGTGGTGTTTTGAAGTAAGGTCGAAACATGGTGTGGTGTTTTGAAGTAAGGTGAAACATGGTGTGGTGTTTTGAAGTAGCCACTAATTCTGAAAACAGGAATTACGGTGAACTTTGGAATAGCACAACACAGCTGGGGCACTCAAAGGAACAACTTGTTTGTCTTCGTTGAAAGCCACTTCCCAAATTGTTTACCTGCACGCCTAATTCAGTATCATCAGATGTCAGGTTACATGTAGTATAGCACCAGCAATGCGAATGCGTTCAGTCAGAGTGAGTGAGTTTAGTTTTACGCCACATTTAGCAATATTCCAGCAACGTCACGGCAGGGGACACCAGAAATGGGCTTCACACAATATACCCATGTAGGGAATCGACCCTGGTCTTCGGCGTGACGAGCGAACGCTTTAACCACTAAGCTACCCCAACACCCCTGGTTCAGCCAGAGACCATATACTAATCATCATATGGTCTCTGGTTAACAGGTAAACAGACGGCGCATTATGCTACATCACATCATAATAACTCGTAGAATCAGTGTATTAAAAGTTTATTTCGTTGTTACTATATATTGTTAAACCCAAGTCCATATTCACAATAGCAGAAATCACAAACCATATAACATACAGTATCACATAGCTTCACATCGGGAGAACCTCTTGTCATCATACGCAGAATTCGTCTTCCTCCAATGTAAATATGGCAATATCCCAGTCACTCGAGTAAACAAACAAAATTAATTATAGCTTTGTTAGTACCAGATGTGAAAGGCACTGGATATTAAAGCACTTCTTTACATTCGTATGATATGTGAAAGATTTGATTACAAGTCATTCGTCACTTGATCATGAAACTCGCGCTTTCATATTCGCTCAGTCATTAAGCTCACTTCTTCATACACATAAAATACCTTACGCCAATAAAACCCTCAAGAACGTTTGTTGCCTTAAAAATAGAAATCAGAAAATGTAAATAATAAAACAAACCTTCCGTGTTTCTATTCATTAGATTCAGTATGTCGATGACAGGGCAAGAACGTGTTGTGAGATCTTTGTTGCGGTTATTATACATTGAATAAAAACATTAAAATGAAATTAAAATTTTAAACATTCACAACAACTCAACAAACAGATATAAGGTCGTTTGAAACGTAAGAGAACAACAGTCTTTGAACTTTTGATATCATGATCTTAGATTAAAACAGTATTATTTATTTCACAATATACAAAACATAGCAATGGATCTTCTTAATTTCGCCCAAAGGAGCCATGAATGGAATTTGTGTGGCGATTTCTTGTTCACGATTTCTTTCAAGGAAAAGTACTAAGGTCACAATATAAAAAGGCGCCCTGAACATGTTTGAGTATTGTGATGAGATATCGTCATACCCTCAGCACGTAAATGACAAGATACAAAATATGATTGTCTCAAAACATGGAGACGAACGTTATCGCACTCTGAAAGAGAATGAGTTGTAATGTAACAGAAACCGTCCACCATAATCCATAAAATAGTGATATATTTACGGGTAATATTGCTATCGGTATATTCCACTAAGTGGAGAATAAAGTGTGCCCCTCATCAGAATAACATGCACATGTTGTTACAAGCGATGACATGACGTTTAGCCACCATTCTTATAAAAAAATAAGAAGATTTATATATCTAAAGTTCGCAACGGTACTTATAAGACACCTTTTTTCCCTAAAGTACCCGGATGATGATGGTAAGAGACATGTTTGACGTACCGGATGTTGGCGAAAAGAAAAATGTTCACGAATAATGATAAGAGAACCACCTTATCGCCCCCAGAAACTATCACAGACTAGATGAAGGGTTTCTTTGCTATATACAGGTATTCACAAAGCATAAATTTACGGGAATGTGAAATTCGTAATATACTTCACATAAAGGTTCTGCATATGTCATATCACAAGCGATTAAAACTGAATTAATGTATTCTGTACATTCATACGTCGTGGAAGACTTTGATCACGTTGCCGAGTATGCATGTTCGACTCTACTCTTGGATCATAACGGGTTAATATACATGACCCTTTTTAATAGTACTTATACAATACTAATAGTACTTATACAATACTAATAGTACTTATACAATACTAATAGTATTTATACAATACAGGCGAACCTGTTACCTCGAAAGTGTTACTATCGAAATAATGCTTACGTCGAAGTTGGATATACTAGGTAATGATTACACCAAATGTCAATTTAACGAAGTCAAGGCTACATGGAAGGTCAATGTCACATACACAAGGTCAGGGTCACGAGGTAAAGGTAACAACGAATATGGTTGTGTCGTGATGTACATCTCGAGCACTAAATTGCCCCACCATACTGCTTTCGTTGCTATAAGCCTGTGACGTTAATTTATCTTTGATTAAGCCCAACATTTCATTTGATTTAACAACTTTGAGATAACAGGAGTAACTGTACATAATCCAGACATGGTTAAATATCACACAATCTATCAATCTATCAGCTATCAGATAATTTCAATAACAACACGAGAAAGTATGGGCCATTTATTAAATGCACATAACATTTCAAAAGCATTGATAAAAACGTACAAAATAATTTGTGACAATATCGTTTTGTGAAAGCGGTGAAATGTATAATACAAAGGCACTAATAAATGGTCAATATTTGATACTACTTCCGCAGACGAAGCACTGTTAAAGGGAGGTAAGTAGTGTCATTGCCAGAGGTAGGCTGAAGATGAACTATCTTCATGTAATATCTATGCCGTTGCCTAGTGCCAGATCAGGCATGTGTCACGTTCCTGAAGATGAGATGTAATAAATGGCAGTATCTTTACATTTAGAGGAAGAGTGAGAAACGACACGTTAATCACGCTAAACGAGTCCAGTAGCAATAACTCCATAGCATTTCATCACATATTGCCCACTTTCACAGCCCTCCTGTGACACAATTATCCGTTTGGTTGGATCTACCCTGGCGATACCCTATATTTTGATATTTGGAGAATACGTTTTGCACTGGCTGCTATTATCTATGTTCTTGATGATCACCTGATTCTTGTGACATCATAGAAACGTACCACTGTATTCAATATATGCCCGTGTGATATAGACTCGTTTTGCACAGGAAGTACGATGGGAGACCTAGCACATGTGAACAACAGTGATTACTTCAAGATGCCATCCTCTTTGCCAAGATGCTGATCCTTGAAGCGATTCCACAGATTATTGACCAGGTCCAAGGCAACTATGTGACCGGTGTTGTTTCGGACCGACCTGAGAAGAAACACTCCATCATCCCTGAGATAATGACTGACGAACTTCTGAAACAGTTTCTTCTCGTGACTGTCATCCGCCACATCGGCGAGACCAATGTACTTGGCAACGAACTGTTCACGTCGTCGTCGGAAGAAAATGTCAAAGACCCATTTGCCGAAGTTGACGACGGTGGCGCACATAAGAAATACCATCCAGAACCAGGCAAAGGCGTACATCTTCTCCACAAACAGGTTAATGGACAGGGCACACTGGACAGAGAACCGTTGGATGTTCTGGAGCTGCCGGATCTCAAAGTCACACATGGCCACCCGGGGAAAGTGCTCCCAGTCCTCCCAATGTCCCTTACTGTTCAGGATGCTCATGATCTCGAATCCATAGCTCCAGAAGTTCCACCCCAGAAATTTTGTCATCAGGAAGAACTGTCCAATGCAGTTGCAGACATTGAGGAACTTGCAGAACAGATACAAGCCAGTGAGAAACGTGCCGTGACGCTTGCCCAACACGAAACACAGTATACCCGATATCTTCTCACGCATGCGTATGAGGATATTGTACTTGTAGACCCTGTAAGTGACCAACCATCGGTCAATGAAGTGACCAATATTTTCAATCTTACCAGCACGTTCTTTTGGAGGAGACAGCATGGCTTCATCCGCCATTCTGACAATTTTCTGAACATTGATCCCCGAGTATGTCTTGACTTCTTTCCAGATGATATTGGGCACCTTGAAGAGGACGGCCTGGATGAGGAACATGACGGCCACCCAACGGTAGAAGCTGATGTCCCTCTCGAATCGATCCTCCACCTTGTAGGGGATGGGGTCGTCCAAGGGGACGTAGTACATGTGTGAGATCCAGCAGTAACCTTCTGTGTAACTGTGGTGGGAACCGGCAAACTGGGCTGGGGTCCAACAGTGGATGGGGTCACCCACGTACTGCTTAGCTCCTACCGCAACACCCAGGGCGGCGAATAACGCCACCGAGACGATGTGGTGGAGCTGGTCGACGCCATCGTCATCCCAGGAACCACGGGATACGGCGATCTTGCTGGCTACTTCCAGTAAAGTTCCTAACCTGAAATATACAATACATTCTCTTATAGATGTATAAACTAGCACATACGATGCAGGTTATGATACAAAGATACATCGGTTGTATTTATCAGTATCTGAGCTACAAGCTGAAATCCCTAAAATAGCCAGGGGAGGTTACGCTTTGGTGATCAAACAGAATGGGATGACACGTTGCATACAGATGCTCTTTCATTCCAACTACTGCCCACACTATGTTGCCATTGCGACCAGCTCATTCTCGTTGAACGACGAATAATAACTTACTCCTATTTGCTTTGAAGTTCCGAGTTTATGAGTGAGGAAGTATGGGTCTCCGATGATTTTAGCAATGATACAACATTATCACTGCGGGGAACACCAGAAATAGGCTTCACACATTTTACCCATGTTTGGAATCGAACACATATCTGTTCACACTTACATGGTTCTAAAGTTGGTAGATCACGTCCAAATGAGCTGAATAAGTGTTTGATCTAAACCTGCAAGAAAACAAAAACATATATCAGTCATGAAGCAACGGTAAATAACATGTAACCTCTATTAATACATGTAGATAGATAAATGAGCTAGGTCAGCGGCACATATATCGTCAATGATAGCGTGATAATACTTTTTTGATACAATATATAATCACACAGTGCAAGAGATACTATTAACAGTGAACCCTACACCGAACCCTTCATTTGTTTCAAGACGGTAGATATAAAGTCCAGGTTATATAGGTGATAGACAACTAGTGCTACCGCCATTACTCCGTTAAACGCCTGTGACCATTGGTTGCATGATACAAATTAAACATAATTCGTGAAATCGAAGCTGTTATAACTGTTATTAATAGATCATCGAACACCTGTATGGCGTGTGACGGGTCTATGTTTCGGGGCTGACAAGAGTACAGCTTCATATCGCCACGTTGTACACGGAATGTGTGACAGGTGCCCGTCATGATGGAGTACATTTGAGCAATGAATCATAAACGAGTCTGGGATATCACTCTGACTTACCTCATAGAAACTATAGAGAAAAATGAATTGGTTACCTTATGAATACACTCTATTTGAGAGTACACTATAGTCTTAGGTGCCACAGAGCATATATATAATAATAAACTCGATCAAATCTGCTTCCCTTTCTCATTTCTAGCATATAACAAGTCCCTCATCAGCTTTAATAGGTTGTACACTCATCATCGCTTATCAGCTCTAGCAGCCTATCCTCCCATCTGGGCATTAAGAGCCCTTTAAATACTCGTTCGTTCCCTTGTGAGATGTATTTAATATCATACACAACTTCATTTCACTAACTATGTGCTAGTATAGATAACTATATGGTTTCAACAACACTTTGTCAGTTTGAGTTGGAAATTTCCCTACATAAAATATCATAACAGTGTGTTGCTTGGAACTTGAGAAAATACACCATTCGGGGTCTTGTACCATGAGAAAATACATCCCTCAGCGTTCATTCTACTGTCGTTGATCCACATCCACGTTCATTCTACAAGCAAAACCTCAGAGAGATCCGTTCTCAGGTATAAATAGACCGGTACAGTCGGTCGACAAACACTGGACTGGTTGTACAACGCTGTCTTTGTGTGTGTGAGGGGAGGGGCGGTTAACAGTAGAATGTGAAACACCGTCCCTTTGTTGCAGTGCCAACTATAATGGTGCATTTTAAAAAATGAAACACACAGAGAGAGAGAGAGAGAGAGAGAGAGAGAGAGAGAGAGAGAGAGAGAGAGAGAGAGAGAGAGAGAGAGAGAGAGAGAGAGAGAGAGAGAGAGAGAGAGAGAGAGAGAGAGAGAGAGAGAGAGAGAGAGAGAGAGAGAGAGAGAGAGATAGATTTCATGAGTTGAACTGTACAAAGGCTTCTGTCCACGGCTACAAAATCTCTGGCAAAAGTTGCTCGAGATCATATTATATGTACCATAGTGCTTTTCAAGCTCACAACTCCACTCTTTAAGGATTTAAATTATAGTATTTTAAGGCCAAACGTTGATTCTGCAAAGACTCTCATAGATAGTGATTCTCCATATAATCAACACCAACATACTCTTGTGTTCCAGTTATTACTTATCACTGGCAAAAGTTGCTCGAGATCTTATTATCATTGTGTTTTACAAGCTGACAACTCAAACCTATTTCTTTAAGGATTTAAATTATGGTATATAAAGGCTAAAGATTAATCTCTACGTAGACTTTTATATCTGGTGATTCACCATATAATCAACACCAACGTGATCATGTTTTCCAGTTACCAGTAAATTAACACTATCACACTTGAGAAGCAAGTTCTATTTGCTTAAGCTTTCGCGTCCAGATATCTTCTGACGATATCATGAGCGCATGCGCAATGCATCAGCCCGTAAGAACGTCACAAGCCCAGTGGGAACTAAAGCCATAAAAGTCTATCTTATATCAAACATGACATGATTTTCGATGAGGTCGAAACTAATAGCACTGTATACCTAAACGTCAGCCGGACAGACATTGGAGATAAATAACTGGCCAAGAAACGGCTTTACGGCTGATTGAGCACATATCTGGAGTGAAATGATCCGATGTTCTGGGTAATTACTCAACCTGCCACAAACTTCCTCCCTCACATGCATGACTGAGTCTAGGCCATGACGACACGCCGACGACGCCAGGACAGGTTTACCTATCTGAACTTGACGGTGTTTGTCGAGCTGTTCCGAATGAGTTAACGCCATTTTAAACTGTTTCCGGTTTATCACAGTGTGCCAGTTTGGCGTTGGTGGAAGCCTAAGACGTTAACCACTGTAGGGAAACCCGAGCACATGATGCTGATGAACCAAGGACCATAATCGGATTGAAGCTGAGATTAGAACTAGCCATCTTCGGGTACTGGCAGCTAAAATTGAGTCAACTGAGCCTCCTTTGCACGTTCAGTATGGTTCTCGTTGATGTCAGCAGAGTGGTACATGTCTGAATCATGCATCATCGTAGGCTTTCATCCCACACGAAGCAGAAATGCCATGCCGTAAGTGAAACACGATGCAAGCGACGTTAAACCGACCCAGTTCTACAAAGGCGTTTCATAAATCTGTAATACTTCGAAACTTTCCCCTCCGTGGCTACAAAATATATGACAAAGTAAATCACAAAATTAGGGCTATATTCTGTGTGTCCGAAGGTGAGAATCTAACTGTATGTGGATGTGTTTTCCGAGTCATGTTATTGGTATACCAACGAAGATGGGACCGCATATCTGTGAAATATGTTTCAATTGTAATAAATTAATAATGTGTGTGCTTATATTGTGCTACTTCCATACCCAAGGTGTATGCTCAAGCGCTAACATTAGCCCGCCCAATGGATCAGTGTGCACTACAACTCAAGTTGACTGTGAGGCGCTAGAAGATTAACAGTCATGAACATCTCACACCACCGGGTACCCATTTACTGCGGGTTGCGCAGAGACAATTTTGACTAAGACGAGACTACATGACTTACACGTGCTTAGTTCCCCAGAAACTCTCAGGTGTCAATCTGCCAGACATGGTCACCCATCCAAGGATTCTCCGCGACCATCGTTGAAAAACTTGAACTGATTAGTGACCTGCGTTCTTTGAGAGACCAGTGTTTGTTTTCAGGATAAATCCTAGCCAAAAAGGTTTATGAATGGACTAGGAATTGCGTCACTGGCGTCACAATCCGCCCCCATGGTGAATCCCGGTAGCAACAGGTGCCCGACAACCTACACTTGTCGCACGGGATACTCGAGTAACTTCAGGATCGGCATCTGAACAACGTGCCTGCTAACACAGTGGGTCGTATATTTAGGAAGGCTGAGACAGTACAATGTCATGTTATCTGGAGGTCGATATATAATGTTGTAAATCTATCGGTTGCCGACTTGTCTGTGCTTGTCAATATCCTAGGTTAGATCAGGTAGATAACACTGCTAATAAGCCCACATTCTTCAGTCCCACGCCTGTGTGAGACGACATAGCTTGAGGCAGACACACACACGTAGAACAAATACAGCCCACAATGTGCAAAGCCCGTGGTGACCCACTTGGGATTGTATATCCAACTTTCTTTCTTAGAGTGCAGAAATATAGGAAGGGCGTTTTAAATGTATTTTGATGAGAGGTAGAACTTAAAGCGGCAAAGGGACGTTTTCTTACATAGCAAAGGGTTGTGGTAAATATTGTTGGTTGATTTCTTTACTGATTCTAAGACCGTACTCTTTATTTCACTCCAATATGATAATATAATAAAGAAGGCATAAACTGAAAATAACTAACGTAAAAAAATGGCAAATTTCCCTCCAAATTTAAATTTTAACTTAATGTCAGCTATGAAAATATTTCTATGAATGAAGCCTCAAGTCTCTAAGGTGAAATCGGTATGTGGATAGGATGTTAAAGCTGAAAAGGGTGGGGTCTGTGCTGCTAGAGACGTGAATGGTTGGTTGGTTGTTTGGCTTGTTGTTTAACGTCGACTCAGCAATATTCCAGCTATATGGCGGCAGTCTGTAAATAATCGAGTCTGGATCAGACAATCCGGTGATCAACAGCATGAGCATCGATCTACGCAACTGGGATACGATGACATGTCAACCAAGTCCCGTAAGTCGCCTCTTACGATAAGCATGGGTTACTGAAGACCAATTCTAACCCTGGATCTTCACGGGTAGATGTGAATGGGGTGAGCATGGGGTGTTAAAGCTGAAAAGCGTCGGGTGAGGAATGAGGATGATTGTTCAATCAATTATACGTTCTGGGGTCGGTAAAAGATAAGAATCATTTCTAATCTGGAAATCCGAATGGGAAGACCAGGGGGAGTTTAGTGTAAAACCCTGTGACATACGTGTGAGTGATTGAGTATGATTTTACACCGCTGTTAGCAATATTACAGCAAGATCACGGCGGGGGACACCAGAAATGGGCTTCACACATTGTACCCATGTGGGGAATCGAACCCCGGGTCTTCGGCGTAATGAGCGGACGCTTTAACCACCAGGCGACATACATGTTATGAAAGAGGTACGTATAATTCTTATATTCAATTACATCGCATCACAGGAAGATGGCCTGCTGGACAACGGTACAAGGATTTGTTTTGAAACGTCGCACTCACGAGACGTTATTAATGCAGCTTGTTCAATACGGAAGTGATACAGGTTTGAGTGAGTGAGTTTAGTTTTATGCCGCTTTTAGCAATATTCCAGCAATATTACGGCGGGGGACATCATTAATGTGCTTCACAAATCAGACGAATCGAACCCGGGTCTTCGGCGTGGATACAGGAAGACAAATATAGAAACATAATATAGGTGAACATGGGATTCGAACCCACAGGTGAGTGAGTATGGCTTTACGCAGCTTCTAGCAATATTCCTGCAATACCACGGCGGGGGACACCAGAAATGGGCTTCACCCATTGTACCCATACGATGAATCGAACCCTGGTCTTCAGTGTGGCTAGAGGACACTTTAACCATTAGGCCACCCCACTGCCCCTCGAACCGACGAGCTTAGGTTTTTGATTTTGATACAACTGTGAAATAAACGACTGTCACCGTATATCTGAAACAAACTGTCCTTCGTGAACATGGAATATGGTCTTTCATGCTGTGGTCACTTCCGGTCAGTACATCTGATATGACCTGGAGCCGATAAATGACAATTGGCTCACATCGTGAAATTAATCAGGAAATAAGACGAAGTAAACGTCTGCTTAAAGCCCCGCGTAGGCAGAATCTGTACAAATATCCCCATGCTACACTTGTATGTCAACATTGGTCATTATAATGTATGAGGAGGATTTAGCGTCTCATCGTGCGCGACAACGTGTCTCCTTGTTCATACGATCAACCAATAGCTGACTGATCCTGACCTGAGTTCTTGAGCTAGATCATCGCGACCTGTCTGCGGCGATAAACAACATCCCATCTATCGGTCACTGGCTACAGTCGATGTTCCTGGAATGTCACCCAGAAGGAACATAGGATTCAGTTTCCCCATAGTATTGGTTTACTACCTCTTATAATGGCGTCTCACCTTTCTCCGTCGGAAAGAGTTCCTTCCGTTCCCCAACTCCAAACCTAACCCTAAAAACTTAAATTTTGGACTTTTAATCATTTTGTGAGTTCTCTAGTAATTGTTGTGTTAAGTTTTGTTTATAATTCTAGAATATTTATACATATTATTTGGGATGGGGGAACGGGAGGACTCTTACCTCTCCGTCAGCCCAAAGACGCGATGAAACAGTTTCCCCTCAACTCTGCACTCCTCTACTCACGATCTACTGTACATCCAAGACACATGTCCAACGAGACGCGCCACGGTCTACTTGCTCCCACATGCATCAGTCACACAGAATTCTTTTTAATGTGACCTCAACTGCCGTGATCTCCATGTATAATGGATTCCGAGAACAACAAGAAGTAGATGTAGGAAGTAGATTTACACGTGGGACCCAGAGCATGGGGTGTCGCTGGATTGCCACACATATTACAACACATTACAACATACCCTTGAGACAGTAAACACTTTAACGAGCGAGGATTAACTCAGCCCTGATCCATGGATATCTTATTAGCTTATTCACCACACAAAGGTAGATGCCCGGCAAGCAGACCAAACAAAGCCCGTCAACACAGTCAGGTTAGAGTGGCGCTGGTGGACAACAGTGAGAGAACTCGCCCGGGGGATGGGGGAGTCGGGGTGTGGGATCTCAGTGATAATTCTTCTGTATTTCATTGTCTCTTGCTACAGTCACGCCTGTCTCGTCGAGGTGTTCTGACAAGCGGAAATTATGTAACCTATTCAGCAATACGATAATCCTATTGTATGGGATATCAACAAGGCGAGGCGGCCCTACCTTGTGACATGTTCCGCACCTTCAATTTACCTGTCAGTAGGTAGAGAGAGGGACCTCTAATTACCTGGCCCAGCAGAAACCTGTTGTCATCAAAGAAACGTGTTTGCTTGACCAGAATGTCTAGCTGAGAGCAGTACAGATACGTGAAATGTTCCCTGACCTGTTTCCGTTGTCTTGTGGACGTTAAAAAATGCGCTTCTGCGGGGAAATGCAGTGACACGATCAAGCCGGTGTCTGCTTTATCTATTCGGTATTTTGACTAATACAACTGATTAAAATTATATAAATAAAATGTCAAAGGAATCAACATCTGGAGTGAGTGAGTATGGCTTTGCGCCCTTTTTAGCGGCGGGGGACACAAGAAATGGGCTAACAAATTGTACCCATGTAGGGAATCGAACCCGGGCCTTCGGCGTGACGAGCGGACGCTTTAACCATTAGGCTACCCCACCGCCCAGTAACATCCAGGATAACAAAACCAAGGAAAACAATGATAGAAGAAGTGAAGAAGGCGATCCCTTGAAGATTAATATCATTTAGGGTGTAGACATTATATTTATATACAGGATTGACGAAGATGATATCATCTAGAACGTAGACATAATATACTGGGTTATCGAGGATGATATAATCTTGAATGAGGATATAACATACTGGGTTGTCGAGGATATCATCTAGAATGCGGACATAATATGCAGGATTGTCGAGGATGATATCATCTAGAATGTGGACATAATATACAGGATTGTCGAGGATGATATCTAGAATGTAGACAATATACAGGATTGTCGAGGATGATATCCTCTTGAATGAGGATATAATATTCAGGGTTGTCGAGGATATCATCTCGAATGCGGACATAATATACAGGATTGTCGAGGATGATATCTAGAATGTAGACAATATACAGGATTGACGAGGATGATATCATCTAGAATGTGGACATAATATACAGGATTGACGAGGATGATATCTAGAATGTAGACAATATACAGGATTGTCGAGGATGATATCCTCTTGAATGAGGATATAATAATCAGGGTTGTCAAGGATATCTTCTAGAATGCGGATATAATATACAGGATTGTCGAGGATGATATCATCTAGAATGTAGACAATATACAGGATTTCGAGGATGATATCATCTAGAATGTGGACATAATATACAGGATTGTCGAGGATGATATCATCTAGAATGTAGACAATATACAGGATTGTGAAGGGTGATATCGTTTAGGATGTAGACATAACATACTGGATCGTCGAAGTGATATCATAAAGGATGAAGACATAATATACTGGATTGTCGAGGATGATATCATTTAGAATGTAGACATAATATACTGTGTTATAGAGGATGATATCATCTGGAATGCGGACATAATATACAGTGTGGTCGAGGATATCATCTAGAATGCGGACAATATACAGTATTGTCGAGGTTGTTATCATCTAGAATGCGGACATAATATACAGGATTGTTGAGGATGATATCATCTAGAACATAGGCAATATACAGGATTGTCGAGGATGATATCGTTTAGGGTGTAGACATAATATACTGGATAATCAAGGATATCAATTATAAAGGAGCCATATATACTGTATAATCGACAAAAATGAAAGTCTCCCTACACACACAATCATGATCTGAATCCAAACTCAAACGACAAGCATATTCTGGCTTTTCGAAACAAACGCGATTAAGTCATGATGAAAATATTCCCAGAATGTACTAATCACTGTGACAAAACATGTCTAATGTCGCCGACACAATTTGTTAACACGTTAGGTGTAACAGTTCTCCGTCTGGGAAACCTCCGTCTGCGGTGTGTGCATCGCTTTCTGACAATGCAACTATCTAGGAGCGACAGCACGGTCCATATGTATAGTTCGAGGTATGACAGAACACCCTACAATGACAGTTGTATATGTCAACAAATCATTATCGGAGTTATTTAACATCTGCTCTCATTCCTGACAAATCATTAAAGTACACCCACCATGTTGGCAGGTTGGCTATTCACTTGTGTGAGAATGGAGCCATGTGAATGTGGACAAGTGGGTCATGCTACCATGATGAAGGCGGCCTTTCACCTGTGAAAACTTACCTCGAGGAGACAGGTAGTCAAGCAGAAAGTTCACCTCACAAAGTATCACGACATTCTGACGTTGTGTAAAACACCGTGTATATCTTTTCCAAGATGTAAGTCCAAGTCTGGATAACCGCTATCGCTTAAAAAAGTTGTTTCGGTTTGAAACTTATCTTGACATTTTGCCACTTTCGACTGTGTGATTGTCCCCTCGCGTTGGTGTACCTGACCCCTGACCTCTGAACTCTTGTGACCACCGAAGAATGCGAGAACACGATTCTGATTGGCTGGGTAAGCTATTTGTGTTGGAAGGGTGTATCTAAATACGAACGGGCCGGTTGAGTCAATACATAATAAACGTCAAACTTATTATATATTTTCTTGGGCCAGGCTTACAAAATTTGTTAATATTTGAATTTTAATGCCCAAACTGTAATGTGTATATTTATAAACTTGTCAACATTCGGTTGTTGTGCAGGTATGTCACTATGTAGGTGTATGCATCGGCTTCGCTGATCACGATGACGTGGGCGGGAGGGAGTGTGACAGAACAACAGAATTTCAGTCTCGCGACAGCCAAAACCCCATACCGTTATCTGACAACAGTACACGGAGTTCAAAGTTTAATAATTACATGTTTATAGGAAGGGTTGGATTGTGATATAAAATATCCGTAGATGCAGGGGGAATATATGGAGGATATTATATGAGTGCCCTTGTCATACTATGTTTACGACACGAGTGCCTAAATGTTTGCATTTCCAGAGCGAGAGCGAGGGATATACCGATATTTAGGCACGAGTGTAGTAAACATAGTATGATATGGGCACGAATATAATATTCTATTTATTACCGAAGTCGTTAAATTGAGGAAAATAAACCCAAATCTACTTTCAAACATAGGCTGGCTGCCCGCCGTCGCCGCATATATGACGCAACGTCATAGAAGAAACGTGACGTCATAGCATCGTTCATGACGTCACATCACCATGGCAAAGTGATATTTTGCCCTAGGGCATCATATGAAACTATGAAAACTATGATATTTTCGCCCTCGTAGGTAATAAATAAGCATATACACTACCAGGTTGAGACTAAAAGGAGGTCCACTGGCATACATGCAGCGGTTAAAAGATGTCCCATACACGTCTCACGTGTTTTGAAATATTTCAATCTGATTATGACACAAAAATATCATTAATATCGCTGTCATCAAATGTACGTTGAACTGCACCCACGGGCACCCACAGATAGGTGGATAGATAGATAGATGTCGAGAAACACTTCGGAAACATTTCTAAAGCTAGGTACATCTTACGCCCGTGATTCAACATGTTGCATGTTAATGTATGGTATATTACGTCCGCTTCACTGAGTATGAAAACTGTTCCACAATGAGTGAGTTTAGTTTTGTGCCGCACTCAACAATATTCCAGCTACATGGTGGCAGTCGGTAAATAATCGAGCCTGGACCAGACAGACCAGTGATCAACAGCATGAGCATCGATCTACTGGGATATGATGTCTTGTCTACCAAGTCAGCGAGCCTGACCACCCGATCCCGTTAGTCGTCTCTTACGACAAGCATGAGTTACTGAAGATCAATTCTAACCCGGATCGTCACGGGTTCAACAATGACACTTCCACATTTCAGTATACTTTCAGACAAGCAGTCCTTCTTAGCATTGCTAGTGCCACCGACCACTGATTTATCTGGTATGGACTCAATTATATCCTGCCATGGCGGGGTGGTGGGGGTAGCCTCGTGGTTAAAGCGTTTGTTCGTCACGCCGAAGACCCGAGTTTGATTCCCAACATGGGTACAATATGCCAGTCCCCACCGTGATATTTACTGAAATATTGCTAAAAACTAAACTAAACTAAACTAAACTCCCTCAGACATCCCTGCCATGATATAATTAGAATATTTCTGTCTGCGGTAAGATAACATTTTAAACTTCTCCATATTCCTGAGTTTCCAACAGAAATTCATCATGATTAAACATGGGATTAAACCAGATTGACAAGTTTTTCGGTTAATTATTTTTCCTTATGATAATAAACAATTTTGAATTGTTATGTTTCACTATTCTTCACTTCCATTTTTGGTGATAAATTAATGCTCACGAAACAGGCATCATGTCTTTGATTTCTCCCACATTGAAATGTTTTTATTGTTTCATTCAGAGTTCTTTGTTAACAAAACTCCTTCATTTTAACATGTACACATGTTTGCAGTTTAAATTGCACAATTGTATTATATTGATTATATATGTGATTCCAAATTTTAACTGGTAATATGTATTTGGCATAGACTGGTTCCAGCAAGTTGAAACGCATATAATTAAGTCTAGCGAGACCTTGTTATTTATATACATGATTTATGTGTGCTATCAAACTTGTGCCCAAAAGATTTTGTACTAAATATATGTATTTACGTTTGTGATATAAGTCAGTGTGAAAGTAAATACTTTTCAAGATCAAAGAACTACCGTCTCTTTCTTTATTCTAATATCCTTGTATGTGAGACTTCAGTCCATGTATTCATTTATATATGGCCACATCATGTGAGGCGCGTCGATGGGGTAGCCTAATGGGTAAAGCGTCCGCTCGTCACGCCGAAGACCCGGGTTCGATTCCCCACATGGGCACAATGTGTTAAGCCCATTTCTGGTGTCCCCCGCCGTGATATTGCTGGAATATTGCTAAAAGCGGCGTAAAACTAAACTCAGTCAGTCAGTCAGCTGTTGTGACCACCTGATTACAGGTGTCAAGCTTGAGTTACTGGGGACCCATTCTGCCCAAGAAATAACTCTCTCAATACATTTCTATTGTAATTTCTACTAAAATTACATTGCCACAAATGCCTGCCATTTTTAGTTACCATTAGACTGCATTTTGATATTACAAGTAAGTGAGTGAGTTTAGATTAACACCGCACTCAGCAATATTCCAGCTATAATCGAGTCTGGACAGAAAATCCAGTGATCAATTGCATGAACATCTATCTACGCAATTGGGATACGATGACATGTGTCAACCATGTCAGCGAGCATGACCACCACGCTGCTGAAGATCAATTCTAACCAGGATCTTCACGGGTCTGATATTTACAATTTTACTTAGCGTTATTGTGGCAGTGTTGTATATATGTCTGTATTTTTATATTTGTATACATATAATGTTGTAATAAAACAATGTATTACTTTTACTGTGATTTACAGAATATAATAAACTTGTTTTCTACTTAGCTCCTGGTTGACTTTTCATTAATTCAACTTTGTTATTATTTAACTGTCTTAAGGTAGCTGTGGGTTAAGGCCTCCATATAGCTGGAATATCCCTAAGTGCCAGGTAAAACTAAACTCATTCACTCCAGTGGGTTAAGATTGTATAACTTGGGTCACTCCTTTGTTTAAGACAGCTTACGCCTGATTGGCCTTGTGTGAAATACTTATGCTCAGCTGGTCACCAGCACAGCACACAAGCCACGGTAGACTGAACAAACCTGATGTTCTTACAGGTAGGTTATGTATTTTGCATGTTTTTACAATTATGTACATTTATCATCCAAAACTGTGTTCCACAGGAGATATCGCTTGTGTGAGATATCGTTTTGGAGATATCGTTTTGACAGTAGATTTTGTACAATGCCCTGACAATGCTATGACGTCATGTACTTGATGACGTCACAATGCTATGACATCGCTGCACTGCAAGTCTAATGGCAGTACCGTGTTCAGAGATGTACATTTTTCATTGAAAATTAATGAAGAGTGATTTTTGATGATAAATAGAATCTCACCCTTGTGTCTTCTGATATCAAATATATCAACACCCGTTGATAAAGTAAAAATATCCTCGGCAAGCCTCGGATATTTGTTACTTTATCAACTCGTGTTGATATAATTGATATCAGAAGACACGAGGGTGAAATTCTCTATGTATATAGTCCTTAACCAATTATAGTGAAATAATGTTTTAATATTATCTATATAATAAATACAGATATAACCAAATGTGATTTAACTAGAGCAGTAAGTCTAAATACCATTAATTCACAAATGTCAGCTGGTCATCTTTTCACTTGCCTATTTTTGTCTTTGAGAATGTGAGGGAAAGACTTCCGCCAGTATCCCCCCTTAAATTTCATTTTGCAAGTGTGTGTGTGTGTGTGTGTGTGTGTGTGTGTGTGTGTGTGTGTGTGTGTGTGTGTGTGTGTGTGTGTGTGTGTGTGTGTGTGTGTGTGTGTGTGTGAAGCATTTATATAATAGTACATGAATATATATCCTTTTCCCTGAATGTATACAGGGTATATAATTTTTTCCTCATTTTTCATCATTTAGGAGATATGGGCAGAAGTCTTACCCTCTTTGTGTGTTTATTACACTAGTCTTGATGCATATCACATGTATACATAGTCAGTGTAGTTTATAACACAATCCTTGAATGTATTTGATAATCATACCATGGATATCAATATATACTCATGGAAACAAATAAGGGAACACATGAAAGTACAAGTGTTACTTTGTTATTATGATTACACAATGCCATTTAGAAAGTGGTCAAATGTAACATGTTATATTAGGGATTACACTTTCTTAGTAAAGTAAAAATTCTAGTACATTTTATAGTTGAGCCCCCATCCGGGATTCAAACCCACACCATCAGAGTCAGGCACCTAGTCGCCAGCACACAAAGTCAGCCGCCTAACCCACTCAGCCACTGCGACCTCCACCAAAATGGAAGTCGGACAACTGGTAGTCTAGACTGTGGACTTTGTGTACCCCTCTGATAAGTGTTAATTGGCACAGCTCCTATGGCCGAAAGCTATGATTACACAATGCCATTTAGAAAGTGGTCAAATGTAACATGTTATATTTGGGATTACACTTTCTTAGTAAAGTACAAATTCTAGTACTATTTTGAGTTGAGCCCCATCAGGGACTCGAACCCACACCCTCAGAGTCAGGCACCTAATCGCCAGCACACCGCGACCTCCACAAAAAAGGAAGTCAGACAACCGGTAGTCTAGATTGCGGACTTTGTGTACCTTTATTCTTTTCCAGGTTTCTTCACATGGTGTGTATTGCACTGTGGGTGAAATTCTGGAAATATATAAAGGAACACTTGTACTTTCATGTGTTCCCTTATTTGTTTCCATGAGTATATATGTATATGTATATATTGTTATGTATATGTTTCAGGGTATTTGTTCTGACTCTGACTCCCAAATAAATCATTAAAAACTCAAACATAACTTGTGTTATTCCTGAACACCACTGGTTACATTGTTTCCAATGCTTACTGACAATTGTGAGAGAAAGAAGAACTTTCTATAAATATTAACTTCAACAATTATGTGACTGTCAGATCAAGTGTCTGATGTGGAAACTGATTTGAAACCTCTCATTAACCAATCCGAATCATGTATTTACAAGACATGAATAACATGTCATATATGATGGAATGAAAAACAGATATCGGCAGACATGATACACATTTATTATGAAATCACAGTAGTGCTTGAGTACACAAGACACAGACATGAAGTGTACAATAAATATCATGGTAGTGTCTGAATACACCGGGCACACATGATGGTTCAGACATCTGTAAAGACAGTCATACGTAATACTGGGTAGGGAAAGCTGACGTCAAAATGTTGTAATAAACTTAGCCCACATACACAAGCAACCATAATGTCCATTGAGGGCCACACCATTCTGATACACCCTGCCAATCCTCCACTCTTTATCTAGTACCAACAATATTAATACAATCTTGATTGTATTTAATTCAACGCAGGGTGCCTTTGTACAAAACAACCTTAGTGCTAAGACTACCTTAAGTCTATGTTAAGTATGGGAGTTAGCACTAAAGATCACTTTGTACAATGGCACCCTTGTTCTTTAAATCGAAGACCCATCCTAGTGCCGAGACTGCATTCGGAAGGACAGCATTGATGTTTAAGACTTCCTCAGTTCATACAGCAACATCCATGCTGGGATTTAACAAAAACATTCTTCTGACCCAATATATTCTTTGTTCACCTGTTCAAAACAGTGGAATATTTTTTCATTGTTAATATTCAAAACATTTTCCTTTAGAAATAGAAAAATATATTAAAAACAAAAGAATAACAACGTCTATCACAACTGCTCTTATGACATAACAAGACCTTAAAGCAAAATCTTGGGACGGAATACTGACAATCATAAATTCTACATAAAGCCCATAACACAAGAAGAATTAGTTTCAATCCAATATTTCAAATGGAGCACATCTATCATCTATCAAAATCACAGTTTAGCTGAAATAATTTCAGTTGGTCCAGTTGTCATATTTGTTTGAATATTCATGTTCACTTTCATGAAATGGTTTTAAGAGGTGATATTCAAATAGATGTCCCTTCAAACAATCATGTACATATTCACATAAACTAAATCCTTTTTAAAAAATCTCAGAAAATCATTAAGTACTCTGTTTCAGTTTCTATCCTGAGATTCCACAGATATATAAACAGTTTGTCCCAAAATCCTGAGATCAAAGGCATCATACTTCAATGGACTTATGAGTGCATGATTGTTTTAAATGGAGAACTAATTCTGACAATATCCTATTTTTAATCAAATCGTTGAAACAAGGTCATGTACAGATACACATGATATTAAAAATATTAAACTTCTGTTGTTGCTGATAAAATGAACAGAAAACTTGTGAGAACTAGATTCAAAATTGTACTGCCCTAAAAATAAATGATCAAGTATGACATAAGCATTATTAGCAAATATATTTACAAATTTTGCATTCATACCAACACAGAGAAAATATATCTCAAAATATTCTGCAAAGCAATAATAAGTCATATCAACTGTACATATTAATGAGTGTTTTTCTATCAGCTGACTGCTGCATGGCCTGATAGTTAGTATTGAACCTGTAGCATAGTGGGGGGCTTGTTCCGAACCATCATGGTGGGCGTGCCTGGCTTCCTGTATGCCGGTTGGGGCTGGTTCATGGCAGACTCGTATGTTTTCTACAACACAACACATAGAGCATAAGTGTAGGCCTTTCTTCTAATATTTAACCATTTCAGTTGTTTAACAACTAATCCGATATTTTAGACACTGCACTGCCTGATCTTAAAATGTACATAATTGAATATGATGCATGTTTGACATTTGATAGTTTTTATAGATGCCAACAAAATATCATTAGACATTGAGTATATATTTACTACGGCTGGGACGGATCCAAATGTTCTACCCAGGTACCCCATCCCCTATTACCCTACCCTGCCCTACCCTGATACCCGTTATGTTAATTCCTGACATCAAATTTGAAAGAAATGGCAATATTCTTCAGCTCAGAGGCTAAAATTTCGAGTTTTTTTCAATATCTTAACAGTTTATTATATTCAAAAGGAGTGACTATAATAATGTCTAAATCTTCTAAGACAATACAACCTTTTAATCATGGAAGAAAAACATATTACATTGTTTAACCTATTAGTCACATGATCACGGGTGCCCGGGTCCAACTCATTACCCACCCGTCCTGGGTATCCGGGTTACTCGTCCCAGCCCTACTATTTACAGCTCTTCATAAAGGTTATAATAAGGGCTTCTTCCCTATACTCCCAAACAGGTCCCAATCAACCTACTGAACAGTGGGAATGGAGGATGTTACACTTTTTGATGGAAGACTTGATGGAATCTTGGTACATATCACAGGGGCATAGAGTTATTTCCCTTGTACCAAGAGAGAGAGTAACTATTGTCTTATGGATTTTAACTTTTATTTCTTTCTATATGATTTTTTGTACTGGGAGTTGTTTCCTAGTCAAGCAAGTACAAATGCTTGATAAAGGTACTAGCACCTGTACTGAAGACTGAGGAAGTATGGTGATGTAAGTACTGATTTACCCTTCTGTGTGTTCTCATCTGGGCATTGTAGAAGGCAGCAGATTCTGGGTTGTTCATCAGCAGCTCCATCTGGAGGCGGTCAAACTTCTCCTGCTCATCTTCCGGCTGCCAACATCAGCAACAAGGGTGTGAGAGGTGCCATGAGGAACAGAGGTGTGAGAGGTGCCATGAGGAACAGAGGTGTGAGAGGTGCCATGAGGAACAGAGGTGTGAGAGGTGCCATGAGGAACAGAGGTGTGAGAGGTGCCATGAGGAACAGAGGTGTGAGAACCAGCAAAAGAAACAGAAAGTGTTGTTACGGTCAACATGAGAAACAGAAAGGTGTGTGGGTCAAATTAACAGACAGACACATGTGGGAGAGTCAAGATGGGAAACAGAGGTGTAAGAGTCAAGATGGGAAACAGAGGTGTAAGAGTCAAGATGGGAAACAGAAAGGTGAAACAGAATGAGGGTGAACATGAGAAACAGAAAGAGGTGTGAGGGTCTACATGAGAAACAGAAAGAGGTGTGAGGGTCTACATGAGAAACAGAAAGATGTGTGAGGGTGAACATGAGAAACAGAAAGAGGTGTGAGGGTCTACATGAGAAACAGAAAGAGGTGTGAGGGTCCACATGAGAAACAGAGAGATGTGAGGGTCCACATGAGAAACAAGCATGAGAATCTATACTAACAGTGAGCTAGGTTGAATAGTAATATACAACAGTGAAATCACAGCTTGTACGTACCATGGCGTTAGGGTTGAAAGGAATGATGCTGCCTGGGCGGACTCCGTGGCCGGCTTGCATACTGGTGTGCTGCTCATCTCCCTGGCTCACAAAACTCTCATTGTACCAAGTGTCAAACTCTGAAAGGTGTCAAGAAGGGTTCCATGTGTCATCATAGGAAAAGAATAAAGGACATTTGTGATGCCAAAAGACAACATATGCACTTGTGGCACTTGTGACAGGGAGCTCAACGTGGCAACATTATACTGATGTCTTGCATATCTTTCATATCCCCTGTCTGTTGTCAAGAGGGGAGATAAATATTTCAGGATATTGATGAAAAATAGTTTCCTTCTTCACATTTTCAACAACCATGTTTCATTCATTAACAGGTTAATCCTTGGCATTAGTCTGCATAGTGGTAGAATGGTAAAAATATTTAGAGCAACAAATGGTTCTCAAGCAATGATGTTACAGAAATGGAAGAAGCTGGATGACTACTCATGGGTCAAAAATGCTCCAACTCTGGCTTAGGAACTGGAACATTTAGAGGAAAGTCTTTTCATGTAAAGTTGATACAGCAGTGAGGAGCACCAGGCATCCTGACCAGTCCACATCCTACCCCTGACTTGTGTCTGGGACAGTTACCTTGTATGAGACGTTGCCGACACTGGTCCACCAGCTTCTGACAGTACTGCACTTCAGCCTTCAGCCGCTTCAGCTCTTCGTAGTCGGTCTTGTATTTCTGTTTCAGCTCTTTCAGGGCCTGGATCTCCCTGAACTCAGCTTCACTGATGATGATGTCGCCATCCTCATTAAAAGTGGGCCCTGTCAACATACAGACACATTCAAACACGCTCTGTTGGAGGAAATAACCAAAGGTTTACAACAGTATATGTACAGAACCTTGTCCACAAAAGCCCAATATGGTCTTAAGACATAATCTCAACACTACTTTACTGCCAAACTGTGTGTATATGTTTTCCTACAATGAGAAAGTTAATGGTATGTAGCAGTAGACATTTTGGTATCTTTAACCATTCCTATCTGCAGACAAAAGAAAATATGTAGTAATCAATGGTCATGCCATGCTTTTAGATGTGAAAGTCCCTGCACTGATGTTGAAAGCATTAGAAAAGGTTAATCCCTTCTTCCACCATCCTTGCAATACAGCGCTGATAATGTGTGACACAAGAAATGTGTTTACTTTGTTTTCAGAACAGTTAAGTCAAGCAGGTAAATGAGTGACATTTTTCTGACTTTCAAGCAGAATGGAAAGAAAGTGACAAGAAGATAATACACATGGCCTGTTGGACAATCTACAGCCATTTAACGTACCATTCATCTCCCTTTCTTCCTTCAGACGATCAAGCTGGGACCTGCTCTTGTCTATGTCAGTCTTGACGGCATTGATCTGCCGGGCCATGTCACTGTACGCCTTTGTCTTGCTGCCCAGCAGTTCTGTATCACAAACACGAGATGATTCGACATACTGTGTCAATACATAAATGATTTAGGTATCTAATATAGCTCAATGGTATTATTTATCAAGTCTATACAAAGCATATGCATATGTTACAACCAGAACCATTTGATGGAGCTTATTAAGCCACGTCAACTTTTAGCATGACAAGATGCCTCGTAACTTGGCATTGCTAATCAAAAGGTTCCAATGAACTTTACCAACATTCTCTCCGCCATCCCACTCTCTCACCTTTGTTTTCCACCAGGATTCTGTTGATCTCACTGCCTCTTTCCTGTTTAAATTCTTCAAATGCCACAGTCCTGCCTGGGGGTGTACTGTAGACAACACAATAAAGACTATATGAGACTGAAGCAGATTTACATTCTTTCTTTTTGTCAGATAATCATTAGTTGTTATAAGATAGTAATGTGTTTGCAGGTCATGAATGGGACAAGGAGACCTGAAAGATTCATTTTTGTTAGTCCATCTAAATAATCCTTCAAAACAATTGTGCATCCAATGCATTAATATTCAGACCAAACTTGAAGCCTTCTTTGTTACCAGTATGTCAGTTGTCACCATGGGGACAGATGGGATGTATTCAAGTGAGGTTTTTTTAGAAGCTCATAACAAGTCAAGATTGAAAGAAGAAGGAAAAATAAACAGTGTAAGATAGGGCAAGTTTTTCAAAATTATATCTGAAAGGACTGTTCTTTTTTTTTATCACCTGCTGACCAACATTTTTCACAACAGGATTTGCCCAATTATCTCTCAAACTATTTAGCAGCCACCTGGCAGTCCTTCAGTATGCTACAAGAAACAAATGATGCTAATCTACCTTGGGCGTGCTTGTTTCTCAGCTCGAGTGGGAGGTCCAGCTGAGCTGACCGGTGAGGCCGATCCTTCCACTACCTCCTTGTCATCCTTGCGGGTGTTCTCGACCGGTGTGTGTGGGGACTTGGTGTCCCGATCCCCCTTGGCACTCTGGGACGGGGAGGACCCACTCTTCCCACCCACAGGGCTGCAAGCAACAGAGTAATAGTGGAGGCCACACAATACATCACAAGACATCAACATACAGATATCTGTCAATGACTGCTCTGTGTTTCAATATACAACTGTGTAATAATATATTATGACAAATAAATAAGCACAGAACATATGGAAAACATACAACAATTACAGTCTGTGGTTTCATTAAACAGTTCCAAAGATTCAAGTCTAAATTATCTATTGTAAGCTCTCAGAACAAGTTTACTTCATATAAATACACTGTAAATATATTTAAACTGGTGCAAAAAGTATCATTCGGACAAATAGAGGGAATTTGTTACAACTGATTAACTACCTTATATACAGTAAAGACTAAATCTATGTTTTACATCCATCAACAAATGTTAGCATTTCAAACCCCATGCCCAAAACACAAAACAGTATGACATCACAGACAGCATACATAACCCTGTACCAGTATTAAGCAAATAGCAGTTGTCAACAAATGTTACATAATGGAGTTAAGACAGCAGCAAAGACAGTACCACAGCACACATGGAATCACTTAGTTCTGTACAGATAATACCACCTTGGCGATATTCTAACATTAGTCTTAGTCATCATCACATTCAGAGAAAATAGAAATGTAGCATGTCCCAAGTTTCAAATGATATATAACTTACAGCTGTAGCTGTTAATTATAAAATAAACATAATTACACATGGTGCCTGGTCAGAAGAAAGAGGAACACACATGCAGATCATGTTAGTATTGTGATAATGGTGAGATGGTTAATGGAGGTGGGTGCTAATTATTCTAATCATGATATGCATGGAAGGTAGGTTTGACATGTCTAAGTCATGGTACATAACCATGCTATTTTAATTTGTCATCTACATTTCGAAGGTGAACAAAGTTTACTTATTGCATTTGTAAAACTTAAATTTTAAACCACACAAAATACTGATTCCAGTTACTGGGTAGTATAGTTGTTACACATTGGGGAAAATAGGTAACAGAGGAGAGGTGAGTATATGTTTCTTCTTTTGAGACAACTATTCATCCCATGTATTTTAGCTGTTCAGTTAGGTGATGTCAAGTTAAGGTCGGCATGCTTGCACATCACTCATGTCAAGGGCACCCTATACCTGCCCACGGACATCAGCCGAGTCACTAATCTGGCTGCAGATGCTAGACTGGGGAAAAGTCAATACACCAACAATGTCATGTTTATCTACCAAATATACACATGCAAATGAAATGCTTGCTTGTTTGGGGTTTTCAATGCCACACTCAGCAATATTCCAGCTATATAGTAGTGGTCTATAAATAATCAAGTCTGGACCAGACAATCAAGTGATCAACAGCATGAGCATCAATATATGCAATTGGGATACGATGATGTGTCAACTAATTCAGCGAGCCTGACCACCCAATCCCGTTAGTCGTCTCTTAGGACAAGCATGGGTTACTGAAGATCAATTCTAACCCGGATCTTCATGGGTTGCAAATGAAATGGAAATAAACGATGATATATTGGCTGAATGTTGTCAGTGATGAATTCTAATATGTAATCTTTAAATTTGTGAGTCAGTAATGAATACATGAATGTAGTTGAATCATTGATGAAATACCCCTGTATATGGTAATACTGTTGATTCAGTGACAGCTCAATCACAGATGTGTTATATGTAAATTATGTTGCTTTGCAGGAAAATTATCATCATAATTATAATTTGTCACTGTTGCGTTGTTAATATAAAAAAAGTGTTCACTCACTAATAAAATATTCTGTTTAAGCGTTTTCTTGTTTCACTGATAAATAATAAGGGAATATTGTGGATTCAAAGATGCATTATTTTCTATCATTTTTGTGATATATATATAACATAAATATTATCCCATGGCTGTTGTTTTGTCAGTAATATGATGATTGAGTTTGAACAGGCAATAAATGAACAATTAAGTGCACACTGTTTTGTTGACCCTATGTCCTAAAATTGTGCAGAGACAACACAAGAAAGACTTCACGTCTTGAATGCAAACAAATGAATGAACAATGTGCATGCATGTGCTGTGTAAGATGAACATCGAGATGCAGGATGCAATACACGAAAATTTCAACAAAAACAAACATGATAAACAAAGACAAGTTGCAAAAGGATTTGAAAAGTTAAAGTCAGTGATCCAGAAGGTATCTGGTAAAGGGTGTACCTCTGCTTCCCTCCTCTGGTACCACTTCTCCGGTCCTTCTCTTTCTCCTTCTTCCTCAGCTGTACAACAGCTGATGGCTCTGCTTTGGCCGACCTTGGTGCTGTTCCAACACCAAACCCGGAACCATCAGACTCCCCAACTAGAGATCCATCATCAGCAATGCTTATTCCAGCCTGAAATTTGGTTGGGGAAATCCTTTATCTCAAGCTCCAAGATGGCTGGCTGATCCTTGCCTCTTTCTTAACTTTTGTATTGTAGTAAGCAAGGAGACATCACATACCAATTTGATTTTACTGAATTCAAGAATGCATTATTTCCTTGCAACTTGACAAGAGACTTTTCGTGTCCAAGAGTGTTTCAACAGTCTTTTCCAGTTATATCATGACATGTCAACTTGGTGCTGGAGAAAGCCTGTAATGTTACTAAACCAAAATTAAAGTGATGTCCTTAAATAATAATTGGATTGTTCGTCTCTATGTTTGTATATGTGAACAAATTTGTTTTTCAAATTCTTAAACCTAACCAAAGAATCTGTCCCTCAAAAAGCAATGCCGTAAAGGCCTTTCCTAGAATCTAGGCTTTCACAATAAAACCTCTCAGTTAGTCCATTAATCCTTGTTATCTAAGGCCAGTACATGTTGCTACTATGCTCCTCGGTTCTCGTACCTGCTGGGCAGCTGCTATGGCGGCTGGGTCAGTTCGGTCAATCAGCGTAAACTTCTGACGAAGCTTGTCCTCAATTGTTTGTGCCATTTGGCTGGAAGACACACACAAGAAAACCATGCTTATATATCAAGAATGTATGTCCACTGTCATGTTGTAGGTGGGGAGACAGATGACACAACTTCTTCTCTAGACGGTATAGCTTTACTGCCGAGACATGTGGTTTTCAGGCGACACCAGCATGGTGTCAGGGGAGGCAACTCTAGGCCGCTTACCTTAAGGTTGTAATATGGCATCCACTAGTGTTGGAATCAGTAGTAACTTGTTGACTCCAACAATCAGTCATTGATTATGTTCTCCATTTCCTTGCTTTGTTTTGATAAATCATGATTCAAAGTGTTTTACTTTAAATATTGAGAACCAATGGAGGTGCTTGATGAAGGTGCAGCCTGTACTGGTGACATAGCATGTAAAATGAGGGTCTCCAATAAAAAGGTCAGGGCCCCGTTTCACAAAGCTCTCGTAGCACTACGACTATCGTAATTTATTGTTACAGTATAGGAAGTAGGATGCTACGAGGAAAGTTACAAGATCTCAGGCTTACGAGAGCTTTGTGAAACGGGGCCCAGTTCTGGAGTCAGGAGTTCCAAGTTACTGACTGGCCGTGCTTCATTTAAGGTTCCTTCTAAAGCCAGTCCTCCCTCCCCACATGTCCTTACCTCTACTAGCGCCAAACCAAAAGGACTTACCTTCAGGCAATATTTCGATTTGTTCAAGGGAGATTTGCTCTCCCTTGGAAAGAGATCTCTGCTGGGATTATGTTTCAACAGCAAGAGACTGCATTATGTACTATGCAGGATAGGTTAAGCCTTAGCAAATATAATTATTGTAGGCATTCAATTAAAATATTTTTATGTTTATTTTCCTACTATAGACTTACTGATATATATCCTTGAAGGATTCGTATGCGCCTTGTATTTGACGTATATTCACAATCTGAAAAGCAAAAGTCAAAATAAACATAAACCATTTTCCATATTGTGTGTGTGTGTATTCACTTTATATCCTTGTAAATCTTACAACCTGATTGGCTGAAAGGGCTAATTTTGTTTGTATTCCTTCCCAATGAGCCCATAGAGGACTATTTCACCCCAGAGTTACAGAGACAAAAGTTCTGTGTATAGCTTCAGTCATCATACAACTTTGCAGAAACACAGAATCGGCAAGATGTGATTGGTCATTGCCTCTATACAAAGCAGACTGTGGATACACAAGCACTGGTTAACTGTAAATGTACTTTTTTTCGCTTGGTGCAAATTTCGCGGAATTGACAGTTTAGACTACATCGTGCGGTCAATTATTCGCGCAATTAGTAATTGCTGGAACTGCCAGCTGTCTCTTAGGCCGCCACTAATAGCAATGAAAACAATCAGAGTGGCTTAACCTGTCAGGCGGCGTGTATTGCTTATTCACAGGAAATCCCTACCTGCGCGATATATACAGTAATACGTTTACTCACGGAAGTATTACGTACTTTGGAAGTGAGATATTGTGATGGTACTAGTATACTATATAAAGAGATGAAAAACACATCAGTCTTATGTTCCGAATTCTGACGATCTGATGTTGGCATTGCGAATGTGGTTAAAGAAACTTTGTGATTTCATTTCGTGATATGCAGGAATAAATATAAATAAAATCTTAATGAATAAATAAAATACTGCTGTATTATTTCTTTCCGAGTCGTTTCATGGTAATCCATTTTGTATCAAACTATCTGTCACTACGATTGGTCAAAATAGAACACGTCGGGACATGAAATCCATTACAGCGACAGTTTTTGCTACTATCAGTCATCATTTTAAGATTCCCGTAGATTTCTGTCTTCAAACTTGATGTATTATGGTAACAACTCAGGCGAGCGTGGGTAGAGTGAATGAATGAAAGGTTTATTCGCTGTGTATAAATTTTCGCGGTAACATATTTTGCGTGAAAACCTGCGCGATATATAATATGATTACAGTAAATGTATACAGTCACTGCTCCCATTCTGATATCAATACACCTGTCCTCGACACTTACTATATCTGCACATTTCTGCAACATACAACTTCAGCCAAGCAAAAAAGAATACACCAAATTCATAAGTAAATATATACATCATTGAGTAACATAGCCACTTTACTCAACATGGAAGGAGAGTAATAACAGCATTGTGTGTCCTGCTAGTTCCAGTGCAGATACTTCAATAAACACTTCCTCCAAATGTCCTGTCAACTTACATCTACTTCATCCATCTCTCCTTGTAAGTAGCTCTGGACTTGCTGCCGGATGTCATACTTCTGTTGTTCTGACAGTTGCTCATATGATATCTGACTTCTGTTGGTCTGTAAGGAAACAATTTTATTGAAAAACTTACAAAGTGCAAGTAAAACCTTACCTCAGCTTAAAACACATAGAAATATTTATTCACCTAAAAACTGATTCAGATCAGATATTTTATTCTTCTGCCATAACCCTCTGCATAAAGACTGACAACCCCTCCACAGGAAATTGCATTAAGTGAACTTGGAGCAAAGCAGTCAGAACAGCATTTCTGATTTCTGTACAGTATATCGAAAAAGAACTAATCCTATAAACCATGTTTCTGACATCCATGGCATTTACACCCTGATAAAGGAACTATGAAAGGAATATTTGAGTTGAACTGTTTTTTATTGTTTTCATTATAAATATCTGAATTGTGGCGACTCAAGAACACATGCATTCTTCATTTAGATTCAGTGGTCAAGGGTTGCCAATGACCTTCTATGAGTCGTCAAACCTTATCACAGAGACCTACCCGGTACTTAGATTGTAATGAGATTGTAAGACATGTTGCCTCCTGAAAACGATTTTGAGCTGTCTTTATTTAGGCAAGTGTAAATGAGGAGCTTTACCCACAAGAAACTAACTTTCCACTACCCCTAAGTCAGAGTCACCAGTCGGTTGGGTCTGTGGGTTAACTGTAATGTACGACTACAAAAACACTCACCAGTGTATCATGCATGGCCAACTCTGATTTGAGGTGAGAGATCTCTCTCTGGAGTTTCTTCACAAGAATCTGCAAGAAGACAGCATATACATGTATACAGCATATTCCTGGATAATGGTAAAATTGTTGTTATTCTAAAGCTTCAGGATATGTCTACTTCATCAAAGGATACTTATATTATAGGATGGAAAGTTTCAGGTGAAAAGAGTACACATAATGAATTAGGAAAGCTATCTCTAATATCCCTAGACCATTTTGCAGTGTGTATGCAATTAATTCCAAACTTGACGATAAAGCATGCCAACAAATAACAGTTGATAATGTACTACAGGAAGGCACGACGAAACAACTCACAGCTGGGTCGTAGACTTCATTGACTGCTGGCTCACACATCAGGCACATCATGCGAGTTGCAAACCTTAGGGTTGACACCTGGAATATTTATACATACAGTCACAAAAATAGTTTAATCAGCATGCTTTAAGTACCACATTAAGATAACAGAATCCACAATTTTCAGTTAAAAGATTCCTGGCAATTGGTCATCCTATCCAAAAGCATTATCTAACAATGTGAAGAGAAGATATGTTATTATTCTGATAAGCGAAGCACTTGTTCATAAGGCACCATACATTCTGAATTTCTGTGTATTGTATTCTCAGGCAACTCACAGTTTCCTCAATCTGTGCTTTCTCCCCCCACATGTTGGCTATGAGCAGAGTATTACACTGCCCGCCTATGGAGTCCTTCAGGTAGTGTGTCAGCTTCGACTGACGGAATGGGATATGTTCCCGGCGTTTGTCTGCCAGCGCTACGATCACTTGCTCAAGGAAGGTCAAGGACTTGTTGATGTACATAGCCTCTGTTTGAGTTTTCCCTGCAGACTGGAAGCAAATGTTTAGAAAATGAGTGACCACCAGAACTGGAACAGAAACTTTCCCATGGAAATGTTAAAAACATGCTCAGATGTTTCTTACCTACAGTGCATAAACTTTTAAATGAAATAAAAAGACAGTTCAGAATTCTATTACTTATGAGAATGAAGTCAAAGTTCTGTGTATCTTACCTTTGTCTTGCCTAATCTCTCTGAGCCTGCAAGATCTACAAAATTTAGCTTGGAAACTGTATATCTGGCATTTGACTGAACCCGAGATCGTGACTGCAAAAGAAATGGGTTATTTTTACTGACACATGTTCACATTATTCTAAATATTAAATTAAGCTGTAATATTTCTCACAAAGGAAAAATGTCTTGACATTCTTTTTGTACTCACCTCAATATAGACAGTGAAGATACAGTGAGATCGGGATGACATTGTGTTGAGAGAGTGAGCTGCTATAGCTCTGTTAGTCTCCCCCTGAAATATACAATCAGTCGTCAATATCCAGGACTCTGTCATGTTGACATAATGTAAAGAGAGCTCTGTGTTTAATTTCCCTTCGGCAGAATTCAAACTGGGGGCTTCAGTAGAACAAGCAAACACTTTAAAATAGATCTGTCAATTAAACTAGCTGCAATCTAAACACACACTCCTAACAGTTTAATATGCAAGAAAATATTGCTTAGAACTGGTCTCCAGCAACCATGTCTATCATAAGAATAACAGTATCTGATTTGCTGACTTGATAAACATCATCGTATCCAAAATGTTTAGATTAATGCCCACTGATTTAAATCATTAGATTGTCAGTTCAGACTTGATTGATTACAGACCAGCCATCACATAGTGAATGAGTGAGTATGGATTTATGCTGCTTTTAGCAATATTCCAGCAATATCATGATGGGGGACACCAGAAATGGGCTTCAGATATTGTACCCCTGTGGGGAATCGAACCAGGGTCTTCAGCATGATGAGCGAACGCTTTAACCACTAGGCTAACCCACTGCCCTTGCCATTACATAGCATGGTATAGCTTCAATATTGCTGATTGCAGTGTTTAACAACAACAGTGTCCAACATCAACAAACAAATTGACCACCCTCATCACTGTCAGGATTTCAGCAGAACTTCAAATTACCACTACAGCCATACCTCAAATAACAGGTTAAGTGCTTCCTCTTCATTCTGTGCAAGATGACATGACAGCCCTTTAACAAACACCCCATCCTGGTTTTCCACAACGACCATTGTTTCTGCTTGACCCTGGTTCCAGGAATCAGGCAGACTCGACAGCAGGTCAAACATTGACTCATTGTAGATCTCCAGATAGGAAACTCTGTAACATGATTTCAGTGATAACAATTAATAATGGACTTGACACAACAATATACCATTTCTGGAAAAAGGGACTTTGGTCTTACACAACTGTAGCACACTTAGTTCACACATTTCGTCATGTGGGTCATCATCTTTAACACTTGCTTTTGCCATTTGTATCTATGCGTATTTCAAACAAATAGTCTTCTCGGTATAAATAATCAGTGTAGATGTTTGTAGGGGAAATGCTTATACAGAAATCCACTTACTGACATAAATGCAGGGTATAACAGATGCTGGTCCACTAGACCAGTGACAGTAAACATTAATCATTTCCTGTAATATTATAATTAGGGTGATCTGAGAAGCTTATGAATAATTTGAAATGTCAAGTCTCTTAAATTTGTTTACACCAAACAGAATGATGGGCAGGAATATTTGTGATGCAGAGGTTGAATTTTTTTTAAATTTATTTAAATGATCTTGGGTAGTTATCAAGCACATTGTCTATGACATCAGTGAATCTTGTAGCACTAGTCCTGTTTTGTCAAACCACTGAAATATCACGCTATTGACATCATCACAAATACACGCTATGGTGCAGTTGTATTCATACTTTTGAATACAAAGACCATCTTACACACAATAATTATTAGACTGTGTCACAATTCAACCATAACCATGCAGTTAAATCACCTGACAGTGATGGCCAGCTCTGGCCTCTCCTCAATCTCACGGAACAGCTGCGACAGAGATCGGGGGATGAGACCTCTGTGCTTGTAGTTCTCAGTGGCACCAGTCATTGTAAATGTTTTGCCTGCGCCAGTCTGTCCATAGCACATCACGGTACCTGCACATATACAAACAAGTTGAAATCAATTTGTCTGCATACCTAAAGTTTTAAGTGTTTAGTGTAATTCCAGTCAAAGATTTACTTAAAATTTCATTTATGTTCATATTTTTTATCAGTATATATTTTATCATTGAATGTATTCTTATTACAGTTCTGATTATGAATATTCCCTTCACAGGCAGAATAGGTATCACCCAAACATTTTCATGAAACAAACCTACAAAGCATAGTAATTCATGAATCAATCCAATAATCCAGTCTGGGGGGAACTGACTACAGTAGAACATGGTTATAGCGAACACGGATATAGCGTACAAACGGATATAGCGAACAAATTTAAAAGTCCCGTCAACAGTCCTTTATAATATCATTAAAATTATAATAACAAACTCGTGAGTAGCGAATTAACGGCTATAGCGAACTGATTTACTACCCCCAAGACCCAATTAACGACGTGATTAGCGAACTCACTCAGTGTCAGCTCAGCCACTTAGCGGTACAGTATACATCAATCTTGTTGGCGGTGAATCAACATTGTTTGATGGTCATTAGTTAATTAACAAAACAAACATATCGTATTTAACCCATTCAACACCGCATGTTATTCATACGAAGCTTCGAGAACGGAGGTATTTCCTGTTGTTGTGTCATGTTAACGAACGGAAAGCCTGATTACATAAAAATGAATCAGAGAAAGAAGAAAAAGGCACGGGCATGTTATGACATGTCACAAATGGAGAAAAAAATCGCTACAGTTTTTGCATCTTTCGTGGTTTATCTGGACATTATAAATGTAAGCTTGCATTTTCATTAAAAAATAAATTTATTTAAGTTGTAGTTGCAAGATGGCGGTCAAATGTGAATAACGAACAACGGATATAGCGAACTAAATTTCTTGGTCCCTTGGAGTTCGTTATATCCGTGTTCTACTGTACTTGAATGTTGTTCTGATAAAGTAATAATTTGGTTGCATTTGCAATGTCCATATCAGCAAAGGGGCAACATGCAAAACAACTAGACCTGATATTTGGATTAAACATATTAGAAATACTTTTAAAATATCATTTATTTTTTATTCAATTAAGACTGACATAATAAGAAACACATACCATTATAGCCATCCAAGGTAGCAGTGACAATATCAGATGCCACTGTTCCAAACACTTCCTCCTGATTAGCATTGTGGAATATTCCATCAAGTTTGAAAGACCAGTCTGAAATTTGATTGTTCACAACACCTTTTTTGGGGTCTCGTTTTTGGTGGACATTGACACTCTGAAACAATAAGATAAATAACTTTGGCATTAGCATGTTCAAATTAAGAAATTGTCAGACTGAAAGGAGCCCGACTGAATATTTTCTCATTTGAGCAAAGGAACATTTTCGTAATAAACGGTAATGACAACAATGCTGCTGTGTTTCATCTGACAGTTAAACTTAAAGTACTCGTAATAGATCCGCAGGTTCATGTGTGTTAAGCATGTATACTAAAGTTTGAGAATCATTTTCAATATTTATCGTTGATCATTCAAAAGATGTAAATCAATAAACTTAAACTTTACCTTATTATCGCCCATCAATTCAAGATTATCATGTGCAAAAGTTGCTGTTGGGCGAATCCTGCCCCATACTTTAACTTTCTTTCCTCTGTTGCTGGTTTTCGCACTCATGATTGGCGTTTACTTCTAATTCTCTCAACAAAATATACCACACACAGCTTCTCTCAGTAACAGTCCACCATATTTGTTATTGGGGTTGTTAGGATGTTTGCGCATGTGCGAGTTTTCCGGATCTCGTATTACCACACGAGATTTCAAAACGATTTGCTTCCCATACAACAAGTTATCATAAGCATGGCAGCATCGAATTACATGTACTCCAAATAAACCAGGTTGCGTTTTTTGGTTTATTCCTTACAAAATAATATTTTCCAATTTACTTTCGAGTCAGTCAAACTGATTAGAAGAATTACAGGAGAAGAGGGTAGATTCGGGAGTCTCATCTGGAGCTCGAGCTCAGAGAGTCCTGGGATGGGTGACGGTGTTTGGCAGCTTGTCTCCTGAGAGTTTCCAGGACTTCAGTCCTGCCCCACAATGAGCACATACGATACATGTGGTCTCTCCTTTGGCAAGTGAGTTCGTTCAAAATTGCCTGTACCCGGTTGGATAAAGTCTCTATAACCTGTATATAGCGCCTAGTGACTATAACCTTCTAGCGCCATACCCGTGAAGATCCGGGGTAGAATAGGTCTTCAGCAACCCATGTGCTTGCCATAAAAAGGCGACTATCTTGTCGTAAGAGGCGACTAACGGGATCGGGTGGTCAGTTTCGCTGACTTGGTTGACACATGTCATCGGTTCCCAGTTGCGCAGATCGATGCTCATGCTGTTGATCACTGGATTGTCTGGTCCAGACTCGATTATTTACAGACCGCCGCCATATAGCTGGAATATTGCTGAGTGCGGCGTAAAACTAAACTCCCTCACCCCTCACCCTTCTAGCGCCTAACAGGCAGACTGGGTTATCCGGGGTAATAATAATCAGATTCTGATTACAGCGTCCAGTGAGCAAATGAATTATTATTATTATATACAGGCTGATAAAAGAATACATGTATAACCAGGCTTCCGTTCACTGCACATACAACGTCACTGTATTTTTCGCATTTAGTAAAAAAACCGCATTTTTGTCATAGTTAGCAGCATCTAACTGCGGATCGATATGTACACAAAACAGACAAACTAAATAACTGACTACTGTGATTGCAAAATGGTCTCTGACTGTCTGACTGTGGCATATCCAGTGAATATAGAACAAAAAATGGTTCGTATTAGATTAGGAAAAAACCCACAATATTACACCATATCCCATATTTAGATCATGTTTGGCTTGGGTTTTTTTATACAATAAAATCAAATGTTATTGGAAGATGAATTTCTTGTCTCTTCGTGTATTAAACACACCAGGTCTTCGTTTTCACGAAGGATCACGCGTGGTGCTGTGTGGTTTTGTGAACAGAGCCAGGTCACAGAAATCACATTGAACCCATGTGGGGAACGGGTTTAGCAACGCCAACGCTTTAACCATTAGGCTACCCCACCGCACCGTGATTTTTTGAACAGAACCCAGGTTACAAATCAGTTGAAGAACTTTAGCCACGATGATCATGGAGAGTCCTTGCACCGTGTTTGACAGCTTGGCACTGAGAGTTTCTAGGACGTTAGTCCTGCCTCACAACGAAGCAGACGTGACACATGTGGTCTCACCCTAGGCAAATGAGTTTGTTCAAAAGTGCGTCTGTTCACCCAGCAGTGAATGGGTACCCGGTGGGCTAAGTCAAATTATTAACCTATAAGTGGCCTTGTCATTTATAAAGCAAGGACAACTGCTAAATACATGATTTTTACACAACGTTAGGTGAATCTTTCGTAACTGACTTATATCTCCACATGTAGTACTCATTCTTGGCGTCCCACTCGTTTCCTGGGAATACATACTTATCTCCTGGGCGGTGGGGTAGCCTAGTGGTTAAAACGTTCGCTCGTCACGCCGGGACCCGGGTTCGATTCCCCATATGGGTACAATGTGTGAAGCCCATTTCTGGTGTCCCCCGCCATGATGTTGCTGGAATATTGCTAAAAGCGGCGTAAAACTAAACTCAGTCACTTATACTTGTCTCCCTTTTACGTCCGTAGTCCGTGTGATTGGGTTTCGAACCCCAGGCATACTCTGGTCATGGTTCTTAGTGTGTTGGTATCTTACAAAGCGCGTGGGTTTCATCAAAGTGGTGGTGGTTAAGCCATGCCTCACATCCCAATGTTATTGATTTAGTGTTGTTCAAAGCGGCGATACTGGAATATGCACTCTTGCCATATTGTCAATCACTGGGTTGTGTGGCCCCCAGACTCGAGGGTAATTACACTCACCCGTACTCGTGATTACAACTCCCTGCTGGAATATTGCTGAGGGTGTTTTTTGTCATGAAACTGAAAAGCCACCAAACGGACACTGACCTCTGGGTGATCTTATGTTTGTTGTGGTACATTTGTTCTGGTTGCCTATTTTTAATATGTAAGGTTACTGGTTTCGAAAATTTGAATCACCCCTTGATTCGCAAATTGTGATTAGTTGTAGGGGTACAGTACACAAATGGCCGCCTCCATGAAAGTAAATATTGGAGTTTTTACGCGATGTTTGATTTTAGTTAAACGTTGTTGATATGGCTTGTATGGGCTAATTGCATAAGAAAATATTGCTGCAGTAGAGACAAGTACTGAATACAAGTCAGAATGTCGGAGTCGATTCAACGTAGAAGTGGAAAGCAAAGGTAATCAGTATTTCATATTTTTATCACTGTCACCTCACCTGTCAAACGAACTGCGTATCAGCTGAGCTTTGTATGTCACTATTGTCAGTAGGTGTTAATCATGTTAATTGAGAAGACATCGTACTGTCTTTTATCGTGATGACTGGCTGTTTATTTATATATTTGAACATATTTATCATTAAATTATTTTTCAAAACCAATTTTTAATACACTAGCCTTTACCCATATCATGCTTATGAAGTAGAGTGTTGAGTAAGCTATTTTGTAACACATGATAAACAATATTTTATGAAGGTAAACGATGGAAATAATGCTTTGACAGAAAACATGGAAGAAAAGCTGAGTCAACTCTCTGTATACTCAGTGACGCACTGTCACCCAACCTGATAACAAAGTTGTTCGGAGTGACAAGCATGCATATCATTATGTCAGTACAGTTATTTATCATGTTTATAATGTGTCAGTGTTTATGATATTTTGTACCCATGAAGGTCCGGGTAAGAATTGATCTTCAGTAACACACGCTTGTTGTAAGAGGCAACTAATGGGATCGGTTGGTCAGGCAGGCACGCTGGCTTGGTTGACACATGTCATCAGTTCCCAATTGCGCAGATCGATGCTCATGCTGTTGATCACAGGATTGTCTGGTCCAGACTCCATTATTTACAGACCGCCGCCATATAGCTGGAATGTTGCTGAGTGCCGCGTAAAAAAACTCACTCACTCATGATATTTTGAGTTGCCAGTTCAAATAGACATTTCAAATGTCATATTGATCCTCTTGATCTGGAAAAACTAGTAGAATGCAGAATATCGTGATCATGTTATACTGTGACCCGTGAAGATCCGGGTTAGATCAGTTTTCAGTAACCCATGCTTGTTGTAAGAGACAACTAACGGGATCTGGTGGTCAGGTTTGCTGAATTGGTTGACACATGTCATTGTATCCAATTGCGTAGATCGATGCTCATGCAGTTGATCACTGGGATGTCTTGTCCAGACTTGATTATTTACAGACCGCCATCATATAGCTTCCGCCAGATTTATTTTTACTATAATAGTGATGTCCCAGGTGGCAATTGTCCTAGGTGGCAATTGTCTGGGTGGCAAGTGTCCTAGACCCATCTCTTAAGACCACTACAGATCAGCTGTGTGACGTTATATCATCCATGTCACAATTTACAGTTCTGTGTGCAGAAGAATTTATTGCATGCATTACTGGCAAACAAGGATAAGTTTGAGCACCGACCTGACAATTGACCCGTATCAGCATGTATTAGTTGCGCCCACTGGCACTTGCCATTGTTAGCAAAGGGCCTCCAGGTTGTCTGCGTTCAAGTGTAGTGCGACTTGCTACACCAACGTGAGAGTCTTACGAGCAAGGCCTGTGCAGCTATGCGCGGAATCAATTTCATCGTCATGCAATGCACGTCCACTAGCCTACATCTGCTCTACCTTTCACAAACCAAATGGGTTTGCTCATTGCCGTGCACTGCCTACTTCTCGTAAACGCTTTCTCTGCGCCAGTCCAACTTATCCTTGTTTGCCAGTAGGTTATATACATTAAACATCATGAAAATACGATTTCAGCCAGAAACAAATCTGCACATGCAATCAATCTATAAACACTTCAGTCAATGACCAGTGAAGATCCAGGTTAGAATTGATCTTCAGTAACCGATGCTTGTCGTAAGAGGCGACTAACAGTATTGGGTGGTCAGGCTCGCTGACCTGGTTGACATATGTCATCGTATCCCAATTGTGTAGATTGATGCTGATGTTGTAGATCACTGGATTGTCTGGTCCAGACTCGTTGCAATATAGCTGGAATATTGCCGAGTGTGGCGTAAAACTAACCTCACTCAATCACTGCAAATGTTCTTTCAGGACTCTCTACTATGACAAACTATACATGTATGTATGGCTGATTTAATGCCTACCTAAGTTTGTTCCTTTGTTTTATTGGTGGGGTTGGGGTAGACTAGTTGTAAAAGCGTTCGCTTGTCATGCCGAGAACCAAGGCTCGATTCCCCACATAGGTACAATCTTATGAAGTAGAGTGTTGAGTTAGCTATTTTGTAACACATGATAAACAATATTTTATGAAGGTAAATGATGGAAATAATGCTTTTACAGAAAAGATGGAAGAAAAGCTGAGTATATACTCAGTGACGCACTGTCACCCAACCTGATAACAAAGTTGTTCGGAGTGACAAGCATGCATATCATTATGTCAGTACAATATTTATCATGTTTATAATGTGTCAGTGTTTATGATATTTTGTACCCATGAAGGTCCGGGTAAGAATTGATCTTCAGTAACACACGCTTGTTGTGGCGACTAATGGGATCGGTTGGTCAGGAAAATCAGCTGGCTGTTGACACATGTCATCAGTTCCCAATTCGCAGATCGATGCTCATGCTGTTGATCACAGGATTGTCTGGTCAAGACTCCATTATTTACAGACGCCGCCATATAAAGCTGGAATGTTGCTGAGTCGCGCGTAAAACTCACTCACTCATGATATTTTGAGTTGACAGTTCAAATAGACATTTCAAATGTCATATTGATCCTCTTGATCTGGAAAAACTAGTAGAATGCAGAATATCGTGATCATGTTATACTGTGACCCATGAAGATCAGTGTTAGATCAGTCTTCAGTAACCCATGCTTGTTGTAAGAGACAACTAACGGGATCTGGTGGTCAGGTTTGCTGAATTGGTTGACACATGTCATTGTATCCAATTGCGTAGATCGATGCTCATGCAGTTGATCACTGGGATGTCTTGTCCAGACTTGATCATTTACAGACCGCCATCATATAGCTTCCGCCCAGTTATTTTTACTATAATAGTGATGTCCCAGGTGGCAATTGTCTGGGTGGCAAGTGTCCTAGACCCATCTCTTAAGACCACTACAAATCAGCTGTGTGACGTTATATCATCCATGTCACAATTTACAGTTCTGTGTGCAGAAGAATTTATTACGTGCATTACTGGCAAACAAGGATAAGTTGAGCACCAACCTGACAATTACCCATATTAGCATGTATGAGAGCCACCCACTGGCACTTGCCATTGTTAGCGAAGGGCCCCCAGGCTGTCCGCGATCAAGTGTAGTGCGACTTGCTACACCGACGTGAGAGTCTTACGAGCAAGGCGTGTGCAGCTACGCGCGGAATCAATTTCATCGTCATGCAATGCACGTCCACTAGCCTACATCTGCTCTACCTTTCACAAACCAAGTGGGTTTGCTCCTTGCCGTGCACCGCCTACTTCTCGTAAACGCGTTCTCTGCGCCAGTCCAACTTATCCTTGTTTGCCAGTAGTTTATATACATTAAACATCATGAAAATACGATTTCAGCCAGAAACAAATTTGCACATGCAATCAATCTATACACACTTCAGTCAATGACCAGTGAAGATCCAGGTTAGAATTGATCTTCAGTAACCGATGCTTGTCGTAAGAGGCGACTAACAGTATTGGGTGGTCAGGCTAGCTAACTTGGTTGACATATGTCATCGTATCCCAATTGTGTAGATTGATGCTGATGTTGTAGATCACTGGATTGTCTGGTCCATACTCGTTGCGATATAGCTGGAATATTGCCGAGTGTGGCGTAAAACTAACCTCACTCAATCACTGCAAATGTTCTTTCAGCACTCTCTACTATGACAAACTATACATGTATGTATGGCTGATTTAATGCCTTCCTAAGTTTGTTCCTTTGTTTTATTGGTGGGGTCGGGGTAGACTAGTTGTTAAAGCGTTCGCTTGTCATGCCGAGAACCCAGGCTCAATTCCCCACATAGGTACAATGTGTGAAGCTCATTCCTGGTGTCCCCCGCCGTGATATTGCTTGAATATTGTTAAAAGCGGCGTAAAACCATACTCACTCACTACTTTGTTTTATTGGTGGGGTCAGGTTAGATTAGTGGTTAAAGCTTACTTGTTACTTTGGTTTGATTTTCATCTGTATTATATCATCGAAAACTGGAAACCTATAATACTGGAAAAGTAATTACAAACGTCATTGCAATTTGTCCTGGTCAAAGCGTATGAACCCTGATTCAGTATTCTGAATAAAGGATTGTCATTGAAGTCCTGGTTTGAAATACTTGTAATCAAAACCAGACACAGATATTCACTCTGCTACAATACAGTGACCAATTTCAGGAAACAAGTGCCTGTTCCTGTGTGTTACATTGAGCTATAACATGTGCAACATAACATATCTATGGAAGGCTAGAAGCACCCGTAAAATACCATAACTTCAGTGTTGCACCATGCAAACACAATCTTCCCTTGAAGGTGTCGGCAAACTATGACCCCAGTTAGATGCTCCAGATTGCTTCTATTTATCAGACTGACTAACTGAGTTTAGTTTTTCGCCACTTTTAGCAATATTCCAGCAATATCGAACGTCGCGCAGGGGGACACCAGGAATGGGCTTAACACATTGTGCCCATGTGGGGAATCGAAGCCCCATAAAATACGGTCTTCAGTGTTGCACCACAAACCAATCTTCGCTTTAACCACTATGACCCCAGTTAGACCCCAGATTGCTTCTATTTATCAGAAGGACTTTCTTCCATGTAGTGTTGATTTTGTTTCTAATATGTGTTAATAATTAATATAAACCAAATGGGAGTTTTGATCATCATAGTGCATTTTGTGCATGTGGGACCTGACTGCTATGATGTGAAACAACATTCACTATTTCCATCATCTTTAAGGTAGATAGAATCATTAAATGTGCTGAAAATTTTCCTTTAAAAGAAGCTACAGACAGTATTGAAGCCTCACATTTTCTTCACCATGCCACAGCGCAAACTGTTAAGCGCCCGCAACAGAAGCAGGACCATTGCATGGTTAAAGGATGGTGAATCCATAAGAAGTGTTGCTCTCCGTCTTCAGGTGTCTCCTTCTGTCATTCACAGACTGAGGGACAGGTTCCAGGGCTTTGGTAGAGTAAAGGACAGACCTAGCTCTGGAATAACCAGAAAAGCATCAAGGGCAGATGACCGATATGTTATGGTCCAAGCCCTTCGGAACTGATTCACAACTGCCTGTGCCCAGTTGCCACAAGCTGCATGGGAAGTCTGTCTTCCACATGCACTAGGCTGTTGTGTTTGGGCGTTTGAATCAAACATGGTGCTGGTGTGTTTCAGCACCCTTGTTTTTCGCTGTTTTTAACAATGTTTCATTTCACTCAAACTCAACAAATATTGAATCAGTTGCTTCACTGCATGTTCCAAAATGTCGTTTAAAGTGCCCATTAAGCACACAAAAAGTTGCATTTACCTTAGAGTATAAATGACCTCACCACGTTTCAGTTTATATACGACTATCAAATTTTAGGGTGTTCCCTTATTTTTTGTTTGTAGTATATATGCATAAGCGGGTAATATGCAGACAATATAAGAAAGGGTATTTCGGGTGTTGTCCAGACAATCCAGTGATTGACATCATGAGCATCCCGCCTACCAACCGTGGGATTATGCATACCGTGAGATAGGATAAGTTTAAAAAATTAACATTTTATAATAAATTGTATATTTATATACTTATCCTATCTCACGCGATAGGACCCACCCGACCTGCCCCACATCACAGATTACTGGAAGCTCCAAGACGAGAATGACAGGTAGAGGTGGTCATGTGATCGTTTGGGCGAGCCGCACGCTTTGGTGGATGATTGACAGGCGTTGATGTCGGGGTGAGGGCAGAGGTCAGGGCGGGTCAGAGGCCAGTTAGATTTAACTCAACTTAGCTGACAGCACGTTTCCACACATGGTCGTAGAAGAGAGAGATGGTGCATACCGTGAGATAGGATAAGTATATAAATATACAATTAATTATAAAATTTTCAACATTGAATGTGCTGAAAATTTTGTCCCAAATATGCTTAAAAATTCAATCTTAAAATATGCCATACAAACGTGAAGTATAAGTAATAAAATAATTACCATTTGAAATATATATGCATAAGCGGGTAATATGCAGACAATATAAGAAAGGGTCTTTCGGGTGTTGTCCAGACAATCCAGTGATTGTCATCATGAGCATCGATCCAATACAATGACATGTATTACAAAGTGCAGTGTCAGACATACACACTGCCACAAAATAAAACAAGGTAACAGTTTAGGAAAAATTTGGCCAAAACCAACTGTTTTAAATTTGGGAAAAGGCCCTTTGCCGAAAGGATCTGTAAACACAGACATGGAAGCTAGCAGGTGGCTTCACTTAATTGTTTCCACAGTATATATCTCGCAGTACACTGACCCTTGTGGTGCCTTCAGATTCCCAGTGGTCAGTTCTGATTTGATCCATGATTGGCAAGAGCTGAACCATGTTATATGCATCTTTTGTGATGAAATGACATTGTTAGTTCATTTAGAATGGTTCCTAGACCAGAATGGATATTGCTGGGATATTGCTAAAAGTGGAGTAAAACCTCACTGATCTAGGGTGGTACTTTTAGTTGCCTCTGTTGATGAATCTCCCTTGTGTAGGATAATGTGAGGACACACCAAGGTTACCATGTCATGGTTTAAGAAGATACAAGACACAACAAGAAATAAATGTAATATTGAATGAGATTCTATTTGAATATGCAGAAAAATCAACCCTACTTTTGTTGGGTCTTGGCAAGAATATTTAGTAAGTAGTAGATCCCCAGTCACTTGTTGCTCGGTCAGGATTTTTTAGTGTGATTCCCAACACAGCACAATGAAAAATATCAGATCTGTTTTATTATGTTCAAAAGCATTAAGCTTAGGTATTTCATCTAAATGTCAGAAGCATTTTAAATTGTACATAATGGAAATAAGACATAGACACATGGTGGAAACTTATTTAAGTTACAAAGATAAACCATTTGATGGACAAAAAAATCCATTCTTTGTGGATAATGATTAGGGTCTAGTCAAATACTTCAGGAGTTTTTAGCCGACACAGACGTAAGACATTTGAATGAAGATGGCTGTGGAAGTATGTCACTATTGTTTGCACACACACACTGAATGATAGTGGGCCAGCCTCTTCACCCATGCCAGTCCGACCTTTACTGGAGTGGGTCCAAGTTTGTATGACAGCTTCTCAATGAATAATAAACATTGTTTGTTTAAGTTAGCATGCCTACATTAATTCATAGACAGGCTTCGAGTGTGTGTGATCAAATAGATAAGTCTGTGAGGTATGTTATTATGTGTATATACTGAGGAAGGTTTGTCCAGGTATTAAAGTGTCTCTAAGGGGAGATCATGAAATAATTTATTCTTTGGTCTCCTGTCTGAGATAGAAAGATATATACTACGCCTATTTTCACTGATTTTCATCATTTACTGAACTCATGACAACAATCTTTTCAACGTTACGAATTTGTTTCACAATACATTAGTTCATGTGTAAACAGTACCTTTAGACTGAATGGAATATTTTGCGAAATCAAGTTTAGAACAGTTGACTGAAGTAAGTGGCTACATTTACACTAGTGTGTCTAAACTTTTGAAAGGTAGTATACATCTGTATTTCACTAAGTTGTGTTGTCCTCTATTTCATTCATGGTTAGTTTCCCAATCGTGTTCCTATTTTGTGTTGCTGGGGTCCCCAATCTCATTCGAGATTATCATTGTTGCTATGTGTATATATTAGGGAAGGTTTGTTCAGGTATCAAAGTGTGTCTAAGGGGAGGCCCAATGATAATATAGTATATGGTCTCAGGTCCAAGATAGAAAGATATATTTCACTTCACTTCTGTTTCATTTCTGTTAGTTTCCCAATCGTTGTATTGTTATTTCGTGTTGCTCGTGTCCCCTGACCTCAATTGAGATTATCATTGTTGCTATGTTTGCAAGGCGTACATGGGAACAATTTTTGTAGTCTGATATGCAAGGGGGTGATCTATGTTATCATGAATACCGAGCTTTGAATGCGTCCGTCTTGCTTGGAGCATGAATTTGCTATGCTCTATTGAGCATGAATTCTGAACACATTTGTGTGTGTACTCTGCTCATGAATGCCCATGTTGGGCTGTGAACTGTGCAGCCATAAGTACACGAGTGAAACCAGTCAACCTTTCCTCGCTCCACACCCTGGCTTAGTTGGAATGACAAATGTTTGAACGGTGAATTTCTCACCACTCCGATCCAAGGGCCCGTTTCAAGCAGAGTGTGTCTACAGGACAAGTGTTTTTACATTTTCGTTGGCTTTCCATGCATCAGTAAACAGTTTCATGTGGAGGCTGATGAGACAATGATTACAACTTGGCAAAGCTGAAGTGGTGGACGGAGGAATTTTACGAGGATATAAGAGATTCTGGACACATCGTGCAGTTTGTTCGTCTGAATCTAACGTAGATATTTACTTAGTGAGTAATTTGCTGTGGATGTTGACAAGCCTCACACCCACTGTCTGTCACCTGAAAAGGCTGACAAATTTCACTTGGCTGTAGGACAGTGAGACACCATCTCGACCCACAGTATTGAAAACTGGTGGAATTGGGTTGTTTGAAAGTTTGTAAGTGTTGGTTCGCTCATGTGGAAAGTACTGAAGTGAGTAAAAGCTGATACTGCACTGATTCTCATTGAGATTTGCTCAGTTTTTGAGGCAGGTGTTGTGACTGTTTACCATATCTCCAGGAAGCTGAAACCAGTGAGAGTGTGTCTTGATATTGTCAGTCTCTCAAAATGGAGTTGTATAGTGAAGCTGATGACCTGTTCCAGTTGGCGGAGTGGGCGAATCAGATGGACAGGCAGGAAGATGTGCTGGATTTCATAGAGAAATTGATTGCAAAGAATCCTCATCTGGATGAAAAAAGTAGAAATTTATTCGCTTCAGCGTCAAAGTATGTGATTGGTCGAGCCCGACAATCTTTACGAATCTTAGCCTGGTACCAGCGTAATGAACTTTCGGATAGTGTGAAAGATGTGACGACGGAGTACTACGACGACATAGGAAAACAGTTGATCGAGTTATGTAGAAAAACGTTGAAAATGCTCGAGGATTCATTGATCCCTCACGCGACAGAAGTTCAAACAAAAGTGTTCTACTGCAAGCTAAGGGGGGATTACTACCGATATATTACAGAATATGAACTTGATGAGAATCGGTCACAGGCCATAGAGGATGCTGGGAAGGCATATGAAGAAGGTATGAATTTAGCGGTTGAGGGGTTAGAGTCGAAGAACTACCACCTTCTTGGTCTGGCGCTCAGTTTCTCAGTGTACCATTACGAGGTGTGTAACAGCACTGATAAAGCCTGTGAACTTGCCCAGAAAACACTGGATGAGGGAGAAGAGGCGCTGAAAAAGAATCCCGAAGATTATGAAGAATGCGAGGGGGTATTACAACTTCTGCGAGACAACTTGGCCATCTGGAAAAATGAGAAAGATTGTTAAATCAACTGGAAAGAACTTGTATGTCAATTGTGAAATAACTTACTATTTCAAGGGAATAATTGAGATTCAAGGTTGCTTATGGATTCAGCACTGGATATAACTTGAAAATGTGAGATTCAAGGGAGACAACTGATACAGATTTGTGACAGGAGATAAATGAGTTCCATGGTATCCAGCATTCTCTTCCCACAGAGGTTACTTGTCATATCTTCCTACGAACCTCTGTTCTAATACGGCCATATTTCCCGGTTCTCATAAAATCCCATAGCGGCAAAAGATCGCAAAACGAATTATCTCCCTTCTTTCTATCCAATCAGAACACGTGTCACATCGACTTAGATTCAACTTGACTAACACAAGCAAATGTGGGGCCACAAATATCCCCCATCTGCCGGGGACTTGTGTTGATGTTACACACAAGACGTTTAATGGCTAGCTTGTCCGTTGTCACTGATCCGCCATACTGACTGACTGACTGAGTTTGGCTTTTAGCAATATTCCAGCGCGGGAACACTGATCCATTGTGCCATAACATGACTGAGTTCTGTCTAGAAGAAACGCTCGCGCATCGAGCAGGGGAAGAGGTTTAGTTTTCTCGAAGCATACGGAAATTACCGAGGCCTTGCGAATGATCACTTTTGAAACAACGTCGCTGATTGCACAGCTAAATCTGATTGCCTCCAATCACGCAGTCTTGAACGCGCACACCATGAAAGGGCCGTATTAGAACAGAGGTTACGTAGGAAGATATGACAGGAGTAACCTCTGTGGGAAGAGAATGGGTATCCAGATGATAAAGCTGCATTTTGGGTATAATTGTGCAACTGATGGTTTTTGTATCAAGGGAGATAACTGTGAAATTACTTGTTGTTTCAAAGAAATATGCTTCTTGTTCATTTTCTTTTTTTCTTTTTTCTTTTTTTTAATCAGAAAATACATAACCTTCGGAAATTAGCTCAAAGGCTTGTTTATAGTCTATCATTATGTAGCTGAATTACTATGGAAAAGTCAGTTTTTCCAATCATAGAAGACATTTTTCACAAATAGTTCCTAGTTGGGCCTCCAATTGGAGTATCTTGAGACTTACCACATGTAACCATGGAAATGGACAAAAATAATAGGTATGGTTTTTCAGTTTTTCAAAACTGGATTGCCTGAAATGATGACTGATGTTTTGAATAATATATGCATTCAATGAAACTATTATTTATAGTATCACTATTGTAATGAAAGGCAATGGCAGCCATGATGACTATGCTAACAATGCAATATGGCAAGATAGCTTTGCATAATCCATTATCAAGCTTTGTATTCAAATAAGGAATGATGTATTTGGAAATTTCATTTGTTACTAAAAGTGATACAAATATTTTTGCATTAAGTTTATATGTTATTGTATGTTTGCATAGTATATGCATTATTCTACAGTATATTCTATTGCCATTTATAGTGGTTATTTTCGCAATAAAACTTTAAGGCTTCAAAATACTTTCCAGTCTTAAGTAGTTATTTGAATACAAATGTCAGCAGGGAAGTCACTGTACTCATCTCTGAGCAAGCACCCTATGTGGAATCTGGGTCAGAAGGAACCCTTAACAGATTGCTGAAGGCTTGTAATGCAAACAGGTATTTATCTGGACCTGCTCAGAGGCAGTGTACCACCTCAACTCTCCAACACATGTCAGGGCGGTAGAGTAGCCTAGTGCTTAAAGTGTTTGCTCGTCACACCGAAGACCCGGGTTTGATTCCCCACTTGGGTACAATTTGTGAAACCCATTTCTGGTGTCCCCCGCTGTGATATTGCTGGAATATTGCTAAAAGCAGCGTAAAACTAAACTCACTCCAACACATGTCAGTAAAAAAGTCATTGAAATATATATTTTCTCAATTACTGGTGTTTTAGTTGTGGTCATTATGGCTGTAGGTTTCATTATATTTCACTGGGCAGTGGGGTAGCCAGCTTGTGTAAACATTTGCTCATCACACTGAAGACCTGGTTTTGATTCCCCACATGGGTACAATTTGTGAAGCCCATTTCTGGTGTCCCCAGCTGTGATATTGCTGGAATGTTGCTAGGAGCGGTGTAAAACTGCACTCACTCACTCACTCACTCACTCACTCACTCTCACTCCTCCTCACGCACTCACTCACTCACTCACTCACTCACTCACGCACTCACTCACTCACTCACTCACTCTCAAACAGCCGCACATACACATACACCCGCATGCACGTCGTCATATGAGCGAAATATTCTCAAGCACAACGTTAAACCCAATTTCACCTCACCTCACCTCACTCTCAAAACATGTTAAATATTCTAAATGTCCAGCATTCACAACTCTTGTCATAAACGTGGTAGAGATATAGATCTGAGATAAACTAGAACCACTTGATTGATTGAATTGAACTTTCACTGTTGTTTTGCCTAGCAATAAGCATGAAGTTGATAATGTGGCTTTTGTATGAGTACACCTGGTTTCACTGGTGTAGTGTGTCGCCATTTTGATATATAATAGTACCCCGGACCCAAATTGTTGTTTTGAATCCAGTCATTTGACACAATGCTGGAAATAGCTATCCTCTCACCGTGGTCAGATTACTCAATTCTTTCATGATTAAAACAGGTAAAAATATCACAACCTCTCCTTGTGTATTGTCGCAAATCTAGGAACAGCAAACTGTGGTTATAACAAACTAGGTTTAGTTTGTAATTACTGTTATTCATAATATGCATTTAAAATAAAATATGCAGCAATTGACCGGGACAGAAAAAACCCAGTTTGTTACATCCTTCAGTTTGTTATGAGCATGTTCCTTATGCACATTAAGGGGGCGGTGGGGTAGCCCAGTAGTTAAAGCGTTGGCTCATCACGCCAAAGACCCGGGTTCGAATCCCCACATGGGTACAATGTGTGAAGCCCATTTCTGGTGTCCCCCCCCGTGATATTGCTGTAATATTGCTAAAAGCGGCGTAAAACCAAACTCAGTCAGTCCTTATGCACATTTAGGGGCAGTGGGGTAGCCCAGTGGTTAAACCGTTCGCTTGTCATGCCAAAGGCCCGGATTCCATTCCCCACATGGGTACAGAGTGTGAAGCCCATTTTTGGTCTCGTGATATTGCTGGAATATTGCAAAAAGCAAGCTCACTCACTCACTCATGCACGTTTACTGTATGTGATTAGATGTCTGAGGCCATGGTTGTGAATGTAGTTTTTGGACAAACTTATGTGTGGAGTCTATTTTATTGGTTGTTGATTTCAAGCTCATTACCTGCAGAAATTCTGTATTTCATTGGTGATAAGATAGTGACAAAGAGGGGCGGTGGGGTAGCCTAGTGGTTAAAGCGTTGGCTCGTCACGCCGAAGGCCCGGGTTCGATTTCCCACATGGGCACAATGTGTTAAGCCCATTTCTGGTGTCCCCCGCCGTGATATTGCTGGAATATTGCTAAAAGCGGCGTAAAACTAAACTCAGTCAGTCAGTCAGTCAGTCAGTGACAAAGATGTGATGTCAAGGTCCAAGGTTTTTATCTTATTCACATAAACGGAATTGAGTTTTAAAAAATATTCAATAATCGCATGTGTCATCTTACTTAGAAGTCAGACCTATTTTTAAATGTGAAAACATTTATTAAGACCCTTGGATGATTGTGTTGTTGTGTGAGTGTAGATGTTGGTGAATGTTGATTGTTATGTGCATGTGGAATGTGGGTGTGCGTGAAGATATGGATGTGGGTGTATTTGTGTGTGAAGGCTTGGGGGCTTTATGTACAGTAATGTATACATACAATAATATAATAATGATAATAATAATAAGTGCATTTATAATGCGCTTTACCAGGTGGATGTGCATAGCGCTAACAATCTGACTATTAATAGTATTGTTACCCCGGATAGCCCAGCCTGCCAGTGAGGTGCTAGGTCATTAGTCACAGAACTTTACCCACTGGGTACCTATTTTTCTGCTGAATAAACAGAGGCAATTTTGAACAAACTCACTTGCCTAAGTTGAGACCACATATATTAAATGTGCTTCATTGTGGGAAACTCACAGGAGTCAAGCTGCCAAACACGGTCACCCATCCAAGGACTCTGTGCTAAACGTTGCTTAACTTCAACTGATTTGTGAAGTGAGCTCTATGCACAGAACCATACACCAAATATGTAGGTATGGGTTTTGGTTGCAGGTCGGCATGATTATAATTTCTTAGCTGCATCAGTTCACAAAATCTCCTATTCCATGTACACACACTTTGATATGGCAGAAATACTTATCAAAGTGTTGTTAAACCCAAACCATTTACTCCCCCATTCAGCTTGCACCAAATTATGGTTGTTTTGTTTACTGTAAAGTATTGACAAATACTTTCAGAATGTCAGAAATTAAAAAAGACAAATAGTAAGATGTGACTGAAAAGCCTAGTTTAGTAGTATTCCTTTTGATCTACTGAACTTTTAACGATTGGTATATGACTATAACCTACTCTGATATTAAGTGACAAGTTAGGATGGCAAATTCATTTGAAAAGCCACATTGATTGATTCATAGAAATTCAGCCTCATTCATCATGATGGAGCATGGCCTTGACCTTGAAGCATCTAGGTACATCCGATTCGCCCTTATCCCAGGGGCATCATCACCGGTGTGTGAGTCACATGATCATTCAACCACTACACTGATACTGACATAATATAAACCTTAACATCAGCTTATAGCATAGAGGTGATAACACATTTATTCTCCACACAGTACTACATAGAACGCTATACAAAGTGTAACAATAGTTGATATCGGGCTGACAGCTGAGATAGTTAGGGAACCCATTCACTGATGCTATAATAAATCATGAATTTGCTGAGAACGTTTTGAAGCAGTTATGATAGCTCAGGGTGAGACTGAGATTTCCCGTGGTTATTGAAGCATGGCGATGTGAGTTTTGACTGGAGACCTGTTTGGTGACTGCTACACCCTAATTATGTTTCCCTATAATGAGGGCGTCACTGCTACCTGCTGATCGTTTTACCCTGGGGCAATGGATTCAGGAATAATAGGTTCATATAGCAGAGAGAATAAAGGTTGACACTGGGGCATGTCTAATGGCTGTTGTTTGTTAGTAGCATGTACAAGATTGAACATATCCGATTTAGATGCTTCTAATCTGTTAATGTATTTCAAAGGGTTCTCTGACATTAACAACTTATGTTCTGGAGTCATTCCCTGGTAGGGAAGCAATATTGTCTTTGGAGATTTTTGTTTTGAACAAATATAGTATGGTATTTAGTTGTGGTTGTTGTAGTGACAGTTTGAAGGTGGATATTCTTGAATAACCACTCACATTTAAATTAGTATATATATCCTCCATCTAGACATACAATGATGCTATTTACTGTCTAAATATATCCACCCTCCAGACCTACAATCACACTGTACATGATCCAAGTATATCCACCCTCCAGACCTACAGTCACATTGTCCACTATCCCAGTATATCCACCCTCCAGACCTACAATCACACTGCCCACCATCCAAGTATATCCACCCTCCAGACCTACAATCACACTGTTCACCATCCAAGTATATCCACCCTCCAGACCTACAATCACACTGTTCACCATCCAAGTATATCCACCCTCAAGACCTACAATCACACTGTTCACCATCCAAGTATATCAACCCTCCAGACCTACAATCACACTGCCCATTATCCAAATATATCCACCCCCTAGACCTACAATCACACTGTCCACCATCCAAGTATATCCACCCTCCAGACCTACAGTCACACCGTCCACCATCCAAGTATGTCCACCCTCCAGACCTACAATCACACTGCCCACTTTCCAAGTATATCCACCCTCCAGACCTACAGTCACACCGTCCACCATCCCAGTATAACCACCCTCCAGACCTACAATCACACTGTCCACTTTCCAAGTATATCCACCCTCCAGACCTACAATCACACTGCCCACTTTCCAAGTATATCAACCCTCCAGACCTACAGTCACACTGTCCACCATCCAAGTATATCCACCCTCCAGACCTACAGTCACACTGCCCACTATCCAAGTATATCCACCCTCCAGACCTACAGTCACACCGTCCACCATCCAAGTATGTCCACCCTGCAGACCTACAATCACACTGCCCACTTTCCAAGTATATCAACCCTCCAGACCTACAGTCACATCGTCCACCATCCCAGTATATCCACCTTCCAGACCTACAGTCACACTGTCTACCATCCAAGTATATCCACCCTCCAGACCTACAATCACACTGCCCACTTTCCAAGTATATCAACCCTCCAGACCTACAGTCACACTTTCCACCATCCAAGTATATCCACCCTCCAGACCTACAATCACGCCGTTTACCATTCAAGTATAACCACTCTCTAAACATACAGTCACACCGTCCACTATCCAAGTATATCAACCCTCCAGACAAACAATCAGACTGCCCACTAACCAAGTATATCCACCCTCTAGACCTACAATCACACTGCCCACTATCGCAGTATATCCACCTTCTAGGCATACAATCACACTGCCCAATATCCAAGTATATCCTCCCTCCAGACCTACAATCACACTGCCCACTATCCAAGTATATCAACCCTCCAGACATACAATTACTCTGCCCACTATCCAAGTATATCAACCCTCCAGACCTACAATCACACTGTCCACTATCCCAGTATATCCACCTTCTAGGCATACAATCACACTGCCCACTATCCAAGTATATCAACCCTCTAGACAAACAATCACACTGTCTACTATCCAAGTATATCAACGCTCCAGACCTACAATCACACTGTCCACTACCCAACTATATCTACCTTCTAGGCATACAATCACACCGTTTACCATTCAAGTATAACCACCCTCTAAACATACAGTCACACCGTCCACACTTTATCCACCATCCAGACAGTCCTGTATTATTGGTGGTAGTGAGTGAGTATGGTTTTCCGCTGATTTTAGCAATATTCCAGCACTATCATGGGTTGGGACACCAGAAATGGACACAATGTACCCATGTGGGGAATTGAACCTGGGTCTTCGGCTTGACGAGCGAACGCTTCAACCACCAGGCCACCCCACCGCCCTGTATGTCTGTTAAGAGTCAATATTATATTGATGTGGGTTGGGTAGTCTAGTAAGTGAGTGAGTGTGTTTAGTTTTATGCCGCTTTTAGCAATATTCCAGCATTATCAAAGCTGGGGACACCACAAATGGGCTTCACACATTGTGTCCTCGTCAGGAATCGAACCCGGGTCTTTACGTGACAAGCGAACGCCTTAACCACTAGGCTACCCCACCACCCCGGGTAGCCTGGTCATGGTAAATAGTACATAAATGAAGGTGAAGTAGTGAACGTATGTCTGTAGTGACCCACCAGCTGATACGCTTAATCAAACCAGATGTAGCCAGATCAGTGAAATATGTCGTTTTTGCATGTATGTGATTTGCAGATTGCAGTCACATAGCTGGGATATACCCATGATAGATGAGCTCTTAATTCAGCTCCCGCTTACTTCCTTGTCGTCATGGTGATAAGCTCAGACTGCTGTAAATGCACACTTTAGGTCCAACAAAGTCAAAGGGAGGTAACTCCAATTATCTACATGGTTCAAAATGAACAAGTACCTCTGTCATGAAATATATAGTCACTGTGCAGATGGATTTATTTCTCTAAATCAACCCCTGTATTTTCCAAGAAATTTAATTACAATATTTTAGAAGGTATACAAAATATAATAATGATGAGTCTGGGCTCTGGTTTAGTTTGTCTTCTGTTAGAAGCTTCTTGATGGTTGTAGAATATCTGGTTTTCTGGAAAGAAGTTATATCATCACTACAGTATACTACACTTATAAACCTTATTATGAACTGACAGTCATAACAAAATGGTTTGTTTTTTTCCCAAAAAAACTATTGTAGTTAAAATACACATAGAAAACTATGGTCATAACGGTTCTTGAGAGTCATATGGAAGACAAAATATTATGGATGTCAACTTCTTTATTGTATACACAACGTTTCTGGGCTTCTCCTTGCCCCTTCGTCACATGAAAAATGGTCATAACAAACTAATATTTCAGTTATAATCATTATTTAATTCTACTTATTTTGTTTTAATTTCTATGCCTGACTTGTATTGAAAATTAGTGATGGAGGTTACACAAAAACAAACATTTTTCCATTGACCTCTGTAGTAATATTATATTTACCCAAGAATTAACTAAGTTCTCAACAGCCATTACATACTCATGTGTGTACAATCTTGTCTTTAGCAGCAATAAAACCCCAATTCCTCTCAAAATATCACCCACTTGAAAATATCTATGGTCACGTTCAGCATTAGTCATTGTGTTTAAAAAACGACATTGAATAAATTACTGGATTGATGTATATTAAAAAACACAAAATTCATACTCAAATTCGACCAATTACAGCTGCCATATGATTCAATCTGCACTGAAGGGTGAAAAAAACTACTTGTTGAGTGACTGATTCTGATTTGATTCAGCATAACTCAGAAATGCATTAAATTGTTTAATAAGGGAGATAACTCTAGCATTCTCACTTCTTCATGGTTTCAGGATGAAGTTTAAATTGGAATCTTGAACCAAAATCTTGACTTCTTATGCCCTGATGGATGGATGGATGGATGGATGGATGGATGGGTGGGTGAATGGATGTATGGGTGGGTGGATGGATTGTTGGTTGGATGGATGGATGGAAGGGTGGGTGGGTGGATGGATTGTTGGTTGGATGGATGGATGGATGGGAGGGTGGGTGGGTGGATGGATGGAACGATGGATGGATGGATGTGTGGGTGGATGGATTGTTGGTTGGATGGATGGATGGAAGGGTGGTAGGGTGGATGGATTGATGGAAGGGTGGGTGGATGTATGGGTGGGTGGGTGGGTGGATGGATTGTTGGATGGATGGATGGATGGAAGGGTGGTAGGGTGGATGGATTGATGGAAGGGTGGGTGGGTGGATGGATGGATGGAAGGATGGATGGATGCAAGGATGGATGGATGGACTACATTGTTCGGTCCCATGTGGACATTCTGGTGTTATCATAGGTACCTATGAGCTTCTGCTGGTCATGAAAGGTGACTGAATGAAAGGGTGGTCATGCTCACTGACTTAGTTGATTGCTGGCTATTACCCCTTGGCCATGTAGATTGTTGCTGATAACATCGGTCTCCAGTTTGTTGGGTACAGAATCCTTGTTTTCAGATAGCTGGATTACTGCAGAGTGTCTTTGAACTACTACCTGTGAGTATCAGGGTGCTGTTGTACTGTCATAAAGCTGTGTAAAGGCATGGAGGACGCAAAACCCTTAGCACTGAGATCACTTTGTGCAACAACACCCTGGGTTAGAATTTGCCTCAAGCAGACTGAGTTTGTCACAAGTGACGAATGGGATTGGGTTTTCAGACTTCGTTGGTTGATATATGGCATTGTATCACAGTTGTGTAGATTGATCATGATGTCAGTCACTGGATTGTCTGGTCCAAACTTGATAACATGCAGCAATCATGTACAACAGGACCGATGTGCAGTAAACAATACATGCAAGCCATTGGATGTGAGGTGCAGCAAGGCATCATCGGGCTGTCCGGTCGCTGATCATCCTCCATCTCATACATACGCACGCACGCACACACGCACACACGCACGTATAGCGCCAATATCCAGCTCAGCTGCTCAAAGTCTAAGGCACTTTGTTTTTCCCTCGATCACTGGATGTCAATCTCAACTCCCTGGGGATCATACAACTCCATCATTGCATTAGCAACCTCTCATGCAGTCCTAAAGCAATTCCTGAGATGGCTGACGATGAAGTATTGGTCTTATCTTTGTGGCGTCACTTGAGGAGCTCCTGAATCAGTGAATGTGGCTGGTCTTGGACACTACCTGTTGCCCTATGATGTTGCTGCAGCCTTTCAACACTCACCTGGTGGACAAGGAAGTGATCATCAACATCCCTGTGTCCATCGAGCTTGCAGAATTCCTATGACCTGGGCCCTGTTTCACAAAGCGATCGTAGTGCTACGACAGTCGTAAGTCTATGCTAAACTATGGGGGTTACGATCAACTTAGCGCTATGATCGCTTTGAGGAACGGGGCCCAGGTTCCTATGGGTGTTGGTCAACCATGGCATTTGAATGCAAATGATAGCTGTTTTTTTAACCTGTGCTTTAACAGGGGCAAAGGGCACATTCTTAAGGATGTTTTGTTCGCCCGACTGCATTGTCATCACAGTTGTTCCAAGTTGTGTTTGAGATCTCTTCGTTGTATTTTGTAAACATGAGATTTGGATCTAACCATTGGAGCCATGCTGTTGTTAACAATGTATTTTCATCATACCACAAGCTGTAAAACATACATAGTGACATAGAAACAATATGTGTTATTAATGCCTCTTTATTTGGATGTGTAGTCTGTAAATTTGGAATAGGTTTTCCAGTATTAAAATACAACAGGAGCTGTGGATTTAACCTAGTGACTAAAGCATTCACTCACTCACTCAGCAGCAGAAGCAACATTGTATTTGGTGTCAGAGGATGTCAGCCAAGAATCAGGAAGGTGCTCCAGTTGTTGATGATGTTGAATTTAAGCTTACGCAACTGTTCGAGTTAGAACTGTAGTTATGAGTATTCAGCAGATATTTTATGTGCTCATCAGTAAGGTTTTATTTATTCTTTAAGCGATATTAAAAAAATAGAAAAATATTAACTCCCTTTTGATTTTTAGTGGGAGTGGCTGTACATGTGCTTTGTTTGTCCCACTTGAAATGTAATGGCCGACCTAGAAAGGTTGTATTAAAAGGTTTAACCCAACTGGATGCCTCTGTTGTACATGAGTCAAGATGTCAACAACAACATATCAATGTCAATATAAGATATGTTACTGGTAGTGACTGTTATTATCCTTTTTGCCTATATCAATAGTAAATTGTGCCTTTATATTTGAAACATTTTGGCCGAAGACAAATTGACAGAACTGCACAAGTTCTACATTTGCTAGACGTTTTGGCATCAATAATTTGGTTCCCACAAAGCAATAATCCATGAGTAGACATGTACTGCACTTTCCTTCCATTGGTAATCAATCATTGCATGAGTAAGAGGTCATCAGATATGCATCGATTTATAAGGGAGCACCATAGCGACACTGATGTACGCAGGACATATTTCAGTACATTTTCTTACCATTGTGACATAGCATAACAAGTGTGTAGGTAATCAATCCTTGCATCAGTAAGAGGTCATCAGATATGCATTGGACCCGTGAAGATCTGGGTTAGAATGAATCTTCAGCAACCCATGCTTGTTGTAAGAGGCGACTAACAGGATCGGGTGGTCAGGCTTGCTGACTTGGTTGACACATGTCATCTTATCCCAGTTGCGAAGATCGATGCTCATGATGTTGATCACTGGATTGTCTGATCCAGACTCGATTATTTACAAACCGCCGCCATATAGCTGTTCTATCTACCCAACTTCAACTCACCAGTTTAAATGATTGTTAATATGTTCATGTTACCACTCTCATGTTCTACTATCAAGTGTGATTTCTTTTCAAGCATGTACAATTGGATATATGCTGGTGTATTGTGAGTGATTTGTCATTAATGTGTATAGAGTTTGGAATCTTAACACTACAATATTCGTAATTCTCTGTTACAGTGTGAGATATTAACATGATATTACCATAGTCCGGGGGCAGTGGGGTAGCCTAGTGGTTAAAGTGTTCGCTCATCATACCAAAACCCTGGGTTCGATTCCTCACATGGGTACAATGTGTGAAGCCCATTTCTGGTGTCACCCCCCGCCGTGATATTGCTGGAATATTGCTAAAAGGGCGTAAAAATACACTCACTCACACTACTATAGTGTGTGTGTAAGTGTGTGTGATGTCAGCTTTATAGTCATTTGTCTGTGTCAGAGTTTGATATCTTAGCGCGCACAAGTCTGTCAGGATGTGCAATCCTATGACTGTAATATGAACTATCCTTTGAACAACTCCTCGTGCTCCCTACTGTTTAGATGTCCTTATGCATGACAGGCACACCTGAATGCACAGATTTACATACATGTGAGAATAATAATGGTTTGTATATCCTGAACAGTCTTTTGTTACTGTACGTACATACCACATGCATGAGCTGAATGTCACAAGCACAAGCAGAGTGAGCGTATTGATGACATTCCCGAAGCGCGAGCGAGCGCCGTGAACATGCTTGACTAGTCTCCTCCCAAGTAGCATGTTTGCGACATAATGACACACATACAACTGAAAGCATGAAGTCTTTTGTGCAAAATTTTTAATCACAATAAGGCTGAGGTATGAAGCATGGCTAACATTTTCTTTCGTGGTAAGATAGTAGCGTACGTGAAGCATGTTTTGATATTGTGGTGCATGAACCCTGTGAATATATGGCGTTACCGCTACACTTGCTACACTGTCTAGACATATATCACAACATGGCCTACTTCTCCCAAAGAAATTTTAATCGGATGTACAATATTCTTTTCTGAAACATGAAACTTCGGAATAATGACCTGATCAAGTAGTGAAACACTTTTCATCAGGTAATGGCTGTCATCAGACTTGGAACATTCCCTGTTAATATTGACTGGCATTTATTCCAGTCCTGAATCATTGTTGTATGTGTTTATCAAGGTTAATGTTTGTATTTAAACATTCTTACCAAATGATATGAAAATTCATAAATTTTATCATTTTCTTTGTAAATGTGGTAAATGATGTCAGACATAGTCTTAATTGCATGAGATTTTACACCCCTCTCAGAAATGTTTTACTTAATTTACATAAGGCATGTTGTTAAAATCACAGACAAACTGCAGAAACACGGATCCTCAACTTTCCTAAATATTTGTATAACAGTTCATCTGGAGACATCCAGCTGCAATTGTAAAAGACATTTACATTGTAGATGTTTTCTGTAGCTAGATTTATGTGTTCATGCATCAGGGGTGTGAGATATTTCAAGCATGAAATGTTGATCTAAAAAAGTAGAGATTATATTTTTCATCTTAAGACAGCAATGAGCAATTTTAGGTCACTATTGTGTCTGCTATGTCCCATGTGTAGAAATTGTTCATGAATGGAAATAAATTTTTGCAAATTAAATTTAATTTATGAAAGATGAACCTAATCCGGATGGATTGAGGACTATTGTATATTTGGTGCAGAATTGTGAGATGTAGAATGGATTATATAGATATGTAAGTCTGTACATACATCATTTGGTTTTACGAACACTACATTGTCTATGTGCAGCACAACTAGATCTATTAGGCCAAATGAGAAATATTGAACATATACAGACTCTCCACTGTTTCTCTGATGTATTAAACCACCTATTGTGTCGAACCTGCAGTCCGATGCCAGCACACACTTACATTTTGTAGAAGTATTCTGAATGTGTCAAACTGGAGATATGGAATGCCCAGTAGTCTGGGAGTTAAAATTAAGTTAAAACTTACCCTTACATGTCAAATTCGAATTTGATAATCAAGTAGATGCATAAATATAGAATGTTGTTCACATAACATGCAAGACATGGTATGTTTGGTTTCCAATGGCAAGGTCAGATGGTTACTAGTGTTGGGAATTGGTTAAAATCTCATAATTGATGATTGGTCCATTACAACCGATCAATCATCGAAAATAATTGGTTAACGTCATGTATCAAATGTTCCTGTTATCTTTGTAAATGCACACAAAAATAAAGAAAAAACATGTAGTTTGTTTTTTGGTTTTTTTTTTCAAATTGCATAAAATGCATTTGCAAATTTCACATACTTAAAGGATGACTAGTATGTTAGGAACATAAATTGAAATGATCTTGTAGTGCTTATAAAATGTAAATTTAATGACACAGACGAAACCACCCTTGTGAAAAATAATGTTGATACAAACAAGCGTTCCAAAATTGTTTCTGTTCGATTGCTTGGTCGTTTAGTCACTGCGACCAATCTTTGATTATTTCAATTTATCGGAGCACCACTAACGGTTACCATATCAAGTATTGATCCCCAGGATGATAAGATGGGGCTTGTCTGTAAAATGTACTTACAGTTTCACACTAAAGCTGGGGTACTAACCTTAGCTCACTGAGACAACCAGTTGAATAGTGTACCTTTAAGAAGATTACTATATCACCAACCAGTATATTTGCATCCCTTAGTCACTGAATAAAATATATTCCAATTTATATATTGTGCTACCAAAGATGCTCAGTATTTCTTATTTGGCCATGATAAGCACCATTCATATATCACATTGGTTATGTTTTTGATAAATGACAAAGTTCCTTCACTATTTGTACAATATCCTACCTTGTACAATTCCTTCATTCACTGTTCAGTGTCCTATATTGTACAATACCTTGTACAATTCCTTCATTCACTGTTCAGTGTCCTATATTGTACAATTCCTTCATTCATTGTTCAGTGTCCTCTATAGTACAATTCCATCTTTCACTTTACTATGTCTTATATTGTACAACTCCTTCATTCACTGTACAATGTCCTCTATAGTACAATTCCTCCATTCACTGTCAAATGTCCTATGTTGTACAATTCCTTCATCCATTGTACAATGTCCTCTATAGTACAATTCCTCCATTCACTGTCAAATGTCCTATATTGTACAATTCCTTCATCCATTGTACAATGTCCTCTATAGTACAATTCCTCCATTCACTGTCAAATGTCCTATATTGTACAATTCCTTCCTGTACAATGTCCTCTATAGTACAATTCCTCCATTCACTGTCAAATGTCCTATATACAATTCCTTCATCCACTGTACAATGTCCTCTATAGTACAATTCCTCCATTCACTGTCAAATGTCCTATATTGTACAATTCCTTCATCCACTGTACAATGTCCTCTATAGTACAATTCCTCCATTCACTGTCAAATGTCCTATATTGTACAATTCCTTCATTCTATCATTGAGTAATAATTAATGATGAAATTTTGTGTAAATCATTCCCAACTCCATGGTACAATAAGACTTTGAAACCAGTAGCTGCACAAGTCCTATATTGTACAATTCCTTCATTCTATCATGGAGTAATAATTAATGATGAAATTTTGTGTAAATCATTACTCCATGGTATAATAAGACTTTGAAACCAGTATGCTCTGTCAGCATAGTTAAAAATTAATTATGGAAGTCAAGGCATCCTTCTCATGGCATGCTGGGCAGGGTCACTTACTTTGTACATAAATTTTAGGGTGGGGGTCATTCACATTGTACATGCTTCTCCATGAAAATCATCATCAGCCCCACTAGCCATAAATGAATGGTCCCTTACTGATCCCTCTCAAGCCTGATCAGTTACACTTACTCTGTGGCAATGTCATTAATATAACCTTGAAAAGTCCTGGCGAATATTTTCATGTTCACAGTATTCAGGTGATAATTGTATCATACACAACCATGAACGTTTGTAGGTTTGAAAATATCCTCTGTAACCTTTCTATTGGTTTAATGGTAAGTCCTGTAGTTCCCATACCTTGCTTCCTCAAGGGCATGTTAACAGTCATACAGTTGCCATCTTCATCACTCACATAAAGCTGAGCTGACTTGATCCAAATATAAACAGATTGCTTTTCAGTTGTAAAACTGTCATGTCTGAAGTACAGAGATTCCCGATGAAACGTACATGTGTTCCCTGATACCACGCATCCATTGCCCTTGTATGAGACTTTGACACCGACTGACCTTCAATGTGACACTTTCAATCCATGAGGCATGTTGTCCTTCCAACCTGTTAGTGACTCACCATCATTATTGTGTGGGTGATCATTTTCTTTCTATGGACCTTGCTCGTCACTATATGGCTGAAATATTGCCGAGGTGATGTTAAATTCTAACTCACTCACTCACTCTATGGACCTTGCAGCCCTCCACAACTAGATACAGTACACCCTGTAAATCCCAATGGTAGTTTTCTCACCTTTGATAATAACATTGAACTTGGTTACAGTTTATTGTCCCTTGCATCCTCTCAACATTTTGAACAGCACTTATCCAGAATATGGTGTTTCCTTCCTGAAACTGTCCAGATAATTGTGGTTTCTCTTTAAGAACATTGGTCATTTGGGTAAGCTGGAGCCTAGTCCACTACAGATCCCATGAAGCAACACAACAAGCACTGACTTAAAGGAGTATTGGTGTACTTTGTCGTCACATTGATGGACTGAGAGCTTCGAGAAATGTGATCCGCCATAAGGGCAGGGCTCTTCTTTTGAGAGGCTGAGAAACATGGAAATCTTGTTGGTCGATTGAAAACAGGTACAAATTTCCGAGAGGCTGTCTTCTCAGCATATATGGGCTCAGCACAGGGACCCATCTCGATAGGGATTGAAAAAGACACCTTACCACCAGCAGGTCTCATTCTGATGTCAATGTCCAGAGTGTACGTGACTTTTAGATTTTTTACTGCCTGTCAGAAAGGATGAGATGAGATGAGTTTTTGTTGGAATGGTGACATCCAAAGTTTCTTCTTGAGGAGCATTTCTGCAGATTTCGGCAAGGATATAACATTCCCTCACTCCAGTCTCCTTCAGATTTACATGCTGCCGTAGTTTGCAAGTTATGTCTTTTATCTTCTGTGATGGTGGAATCTGGGATGAAATCTGAAGTCGAACGTCATCACCAGCAAGAAACACCGCTCGGTCTAGAGATAGTGTAAAGTTTGCTACACTGTTGGGTCCACATGATAAAATCACTTCTTCATCGTGGACTACAGGGGTCATAGCATTTGGGATCAAGTTAACATCAAAGGCTCTTTGAACAGTAAATATCTGTCTCTTGGACAAGAGTACTTTGACAGCATTGTTGACAGATACTATACTTCTAGTGGAGGAAGAGCCTATGTCATCACAGAGTCTTGCTTTTAAGTAGTAGCCAATGTCGGCGGAAAGTCCACTTGCTGTGTCCCGGAAGTGGAGAGAACTGGGGAGGTCCTTTGGCAGTTTGACCTTGAAAGTAGATACATAGTGCCCAGGGGTCAACACGGATGTCCATCTTGCATCAGACGTCCCAATCACATATGATCTTTTACACAGATATGTTTCCTTCTGTGTTTTTTGAACACCTTGTTTATTTTTCCTTATTGTCACGAAACCCTGACCTACCACTACCAGTTCTAGAAAACGGATCTCAATATTTTTGGTTATCTCCATGTGAATCGATCCATTAAGTTCTTCTCCGGGTCGAAGGATGTATTTCTCAGATTTTTCCAGTTCAATATCAAAGTAAGATATTGACTTCTCCTTCTTTTCTTTAAGATGTTTATGGAAGGTTGTAGAGGAATGCACCAATCTCCCACGAGGTCCTCGATATGTAGAACTGCTGGCCGACCGATCATTTCGGCTCACTGACATCCATGGTGACTGACGACTTTTGGGAGGGAGAGACTTTGTGGTGGCGTATTTCTGTCCCTGTTTCTTATGGGTGAAGCCCATAGACTTGGTGCCAATCACTGGTTTGTGGGAGATTGTGTGATGAAGGTTGTTAGCATAGCCATTGGTGTAGGCATGTCGCTTTTTGGTGGAGAGGTCGTTCATGATGCTGGACTCTTTCCAATCGTCCCACTGTCAACAATATTGTGTCTGCTATCTTTAGTGGATTCAGTGCTGCAGTTCCAGCAAGGTTCCAGTTGCTGAAAATATTGAACGGGAAATTATGAATGACTGGCACATCACATCCTAGTGGAACAATATCTTCAATTTGTGTCAAATTATCCGACAACCCTGTATCCTGACAACCTATCTGACAAATCTGTATCCAGTTAAAGCATAAAAGTACATGCTCCTAGATGTGACTCACTTGCTGCGGAATATCTCAAGGATCTGAACCACGTCTTTAGAAAGTTATCTAACAACTTACAGATTAATAAGGGCTGGGTTCTTGTGCACTTATTGTTGCCACCTCACGATCCACTGTTCAAATAGACTTTATAGCTGGTCCATGTCATAAAGGCTTACACCATTGCACCTATTGAAAGGGAACTGGAGCTCTTGCGACTTTCAATAGGTATATTTCTGTAACTTTTATGTATCAGGAAATCTGTCAATGTGATCATGTATGCTGACACTCCACAGCCCAATGTTTAAACATCATAATCACGGCACACTGTCTGGTGTGAGTTAAGTGGAGACTAAGTCTCACAGTTTGTCAGTAGTGTGGGAGGATATATGTCCACACAAATAAAGGAGAGTTCTCATCCTGATATTGCTGAACTAAAACCTTTCTAGTATGTCAAAAGCGACCATATTCCCTTGTGTCAGTCAGGGCTGGGGTATATAACTGTGTTATATAACTTCCAGTGAAATGTTATACAACACAGACAGTCTGGTTATCTCTTAACCAAGAACCTTCTAGCTTGTAGAACAATGTCAATATTCCCTTGAGTCTGGCGGCACTGTTGTATATATGATATAACTTACAGTTGCAATATCCTTCACAACACTCTCACCAAGGATCCAATATATTTATATAGTTTTGTACCTGTATTTGGGTGTCAGGCGGAATCACCAATCAGAATTGTATCCTTCACACTACAGAGAGTCTGTTAATAGTTCTGTATTCAACACTTGTTCACACAATATACACCAATACCACGATGATGGGGTGTTTCAGGTGAAAATCATATCCCATTTATCAGAATCTCTGCTGTGTATAAAATGGCTCTGTTCACTGATGCTTGAGAGTTTATAACGAGGTCACACCTGTATGGAGGTACAGTTGAATCCCCTGTACAGTTTCCTTCCTCTGTCTAGCTTGTACACTCTTGTCAGCATGAGATGACAACACTTTCAAACACCACCTCCACAAGTATCCCGAGCTGGCCTATCTATTTAGGGTGGACCTCATGTAAACGACCGCAGAGTAAGTTATTATTCATACACCCGTCTTGTCAGACCAGGGGGCTCTATGGTGCGTCACTTCGCCTCCGTACAGCTCCATTCACTGCCAGTCACATTTCACACTGAAATATACAAAGACGACCTGAGCATAAAAGCAATGCATGATCTTCACTGTTGTGCTTTAGCTGGTCGCACCACCAAGATTGGGACTGTCTTGTATATCTGACTTTAATGCACTTTGATTATATAAGCTGCTAAAAATCATTAAGATGCCCTTTTAGTATTGTAGTTTTAATTAACCAAAGTTTTTACTATGAATACACAATGCCATTTAAAAAATGGTCAAATGTAAAAGATGGGACTCAACCCAACAAAAAGTACTAGAATCTGTGCTTTACTGAAAAAGTGTAATCTCGAACATAATATGTGTTACAAAAGTTTTTACTAAATCCTAAGTTCCAAAATTGTTTTGACATGATAGTAATATGAAAAGAGCAGGTAAAAATAAACTTAAGTTTTTTTACACTCACGAAATCAATATTTTTTCATGTTTGTGAGGGTTTTTTTAAAGTGAGATCAGTGTAGGCTGTTTAGTCTGCTTCAAGAAAACTACTTTAGGCCAGGAGAAGAACAAAAGTCCATCGTAAAAATCAAACCAGTTAGTGACTATAATGATTTAATGAACTGATTTTATTGGGTAGCATCTGTTGTTTGAGTGGTATAGTCAGAGAACATACCATATATTACCGTAGTCAAAATGATAGTGTAAATGCCATCTTTTATGTAAAATGGATATTTGACTCTGTGATTCATGTTGTAGATTTAAATATTACACTTGCCCTGAAAAGAAAAACAGATGTCATTGACAGAATATATTTGTTATTTTTACCAGGTAATAGTCATGTTTGGTAGGAGTTCTGAATATCTGTGTCCATAGTGCCGTGGTAAGTCTAATTAAATGATAATGTGCAAGTTGAAAAGAATTATGAGTACTGGGCTAGATTAACATTGAGTTTCAGAAATAAGATACAGTTTAATTTAAATATTTAATTAAATATGTATAAATATTTTCTAGTGTCTGGGGTACAGTCTGGTATTCAGTCTGGTAAAGCATGGTTGAAGCATGACTCACTACAATTAGCATGGAAAATATGATATGACTGATGCAAGGTGATATGTTTTACCTGCTACCAGTGTGACTGTCATGTACACAGTGTGAAGTGGGGGTGGGGGTGTATGGATGGGAGGGACACAGAGATCACATTCATGCAGGATCTATGAACGATTTCACATCTATGGTGACATGAATACAAACACAATGCAAAATGGAGATGTTTGATGTTGTATAGAGATGTTTTATAGAGATCACTGAACCCTTGTTGAAGTCTACCAATGGGTAATAACCGAGATTGCTATGATTGTCAAGGGGACAAGACCACGAACCACAAGCACAAACAATGCAATGATAATGTTGGGAAAATGTCATCTTGAGCATGATGTCACATGGCGGATGATCCCATTTACAATTGACGCCTTTTACAATGTGTATGAAACCTGTGAAGGTCCGGGTTAGAATATTGATCATCAGTAACCATGCTTGTCATAAGAGGCGACTAACAGATCAGGTGGTCAGGCTCGCTGACTTGGTTGCCATATGTCATCGGTTCCCAATTGGCAGATCGATGCTCATGCTGATGATCACTGGATTGTCTGGTCCAGACTTGATTATTTACAGACCGCCGCCATACAGATGGAATATTGCTGAGTGCGGCGTAAAACTAAACTCACTCACTCACTCACCCAATGACTTGGAACTTGGTTCACAATATCAAGAACTAGATTTTGTGGCCCTGTACAATTGGTAGCTAGCAATCTATGCTGTCAATGTCATATGTCTGAATGGATTGAAGAAGCAGCTCAAATATTTAAAGTAACACCACGCTGCGTTGACAGGATCATAGGGTCAGACTCAGTGACTTGTTTGATAGGGGGTCATCATTGGTCATTATATCAATCACTGGATTGTCTGGCCCTTGGTGTGTGAAGCCCTTTCTGGTGTCCCCGCCGTGATATTTAAACCCCGCCATGATATTGCTAGAATATTGCTCTCTCTCGGCTAACAACTCTAAACTCTCTCTCACTCTCTCTCTCACTAACTCACTCAATCTCTCTCACTCACTCACTCACTCACTCTCACTCTCTCTCTTGCTCGCTCACTCACTCACCCTCTCTCTCTCTCTCACTCACTCACTCACTCTGGCCCTTGGTGTTATTGTGTATTAGAATTGGTAACTACAACCCATACTGTCTTAAAGAAGCAACTAATCGGATCATGCATCAGTCTCTGACAGGTTTGATAGTGTGTCATCATTGCTCATTACTTCAATCACTGGATTGTCTGGCCATTAGTGTGATCATGGATTACAATTGGTAACATCAGCCTATGTTGTCATATAAAGAAGCAACTAAATGGATCATGCATCTGACTCAGTGACTTGGTTGACAGGGTGTCATCTATGCTCTTTCTTCAATCACTGGATTATCTGGTCCAGACTCAAATATTAGTACTTACAGGCCACGACGGGGGCGATGAAGTAGCCTAGTGGTTAAAGCGTTCGCTCGTCACGCCGATTACCCGGGTTCGATTCCCCACATGGGTACAATGTGTGAAGCTCATTTCCGGTGTCACCCGCCGTGATATTGCTGGAATATTGCTTAAAGCGGCGTAAAACCATACTCACTCACTCACTCACTCACTCACTACAGGCCACGACCACTGTTGCTGGGTTGAACAATAAAGACACACACCCATCAAGCAGGAATGCTGCAGAGTCAGAGATGTTAGTGCCAAACCATCAAACACTTTGAAAACCAGGGATAGTGTACCAACGCTTCATGTTTAAAATACCCATCTTGTTTTGTTTCTACATCTCCAGGGGTTCTCCTCTCAGCCATTGATATCTTCACAGCATGATGTGTGACAGTAAGGGGACATTTGACACCTCAGCTAGTTTTCATACACTCAAGTCATAAACATATTTCAAGGGTTGTGATCTCCTGACTGACATTAAAAACTGTTTATTATAAAAAGTGAAACATGACTCACGACATGGCTATGTGATTTCTGTTATACACTTTCCATCAATGCCTCTGTACGTTGTAGCCTGTGCTTCCATCCTGAATGGGTTTTATTGTCAAATGGCAACTGTATGTAAAGTAGGTAACTATATATATGTTGTTGACAAGAATGAGCATTGTGAAATGTCTGTTTGAGACTGTCTCCTGTAATCATAGATCATACCACATCACATTAGTTGCTGATGAAAGGGATGAAGATACGATTGACTTAATGCTTTCAATTTTTTATAAACTTTTTTCTATTCTTTCAGTATGATATTTTGGTTGAGTCATGATTACTTATCAAGTCAGTTATCTATGGCCTGCTTGACACAAGTGCAATTATGTAAATGAAACTATATAGAACAGACAGAAGCGGAATCAGGATGATAGTTCAAAGCACTGTTAAACTGAAACACACTCACTCACTCACTCACTTCCTGTATAGAACCTAGTGTGACACTGACACGTCGGATGATTGCATCCTCATGCTTTAACGTTGTAATAGTGCTACGCTTTGATCTGTTTCATCATGGGTGTGTGTGTGTAATGTGTGCATTATACTTTTCTGTAATAGTGCTTAGTGAACTGTATACATTTTCTGAGATGCCAAATTTAATACACTTTTCTGAGATTAATTTAAGGCAGAAAACAAACAGAAAAACAATGGTCTTGGTGATCTAAATTAACACTATAATCCTTGCTCGCGGCTAACTGATGCACTGTTCTGTTGACGTGTACCCTCCTACCCTCCTACGTTAAAACGTACATTACCAGAAAAACAAAGGATAAACAATTTGATGACAGTTTACGTTCAGATTAAATATCGTCTCTAAATTATTTTGATTACATCTGTGATTAACATAAACCATGCAGGGCAGTATGAACGTTGCATTTCTACTACCAACGTTAGTTTAAATCAGTATCCAGATGAAGCTACCTAGTCACGCGACATTCCACGGATGCATTGATGGAATGTAAACATTGCGTACGTTGCCATGTCACTGTTAAATTGTGAGTCGAACTAAGACATTATATCCGTCGAAAAATATAACGGTAATTGTTTCCAGCAGTGATGTTAGCCGAGCAACACAACTGCAAACCAAGAAACAGGGTGCTACGGAATACTTTACTAATAGGAACTGTACGAGGCGAGGACAACTGGCATGCATCGTGACATCGGCTACCAAGGGTACCGGTACGTTTGATAACGAGGGGGCAGACAAGAATGGTGTAGTCACATCAATATAGTGTGACTTTATCGCCTGATAAAGTACTGTCGGCGCCTTTGATCTTTTAGCAAAGCATCTTAGAATGTGTATTTATGGTCAAACATTGTTGTGCCTACTTTGATGTGTCAAACTTACAGTTGTCTTGAAGTAAAAGTCCCAGCTGAAATGAGCATGTAAAAGACCATGGTATACACACCATGGTATACACACCATGGTGTACCATGGCTTATCCCATCTGGTAAATGGCACCACAGTTATCATGGTAAAATAAGACCATGGTCTACCATGGTCAACCATGGTAAAAAGAGACCATGGTATACCATGGATTACCATGGTAAAAAAGGACCAAGGTGTATCATGGATTTATAGTTCCTGTGTATCTCCTCTTGAATCAGGTGTTCACGTGGGCAGAACCTTAGGGAAGTGAGGTGAAATTGGGTTTAACGTCGTGCTTGATATTATTTCGCTCATATGACCGACGTGCATGTGTGTGTAAGTGTGTCTGCTTGTACTAGCCCAGCTGGTTTTATAGTGCTAGCCCACTGAGATACCATGCCGCAGTGAAGCATGAATACCCCACTCAGACACATTATACTGACTCCGAGCCGACCAGTCCTTCTTGTACCCATTAATGCCGAGCGCCAGGCAGGGACCAACAAGTACCATATTTTAACATCTTTTGGTATGACGCAGTCGGGAATCGAACCCGCGACCTTCCGCTCTCCGGGCGGACTCTCTAACCACTACACCATGGAGGCGGTCTGGCAAAATCTTGGATAACACAAAGCATCTATGTAAGCACCTTGACTCTTATGTACCAAATGCATCCATTAATATGTCATTGTGTTAAATAACTTTTCTTGTATATTGATAATCGCAGCAATTCATATGTTTGGGAGACAATGCTTACGTTGCATAATGGCACCAACTGTTTTTCCATATTCATGCTAGTAGTCGATAACTATTGACTGATCCATTTATTTAGAGAAACACTGTCTACCCAGTACAGAGCCTTGTGGTTGTTTCAGTGTATGCATTGGAATGACTGACAATGGATGACATATAGACTGGTCTCATGCTATGTCTGTGTGTCCCGACTCCATTTTTACAAAATATTTTATAGACATATTTTATGGATATATGTGGTAAATCTTGTTTTATTAGATTTCTGCAAGGCTGATCAAATACAGACTCACAGTTACATTGATTGACAGTTGTTGTATGAAACTGACATGACTGTCAAAAGTGCAAGCTGCTGAAGAACTTCCTGTAAATAGAAAGGATTGACAGATTTAGGGCATGTCTTTGAAAGATATTTTGACATTCTGTGGTCATATTGTCCTTAAGATATTTCTTAATTTTGTGCAGTTACCATGGTTACAGTGATGTTGCAAGGTTAACGAGTTAAAATGTGTTTCAGTGCCAAACCATTTATTTCTCACTGAAAGTATACAAATATTCAGATAGTTAAGTCTATCACCCAGTCACTTTCTAAGAAATCATAAGATTATTTATTTACAACTTTGTCTTTCTGTCGAAGTTATATCTCACTGTTGACAACTGCCAATAGGACATGGAGTAGGACATTTCTGTTTCTACGTGTCAGTGCAGTCTAATGACACTAGTCTTCTTAGCAAACCCTATAGAATATATAAAATAAAGAAGTTCAACTCAGGTCTAAAATTATTCGACCAGTCTTCTTTAGGTCTGAAATTAGTCTGTGTTCTGAACTCCATTGGATTTTATTTGTTATTTTGTATGTATTTTTATTACCCCCCGCCGCACGTTTAGAGCGAAGCGGGGGATATAGTATCAGGCTCCGTCCGTCCGTCCATCCGTACGTACGTACACGTACGAATTGGAATATCTTAAGAACCGTTGACTGGATTCTTTTCATATTTGATACCTAGGTTCATCACAGTAAAAGAAAGGTCCCAGTCAGGTCACAAGGGGACTTAAACGTTTTACCCTTGTCAGCGAGATATCTCAAGAACCTTTCACTGGATTTTCTTCATATTCAACACCAAGCTTTATCTAGGGAAGGCGCCGGGCCCAGTCAATTGGTGACCTTCACCTAATTTTCAAGGTCATGGCGACACTTTGAAGATTTCAGCATGTTAAGCTGCATGTACCTCAAGAACCGTTCACTGGATTTTCTTCATATTCGACATCAAGCTTCATCGAGAGAAGGCACAGGGCCCAGTCGATTTTGGTGACCTTCACTCAATTTTCAAGGTCACAGCGACACAGCGACACTTTACAGATTTACGTTAATCAGCTTGTGTAAATGGTTGAGTGAGTGAGTGAGTTTAGTTTTTCACCGCACTCAGCAATATTCCAGTTATATGGCGGTGGTCTGTAAATAATCGAGTCTGGACTAGAGAATCCAGTGATCAACAGCATGAGCATCGATCTGCACAATTGGGAACCGATGACATGTGTCAACCAAGTCAGCGAGCCTGACCACCCGATCCCGTTAGTTGCCTCTTAGGACAAGCATGGGTTGCTGAAGGTTCATTCTAACCCGGACCTTCACAGCTGCAAATGTTTAAAAGTGTACAGTAGACATTTTGTTCTGCACATTAACATACAACAATGAGAAAGAAGTGTTTGTAGTTTCATTACATCGATTATGTTGTTTTTGTATGCACACACTTACTTCATGTTGATGTCTGGAATAGACATCAGTTAGAAATAATCCAATGATGTTTTATTTGGTAAAATATTATTATTGTTTGTTAAGTTTATTTTCTTGATTTAGAGGTATCTTAACTCAATATTCAACACTTCATTCAAAATCATAATGTAAAACTAAGCATTTAAGCCTCTTTCCCTCTTCCATTTACGGGTCATGTTTTTAGTGAAATACTGCTACATGTCATATATAACAGAAATAACACCTTTACCGTATGAATTAGAATGTTCTTATTTCAGTTTAAGGTTTTTCAACCAACATTTACTGCAGCTGTAGATCAATATCAGCATCAGAGAATATCTAGATATCCTGAAATGGGCTTCACACATTGTATCCATGTAGGGAATCAAACCCGGGTCTTTGGCGTGATGAGCAAACACTTTAACCACTAGGCTACCCCACCACCCCTTGAGCCATAGAGGGATGCCACTTCCAAATGAAGCTATGGTGGCAGTTCAGTGTAGGGTATTATGATAAAATGGCAATATATAAACATGGATGCAATTATTTTATGTTATTTTCTTGATATGTTGATGAGCCTGCATTAAATTTGCAAATGTCTGCACTAAGGTTACATGAAAAATATGGTTATGTGAACTTTATGTTATAGTTTTGCTTCAGTTATTATTTCATGAATCTTTCTCACAAAATCAACTTCAATTAAACACTGAAAATGATTTTTCTTGTTTCCGCCCCTGTATTTTGACATAACTTGTTTTAGCTGAATTTCCTAGAAACTGCTTGGTGTATATAAATTTGTCAGATGTGAGATTTCATGAGAAATCTGGTATAGCGCACAATAAAATAACTGTACGCCAGTCACGATGTTCATATGAACTTGTCAATGTGTTATGTGTCCATATATGTCTCTTAAAGGATTATGAATACTAATTTTCCTTGACATTGACGCAGTTTGCTGCAGACAGAAGCAGGTGGAGCAGGAGTTTAAGGGAGACTTAATGATTGCTTCATACAGTTTGGGAGTACTGAACAATAGTGATTTGTGGTTATGCTATGGCCATTAAGAACATAATAGCATAGAGCAGACATGATCATAATAATTGTGATATGTTTATGGCAGGTTAAGTGTTTTTCTAAGCCCTTCAGATACCTTTCATTAAATGTGATTTCATTTGCAATCTTTGTACTTGGAATAGTTTATGAAAAGCTGTACCTTATGGAAAACCCTTGGGAAATTGTTATTCCCAAAGTGCCTAATGGGACAGCTTTTTGCTCAGCCATATACTTAACACATATGTTCACCATGTTGTTGTGTACACTCAGAAATGCACAGAATATTGGAGAATTCTATCAAGTTACTACTCATAATTTGGGGGGGTGTCATTATTTGTGATTTATGCTTTGTGTGAGAAGTGTGGGGTTTCTTATTCCTTCTTTATGATAATGAGTCTGGGCCAGACAGTTATAAAGCCAGTGACAAGAAACCAACAAAACAAATATGGGGATTTAACAGCGATTTAACCGAATCCACAGTATCGCGAAGAGTGTTATTGCAAGGGATGACTGTATTTCATAGTTCTTTTACCACCCACAGCCTCTGAGAGTTTCGGCTGTTGTGCCTAGTCATGAATTATATGAAAAATACTGAGTGTTTGTTGAAGTGTAAATCTTGTTGAGGTCTGAAGGCTGCTCCATCTCATTATGGAATCATGATTTTTTGTAATGTTCCGCTGTTGATGTTCAATTTTCAATGTTTACAAATCATTTAATAGTACGTTTGAGGCATGCAGAGTCTATTTTGCTCATATTTTAGGCTTCATTGTCCAGTTTTTTAAATATTCACACTTCAAACAAACATGGTGAATAGGTATCTCATAGACTAACATCAAGTTTCTGAAATGACAATATTTTACAGAAAAAACGGTTACTAAAATAAAATCATAAAATATAATGAAAAGTAGCCCAGAGACTTTCTTCATGACTTGAAACTGTGCTAATCTAGACTTACCACATATTCTAAGACTATATTTGTTTCAGGGTCTATATGACAGAGTAGGTATCTGGTATTCTGTAGGTGTACCCTTTAGACAAAGAAACATTTAAACTTAGGAACATTTAGATCATTTGTTACTAGGGCTGCGCAATATAACCGGTTTACTGGTATTTACGGTTCAGACATGAAAAGCGATCGTATTGCCATACGCTGATCTAAAACCGGTATTTTGACTTGCATTCGGAAAACTTCGTAACACTCGGAAATCTTTGGATATGTCCTTGTTTCATTTGTGCCAAATATTATTCACATTTTTATTTTATCATGATTAAAAGTTGTTATTAAAGCTTAATCAAGCCTAGTGATTTTGTTGGGTTTTGCTCTATAAATCAAGAATTAACTTCGATTATAAGTAGTTTTTTGTTTAAAAATACTTCATGCAATATATTGCAATACATATCGCAATACATGCTTCGCATCGCATTATATCGCAATATGAAAATTCTCTGCAATACCCACCCTATTTGTTACTATAGTTTAGGCTACTGGGGCAGAACATTGTTCAGACAGTCTTTGCTTCCCCAGTTACACATTTATTTGGGTTATATGAAAAATACTGAGTGGGTGTTGAAGTGTAAGATCTTGTTGAGGTCTGGAAGGCTGCTCCATCTCATTATGGAATCATGTTTTTGTAATGTTCCACTGTTGATGTTCAATTTTCAATGTTTACAAATCATTTTAATAGTATGCGTTTGAGGCATGCAGAGTCTATTTTGCTCATATTTTAGGCTTCATTGTCCAGTTTTTTAAATATTCACACTTCAAACAAACATGGTGAATAGGTATCTCATAGACTAACATCAAGTTTCTGAAATGACAATATTTTACAGAAAAAACGGTTACTAAAATAAAATCATAAAATATAATGAAAAGTAGCCCAGAGACTTTCTTCATGACTTGAAACTGTGCTAATCTAGACTTACCACATATTCTAAGACTATATTTGTTTCAGGGTCTATATGACAGAGTAGGTATCTGGTATTCTGTAGGTGTACCCTTTAGACAAAGAAACATTTAAACTTAGGAACATTTAGATCATTTGTTACTAGGGCTGCGCAATATAACCGGTTTACTGGTATTTACCGGTTCAGACATGAAAACGATACGTATTGCCATACGCTGATCTAAAACCGGTATTTTGACTTGCATTGAGAAAACTTCGTAACACTCGGAAATCTTCGGATATGTCCTTGTTTCATTTGTGCCAAATATTATTCACATTTTTATTTTATCATGATTAAAAGTTGTTATTAAAGCTTAATCAAGCCTAGTGATTTTGTTGGGGTTTTGCTCTATAAATCAAGAATTAACTCGATTATAAGTAGTTTTTTGTTTAAAAATACTTCATGCAATATATTGCAATACATATCGCAATACATGCTTTCGCATCGCAATATATCGCAATATGAAAATTCTCTGCAATACCCACCCCTATTTGTTACTATAGTTTAGGCTACTGGGGCAGAACATTGTTCAGACAGTATTTGCTTCCCCCAGTTACACATTTATTTGGGTAGTCATTACTCCTTTTGTACACTTACACTCAAATGTCAGGATCACAGCACTTACTGTCAAAGCAGTCTTTCATAGTAGCCTTCCATCAACTGAAATTGATGTAAATGAGAAAAGAAATGGGCCTTCACAGACACACCTCTAAAGTAAGTTAGAGTAATCTTTTCAGATTCATCAACCATTTTGACAAGGCCCCTCATTATATTCCATTATTAGTTACTGGTGTGTGATTGTTATCTTGGGACTGTCTTCACTTCAGTGGTCATAATTACAGGGTGTCCTGGGTCTGTCTCTGAAAATATGTATTTCTGATAGAAGCAAATAACTCCATTTAACGGAGCCCTTGTGAGTTCAGAGATTCAAAACCTGAGGAAATCTGGACTTGAAGTTGCTTCATTTAGGGTTTTCTTTAAGCATTGCAGAAAGGGTTTTGCGGAAGAGAACATAATCGTTCAGGGACTGTGGTTTGTTTCTTTGTTGTTTAAGGCCACACTCAGCAATATTGCAGCTATATGGTGGCAGTCTGTAAATAATAAAGTCTGGACCAGACAATCCAGTGATCAACATCCTAAGCATTGATCTACGCAATTGGGATATGATGACGTGTGTCAACCAAGTCAGCAAGCCTGACCACCCAAACCCGTTAGTCGCCTCTTATGACAAGCATGGGTTACTAAAGATCAATTCTAACCAGGATCTTCATGGGTAGCAGTGACTGTGATACAGATTAGGTCTTTTTCAATGGTTTTTATTCCAGGAGAACTTTTGACATAAGGTAATGACGAGAAGCCTTAACCTACCTGTTCCATGTTGAACACAATGCTAGCATATTGAAATAATGGTTAGACCATTCTCTCTCTCTGTCTCTCTCTCTCTCTGTCTCTCTCTGTCTCTCTCTGTCTCTCTGTCTCTCTCTCTGTCTCTCTCTCTCTCTCTCTCTCTCTCTCTCTCTCTCTCTCTCTCTCTCTCTCTCTCTCTCTCTCTCTCTCTCTCTCTCTCTCTCTCTCTCTCTCTCTCTCTCTCTCTCTCTCTCTCTCTCTCTCTCTCTCTCTCTCTCTCTCTCTCTAGGTTAATGTATGTCTGATCAGTTGATACTGAACAAAGCTTAGTTCATAATTCAGGCGTTATTCAACGTTGGCAATGGTTTTGCCAACATTGCCAACGTTGGGCCAACGTCCGCCTTGCTATCTGGGGTGTGATCGCTGTGTAAAAAATTCCTGTCATTAAACTATGCTTTGCTTTAGAGAAGTATCATCATGTTATCATTAGGCCCCCCAAAATATATGTCCGTTTCCTATTACATGCTTTTTAAAAATAGGGTAGGTGGGTTGGTTTTATCTTTTTTCTTTTTACTTTTTTTTTTTATTTCTTAGTGGCACCAGGTGGGCACCTGAGGTCTTCAAGAGGACCATGTCATGTAGTGATAATGCCTTATGATGAGACATTGAAAGATTTCTACATCAAATCATTATTTATGTTATTTATTTGCAGATTTGGTCAGTGAGGACCCATTATGCCAATTCAATGCAATCCATTTTTGCCCTACATACACTGAAAAACATGAAAATATCATACTCGATTTGGATGAAAATGATGAGTTGAAATGCACTCCAGTCATGTTATTGCCTTGGTTAAAAAAAGATTTAGGGTCTGGGTCTGGGTGGGTGGGTGGGGGGTGTTGTTTAAGGATAGGGTCGGTCAGGTTACCGGAAACAGACATTTTTTAAAAAAAATTTGGGGGGAGCTACTACAGTAGCTGTGTGATCATACTGAGTGGACGCGCGACTGGTGATTGAATAACATCACGCTAACATACGAGATTAGAGTGCTGTTCTGTTTATAACATGGACGACCTACAGAGATGATGAATGATGTAAAAATGAAAACTGATTGATTGTCAATCAATAAATATTGAATTGAAAATGCTGAAATCCTACAATACCTGTTCTAACAGCATTCCGCCAGTAACCCGTAGGTCCTGTTTCTACAGTTAGGATCTGTCAGTGAATGTTGTGCCCCAGCTTATATAGCACAGAGATTAATTTGTCAGTTTAGACGGGAAACATTTTATCACCAGGAACACCTAGACACCTTGACCACACCCTCCCCCCACCCACTCAGTGAGCTGACAATCGGCCTCAGGTTCCAGGGTCAAAAGAACAAGTCAGGTATTTGGTTGGTACATGCATGAATTAACAGAGGCTTATTGTGTGTCTTGAGGAGGGGGAAATGTTTGTGTAGAAACATACATTAATTGTTTGTCCTGTCACCATGGTAGAAGTGTATCATGCTGAGAAATGTCTGTATTTGAAGGTTTTCACTGTGATTTTTATGGACCTGCTTTGATCCAGTTATTGGGCCTCAAGTCTGCTACCAGTGTCTGTACAAAAGTCATAAATCGGAATTAATAATTTTGCAATTCATTTTGTTATAGTAATCACAAATGCTATTGTGTTGTAACTTTTGTGGATAACAAATAAGAATAAAAGGCTTGTTGTTTTACTTTTTTTTTGCTGTTACATTGAATGTGTTGGCTGTCCTGTTGAAATTTCTCCTGTCTCAGCTGTGAAAGTATGTTGAAAGGGAAATGTCATCTAATTGTTAACTGGGAAAATGCTTCGGATGCACTAGGGCTGGGATGGGTCCATATTTTACCCGGGTACCCCACCCTCTATTACCCAACCCGACCCGGATACCTGTTATTTGATGCAGATGTCTGTGTTCCTGGGTCTTTTACATGTAAACAAAAAACTACTTTGCATACTTACAACCTATGTTACACGTGGCATGCTTAGTTGTCGACAGCTGATATCTTGTGAGTTTTCAGTGCAAGTTTTGTTCACAATCTCGGACATAAAACAACAATCTTATAATAACAAACAATAAAATAATAACAAACATGTTCAATTAATTTTACATTTTTTAGTCACATGATTAAAACCATTCTCTTCCCACAGAGGTTACTCCTGTCATATCTTCCTACATAACCTCTGTTCTAATACGGCCATATTTCCCGGTCCTCGTAAAATCCCCTAGCGGCAAAAGATCGCAACACGAATTATCTCCCATCTTTCTATCCAATCAGAACACGTGTTACATCGACTTAGATTCAATTTGACTAACACAAGCAAATGCGGGGCCACAAATATCCCCCATCTGCCGGGGAATTGCGTTGATGTTACACACAAGACGTTTAATGGCTAGCTTGTCCGTTGTCAACGAGGGCGATGGAGACGCCATTGATACGCCATTACATGACTGAGTTCTGTCTAGAAGAAACGTTTGAGCATCGCGCTCGGGAAGAGGTTCTAGTTTTCCCGAAGCATACGGAAATTACCGAGGCCTTGCGAATGATCACTTTTGAAACAACGTCGCTGATTGCACAACTAAATCGGCTTGTCTCCAATCACGAGCCTTGAACGCTGACACCAAGAAAGGGTCGTATTAGAACAGAGGTTATGTAGGAAGATATGACAGGAGTAACCTCTGTGGGAAGAGAATGGATTAAAACGGGTCCGGGTAATATGATGGGTACCCGGGTCCAACTCTTTGGCCACCCGTCCTGGGTATCCGGGTTATCTGTCCCAGCCCAAGGATGAACCAAACCACGAAGAATGGGAAAAAGTTTGTATTATCACTTTTCCATGAGTAAATTTAAGTTTGTTTCATTTTTAATTAGTGGTTGCAGTATTTGCAGTATTTGTGATTGAAAATATATAATAAAAGTACATGATTCCCAAAAATTAATTTTCACAAACCTTCATGGCAGCTACACAAGATCCAAACTGAGTTCTAGCAAGATCAGATCGGGTAGTTCGAACACTCATCTCCAAAAGGGAGTATCCCATTAGCAACCTGTGATGTCTGTAAACGACAGGGTGGTCAAATTGGATGCTTTGGTCAGTAGCCTGTCATCATACCCTGATAGTGTGGAATTTTGCTTACATGTAGATTGCCATCATAAGAAATAATTCAGAATTATAGCAAAAAAATTAAAAAAAATAAATAAAAATATACCATGATCTGAGGTTTTATTTGTCCTTTGTTGGAAATAGTGGATGTCCTTTAATACAGAATTCATCTGATCCTTTCACAGACAACAACTTCATATTTTGATGCAGTAACAGAAAAAGATCCTGAATCTCAAGCAAAACTGATTGTCTATGAAGTTCTGTTAGTGAGGGAGAGCAAAAGGGTTTGATCCGTAGTCGCGTCGTACCAAAAGACGTTAAAATATGGTACTTGATGGTCCAAGCTTGGACTGGTCGGCTCTGAGTCAGTATACTATGTCTGAGTGGTGTATTCATGCTAAACTGTGGCATTGTATCTCAGTGAGCTAGCACTATAAAATCAGCTTAAGTCTGGGCTAGTACAAGCAGCCACACATACACATACACACGCATGCTCGTCGTCATATGAGCAAAATATTCTCAAGTACAACGTTAACTTCCATTTCACCTCATCTCTGTCAGTGAGAACATAGTTCGTAGCATAATGTGTATAGCAGTACTTGATTGCCCACAGTACTGACAGGAACCTCTTTAGACCATATTGGGTTTTCAACACAGACTGATCCTGTTTGTGCAACTGGTATAGAAGGGTTGACCTCTAGAAAGGTCCATGATAATTGATGAAAGACAGCTATATCAGCAAGAGAACCTGAGTTTCTCAAAGGGTATCAGTTGCAAACATGTAACTGCTTTAGTAATACCTGTCTACATAATCTTTTGTCAGCCTCGAAATATAGTTTGTGAAGACGAGTATCTCTTTCTTCAGAGTTGCATTCAGTGGAGAACTGAGCAAACATAGCCCAGTCGTTCTGTGTGTCTGTAACGTCATTTGAGGGGACACCCTCTTTCTTACAAGTCTTGGTTGAAGATGAAAAAAATGGCCTGAGTAGTGAAAAAGAAAATAAAACGTTCTATGGATGTATTTAATCTGAAATGTGTTTGTACATCTGTATAGCAAGCTGTACGAGGTGTGAAGTGTTTGTGATCAATCTGCTATGGACTGGGGTGACATGTGACAACTGATTGTGACAAGTGACGATATCGTTGCCGATTTTCTCATGGGAACTTCCACTCCTTACCCAGCTTTTAGTTCGCAATATTTTTGTTGGCATTAATATTGTCTTGGTTTTCTTATAGGTAAAACATTCTATGTCCAAATGATGAAGTATGACTTTGTGTTGTTATAATGGAACGAGGAAATGTGTCTTGTCATGAGTCCAACATTTCTCCTATGGCTGTAGATGGTCTGTGATGGAGATGCTTTTTACCTTTGAGTGGTATTATGTATATATGCAATCGTATGAATATTTCAGTCTTAATAGAAGTGAGTGAGTGAGTTGAGTTTAATGCTGCTTGTAGCATATTCCAGCAATATCACATGGGGGACGCTAGAAATGGGCTTCACACATTGTACCCATGTTGAGAATTGAACCTTGGTCATTGACGTGACAAGCGAACGCTTTAACCACTAGGCTACCCCACCTCTCATCTTATCAGGAAAACTTAGCAACAAAATGTCTCATATTAAAGAAGAAGAGCTCACCAGTGCTCTGAGATCTTTTCAGAGGTTGGTACCCTGAATATTATATTGGGTGGTCCCAGCTTCAAATGAGGTTCTTCAGTGCTTGTTATAAAGAGACCAGATTATATGCCATAAATCTCAGAGATGGTAAGAAAGCCCATATTAGTGGAACATTGAAGCAGCACAATTGACAACTTGCCTTCCCAACTCAAGCACATGAATGCCCAGCCCAAAGTATATGGATTCACTTTGTCATTCAAATGTTATGTCATAAAAATAGGTCTGTTTGCTGAATGTGAAGTTCAGGCAATAGCCAACATCTTGGCAGAACAATGGCTTCTACGTTTTGTATATTTGATGGGTTTTTTGTTCACCTTGACTTATACTGTGAATGAATCAGTCAGAGCTTGCCCCACTAAGAAAGCTCTGACTCAGCCAATCGTTTTACATTGACTTATTATAGGTAAAACATTCTATGTCCAAATGATGCAGTATGACTTTGTGTTGTTATAATGGAACGAGGAAATGTGTCTTGTCATGAATCCAACATTTCTCCTATGGCTGTAGATGGTCTGTGATGGAGATGCTTTTAACCTTTGAGTGGTATTATGTATATATGCAATCGTATGAATATTTCAGTCTTAATAGAAGTGAGTGAGTGAGTTGAGTTTAATGCTGCTTGTAGCATATTCCAGCAATATCACATGGGGGACGCTAGAAATGGACTTCACACATTGTACCCATGTTGAGAATTGAACCTTGGTCATTGACGTGACAAGCGAACGCTTTAACCACTAGGCTACCCCACCTCTCATCTTATCAGGAAAACTTAGCAACAAAATGTCTCATATTAAAGAAGAAGAGCTCACCAGTGCTCTGAGATCTTTTCAGAGGTTGGTACCCTGAATATTATATTGGGTGGTCCCAGCTTCAAATGAGGTTCTTCAGTGCTTGTTATAAAGAGACCAGATTATATGCCATAAATCTCCAAGATGGTAAGAAAGGCCATATTAGTGGAACATTGAAGCAGCACAATTGAGAACTTGCCTTCCCAACTCAAGCACATGAATGCCCAGCCCAAAGTATATGGATTCACTTTGTCATTCAAATGTTATATCATAAAAATAGGTCTGTTTGCTGAATGTGAAGTTCAGGCAATAGCCAACGTCTTGGCAGAACAATGGCTTCTACGTTTTGTATATTTGATGGTGTTTTTGTTCACCTTGACTTATACTGTGAATGAATCAGTCAGAGCTTGCCCCACTAAGAGAGCTCTGACTCAGCCAATTATTTTACATTGACTTATTATGGTTGTAGAGCTTTCTCCCTTTGCAGAATAGGCAACTTGTCCAGCACCATAATAGAACATCTGATTGTAATGAAACCATGAAATCATGAAACCATTCCAGATGGTCAAATATGAAATAAAAGCAAAAAAAACCCATGTCCACATCCTTACAAAATCACTGCTAAAAGCAGAGCTGATTGTACAATTCTGTCTATATATATGAACACATGTTTGTTTGTTTGTTTGTCAAATAATATTTTACTTAGCGTGAGCATAAGTAACTTAATTTCTTGAACAGAGGTATTTATTGTGTTTCAACATGTTTCAACGCCCCAATGATAGTCTATAGGACCTGTACTGGACTCAAGTAAGACTTTTGTCAATCAGGTGCTACATTGTCAGCTACAACATTTCATTTATGCTGGACCACATATTAATGTAGCCTAAGACCCTCTCGTTCAGCCTTTCATTGCTGTTCTTAAAGCAAATCACAAGCTTTTGAATGAAGATTACACCACACAACTGCTAAAGCTGTCTGACCAGGTTGGGCCTTTGAGAACCAACTGACCACAGACTTGTGATCACATTCCAATGTCGATTGATATGCTCAAACTGACGTCAGGGTGAGACCATGGAATGCGAGGGTACAAATGAGGGACTGTACCCATGCGAGCATTGTATAGTTTTGAGTACCAGTCCACTACATAGTGAATAGGCTTCTTCAGTTGTGAAGAATACATACCAGAGGTATGAAATAAAGGAATGGCTATGTTCAATTTAGAACTATACATATACCCAAAATAGCCAGAGATTAATTGTAGAAGGAACATTTCAGGTTACCATGTTCAGTGGCTTAATTTGTTGTGTATTATCGTACAAAATTGGCTTCTACAAAGCAGACAAGAGACACTTGTCCATTTTGTGGAAGCCATGGTTGCTGTGTTGGTTAGATAACCCGACTTTGTGTTTTCAAGACTACCAGTTGTCCTTTGATGGGACTTTAACCCAACATCCATCTGTTTTGTGAGAAGCCATGGATGCTGTGTTGGTTAGACAATAACCGACTTTGTGTTTTGGCACTCAGCGCCCATTCTAGGTGCCATTGACTCTGAGGTTGTCATCACCTCGCACGACCTCTAACAAATCTTTGCATCCCATTTCTTGGTTTGCAGTTTAACACCAACATTACGTTTAAAGTTAAAATGTGTCAATTCAGCTCACAATTTTCAGCAACAAGTAACGTCTGTACTTTAACTCAGAAAGTGTAATAGTTCTGAAGTGTGTTTTATTAACTATACATGGTGGCATATGTTACAGATCACATAGGTAAGACCAGGTGATCATCTATGAGATAATGGCCACAATCAAATTGCAGCATACTGCTTTGCTGACTATTGTGACATCATCTGTTATTATGATGTCACAATGACATGACATCACTATTGCATCTGTAACTGAACCTGGTGAACTACTTTTACTCTCAAGACACTGGTGTTCATTGTTTACAAACTACAAACGTTATACCTCTTGTATTTTGCAATGTGGTCCAGAGACATGTTTTAACCTAGGTTGTTGTTTTTTTGTTTAAAATGTTTAACTCCACTCTCAGTAATATTCCAGCTATACGGCGGCGGCTATCTGTAAATAATTAAGTCTGCACCAGACAATCCAGTGATCAACATCATTAGCATCGACCTATGCAATTGGGATACGATGACGTGTGTCAACCAAGTCAGCGACCCTCACCACCAAATCCTGTTAGTCGCCTCTTACGACAAGCATGGGTTGCTGAAGTTTGGTCAGCACGGACAGTGGTATTAAAATGTAACAGACAAAGGGCTGGATATTGTAATGAAAACAAGTGTTAGGAGTAGGATGGGAAATTATGAAGATTATACTGGTGGATGTCTAATTATGTCATGGACATTTAAATGTAGAGCTCAACATTTAAGGTGCAGGATAACTATAGTGTTATCCTGGTGGAGGCATATACTGGTGGACCAAGTGGACATGATAAATGCGAGCTCAACATTTTAAGTGACTATAACTATAAATAACAAAATGAAACCTTTGTCACCCATTGACTGATGTGTTCTACACCAAAGATAAATTCACAGCTACCAAAATGGAAAGAGTATTGAAATATTACGAATGTATAACACATGCAAGTCACCCCTTATATAATAAACATCTTTTTGTCATTACAAAGAAGAACAATATTAATATTATTCATGTCCTGACTTGTCTTGACTTATTGATAAAGGTTTCCTTTTTAATTCATGTTGCGATGTATCAACCCCTGATTGTTATTGCTACGTTCTGCCTAGACAGGTTGTGCCTCATTCCACTGAAGTGCCAGGTTGACAGGGTCTGTGCAGCATGGGTGGGGGCATTGATTGGAGACTTAAGTATCTATGGGGGATCCAGATCTGGACATATTGATATATCTGTTATTCATAAAACTGGTTTGTCATTTTGTCATTTCAAAAGAATAGAGACTTTCAGTTAATAAATATGATGCTGCATTTGAATTTGGATAATACCGGTACTTTAAATGTTTTAAATTGAATTTTCTACCTTTCCATCATCCATCTTAACATGTTATTTGTTTACTGCAAACAAATTTTGCTCTGTGGCAAAATGATAAGTGTACTACTCTGCATAGTTGTTCTCTTCACTGCAGGGTACTTGTGTACTTGCACATGCGTAGTAATATGTTTTCTTTGTTTCTAAGTGCACTATTTCTCATCTCTCAGGTAGCACTGTGAGCTGCCATCAGACAGCAAGTTATCATCCATCTTAACCATGACAGTACCAAAGAGTATAAATGTATCTGTGACAGTGAATTATTGATAAGTATCAGTTCTCATTAATTTGTATCAGTACGGCATCGACAACAAAAATAACAATACATTAGTATCAAGATATGCATTGACATCCTCTTGCACAGCCACCTATCTGAGAAGTAGATCCACTTTGAGTGACGGTTCTTGCTGGATGGTTCATTCAGATGTTTATATTCTCATTCTTAACACATGCTTTGCAACATCTGAAGGTTTGTCACAAAACTGTGGAAGGAGAAAAAAAATTAAATGTTCCAATTTGTATGAAAGATATTTGGGTGTTAATTATTCAAGAAAAGAATTAAGGAATTGTGGGAGATAGCCATTATACAAGATAGGTCATGCACTTCCAGTCTTATAAAAATGTTTTGTTTTCATCTCCTGAGATTAAAGAGTATATCTGCCTCATGTATATAATAGGTATCTACATACGTTTTATGTATATAACAGTGAAGCTGGTAAACATGGGTGTGTGATGGTTCATGTTATGTAGCCAGTGCAATAAAGACGCATCCTTCAATGTCAGTCTGTTATGTCATAACAGCCCTATTATGATAATACGTAACAGGTTTGGGGCACTCCTTAAAATGGGCAAGATTAGAAATAACAGGACCTGTGCTAATGTGTTAAGGAAACGCCCATGCGGCATGCACCCGTCCCAGTTGATTAATGTGAATACTGGGTAACAAATATGAATATTGGGTAATAAATGTGAATATTGGGTGATTAATGTGAATAATGGGTAACAAATATGAATATTGGGTAATAAATGTGAATATTGGGTGATTAATGTGAATACTGGGTAACAAATATGAATATTGGGTAATAAATGTGAATATTGGGTGATTTATGTGAATACTGGGTAACAAATATGAATATTGGTAATGAATGTGAATATTAGGTAATGAATATGAATATTGGGTAATGAATGTGAATATTAGGTAATGAATATGAATATTGGGTAACAAATATGAATATTGGTAATGAATATGAATATTGGGTAACAAATATGAATATTGGGTAACAAATATGAATATTGGGTAACAAATATGAATATTAGGTAATGAATATGAATATTGGGTAATGAATATGAATATTAGGTAATGAATATGAATATTGGGTAACAAATATGAATATTGGTAATGAATATGAATATTGGGTAACAAATATGAATATTGGGTAATGAATGTGAATATTAGGTAATGAATATGAATATTGGTAACAAATATGAATATTGGGTAAAAATATGAATATTGGGTAATGTGAATACTGAATATTGGTAACAAATATGAATATTTGGTAACAAATATGAATATTGGTAATGAATGTGAATATTGGTAATGAATGGAATATTGAATATGAATATTGGGTAACAAATATGAATATTGGTAATGAATGTGAATATTTGGTATTGAATATGAATCTTGGGTAACAAATATGAATATTGGTAATGAATGTGAATATTGGGTAACAAATACAGTCACAAGTCAGCAGTTGATGTAGCGTTCATTACATTCAGTGAAACAATAACAAACTAAATTCTTTTACATGTCTTGACCATGTTGATATACTATGACCATTCATCAGTGAAAACAGTGCTGTCAAACTGAATGTAGAAGAGTGTTGACAATTATCATGTCTGGCTTTCCATATTCCATTTTGAATATCTCGCTTTAAAAAATAACATTGAAATTCAAGTAAAAACTCGGCTTTTTAAAATACAAGTGATTGCAAATAAACGAACTGAATTCATGAAGGGATACGGTTTGAATATGCAAGTGAATCGAAACAGCCCTAATATTGCTTGTTAAGAGTGGATTGAAATGGGAATTTTATGAGGCTGGGCTCTGTGACTTTGCATCACTTTATAATGCATGGTTTGGTGTGATCTGGGTTTTACGAGATGGAGAATTTTGTATCTGGTATGCACAAACTTACAGAGTGGACACAGAAAACACATATAATGTGTTCCGTGGGATACACAATAATGTTCATTGTACCAAATTGTGGACATGAAATATTGCAATTGAAATAATTACCAATGTTAATCAGTACACTCCATCACTTCAATACTTTACAGTAACTGTATATTTGTGTATGGGCCTTTGAAATTAGTAATTAAGGATCATCAGGACCCTAGTCTGGTAGGGACGGTTGGGTAGCGTAGTGGTTAAAGCGTTCACTCGTCACGCTGAAGACCTGGGTTTGATTCCCCACATGGGTACAATGTGTGAAGCCCATTTCTGGTGTCCCCCATCGTGATATTGCTGGAATATTGCTAAAAACAGCATAAAACCATTCTCATTCTTCCTTAATTCCATACTCCTTCCCTGCTTAGACTGTCAATCAATCAAAGTTACAAAAAAGGTTTAGGTAACATTCAAACAAATCCTCTAGACCTATTACCCTGGTACATAGAGAATCTCACCCGAGTGTCTTTTGATATGAAATATATCACCACGAGTTGATAAAGTTACAAATATCCGAGGCATGCTGAGGATATTTTTACTTTTATCAACGAGTGTTGATATATTCATATCAGAAGACATGAAGGTGGGATTCTATTTATCATAAAAAATCACTTTTCATTAGTTTTCAATGAAAAATGTACATCTCTGAACACGGTTCTGCCATTAGACTTGCAGTGCAGCGATGTCATAGCATTGTGACATCATCAAGTTCATGATGTCATAACCTTGTCAGGGCATTGTACAAAATCTACTGTCAAAATGATATCTCCTAGGAGATATTGTTTGATCTCACACAAGCAGTATCTCCTGTGGAACACAGTTTTGGATGATAAACTGTTTTCACTACATTTCTCCCACCTTAAATTCAGCTCTATCTGGTGTAGAGCCAGTTTAGCCCAGTTTACAACAGCCTAGCGTTGTCATAACAGCTGCTCTTGTATGCTGCAAAACACATATTGTTTAATGTTCAAGTTGTCTTGTTTCCTGCCATGCATCAGTGGTTAAGTCAAGGTGTTCAACCATTACATTGTCTGTTATCTATCATGGCTGTTGTTAACAGTGCTTACATAACTAATTTAAGTACGGCATGGGTTCCATGAACATGCTGACACTTCCCATGTCGATTGTTACGTGAGCGGTGACGTCTATCAATGTCACCTGCATGTTAATGTCACCGCATAATGTAACAGATCAACCTCAGTTCCTGAGTACAGAAGACAATGTTGGAATCATTTAAATTTATTATTCTACTTGAAACAAGCTGAAGAACAAGCTCATCTGGTAGTGGTGGGGGTGGTGGGGTGGTGTGGTGGGGTGGTGGGGTAGTCTAGTGGTTAAAGCATCGCTCATCACGCCGAAGACCTGGCTTCGATTCCCCACATGGGTACAATGTGTGAAGCCCATTTCTGGTGTCCCCCGCTGTGATATTGCTGGTATATTGCTAAAAGCTGCGTAAAACTAAACTCACTCACTCACTCACTGGAAGTGAGATTATCTGTAGTCATATCAAAATAATTGGTTGTACTTTCACTTCCTGAGTAGAATATGTATACGTTGTGTTAATCTCTGCTCTCATTTGTTCAGTTTTCTCACCTTTTGGTATTTTTCAAAATAAATCAGTTACATTCTAAGACTATTTGAAATAAAATATTGTTCTTTGGGATTGTTGACTTTCAATATTTTCCTCATCTGCGAAAACCAACCTGTCAGATAGTGTCTATCATCTTGAACAACAAGACTTCCTTCTTAGTTTTGGTTTGTAGCAACAGAAAATATAATTTGTAACAAACTGTGTGTCATGTATAATACACATCTCAAGAGAAGTTAAAGGACCAGGTGTCATGTTTAGTATACTGATGAAGAGCAGTTAAGAAAGAGAATTACAAGAACTACAAGAATTCCTTCTTTTTTTGGTTTGTAGCAACAGAAAATCTAATTTGTGACAAACAGCGTAGTACACATCTCAAGAGAAATTAAAGAACCATGGTGTCATATACATGATGTACATGGAGTCCTGTATTTGAGGGTCCCTGGGACTCATACTATTAATTTTCAGGGGTTTGGACAACAAAATTGGGGTCCCAGACACTTAAATATTATTTTTCTGAGTCCCTGTGGATGTGCTAATAAATTTAGTTGCGTCCATTGTAAATTTTTATGTGTATTTAGAGTATACTGAATGGAACGCAGGAATTAGTTTCATGTAAAATCCCTGATATAGTATACAGCTCAAGAGAAGTTAAAGAACAAAATTTGTATACAACTGAAATAAATCTGTCATGCCAGTAACTCTAGTCACATGACAATGTTGTTTCGGTGTTGTTGTTTATTGATTCCATCTTGTGAATAGTATATTTGGTTCCAGATAAGTCATTATGTTAAACAGAGATCTGCATCTGACAAAGTCTGGAATACATTTCCATTGTGCTGTAATCCTATACTCTTACTGTGCCTTTCTTCCATAGACTGTTCAGCTTTGTGAAAAGCTGTTACTATCATCAAGCCAGATTTTAAATTAAAAAACAAAAATAGTGTGTCATCATCAAAAATTATCATGAACATGTTTCATACTTTCATAATGGGGCATCAATCATGAACATGTATTTGGTGTCCCCACGGTGATATTGCTGGAATATTGCTAAAAAGCGGCATGAAACTAGACTCACTCACTCACTCATACTGTTCATGGGGCAGTGGGGTAGCCAAGTGGTTAAAGCTGCTCGGTCGTCACACCGATGTGAACCGTATTTCTGGTGTCCCCATGGTGATATTGCTGGAATATTGCTAAAAGCGGCATGAAACTAGACTCACTCACTCACCATACTGTTCATGGGGCAGTGGGGTAGCCAAGTGGTTAAAGCGTTCGTCGGCCAATCGATGTGAACCGTATTTCTGGTGTCCCCACGGTGATATTGCTGGAATATTGCTAAAAAGCGGCATGAAACTAGACTCACTCACTCACTCATACTGTTCATGGGGCAGTGGGGTAGCCAAGTGGTTAAAGCGTTCGATTCGTCACACCGATGTGAACCGTATTTCTGGTGTCCCCCACGGTGATATTGCTGGAATATTGCTAAAAAGCGGCATGAAACTAGACTCACTCACTCACTCATACTGTTCATGGGGCAGTGGGGTAGCCATGGTGAAGTGGTTAAAGCGTTCGGTCGTCACACCCGATGTGAACCGTATTTCTGGTGTCCCCCACGGTGATATTGCTGGAATATTGCTAAAAAGCGGCATGAAACTAGACTCACTCACTCACTCATACTGTTCATGGGGCAGTGGGGTAGCCAAGTGGTTAAAGCGTTGGTCGCCACACCGATGTGAACCGTATTTCTGGTGTCCCCCACGGTGATATTGCTGGAATATTGCTAAAAAGCGGCATGAAACTAGACTCACTCACTCACTCATACTGTTCATGGGGCAGTGGGGTAGCCAAGTGGTTAAAGCGTTCGGTCGTCACACCGATGTGAACCGTATTTCTGGTGTCCCCCACGGTGATATTGCTGGAATATTGCTAAAAAGCGGCATGAAACTAGACTCACTCACTCACTCATACTCATACTGGTTCATGGGGCATGTGAACCGTATTTCTGGGTCCCCACGGTGATAAGTGGTTAAAGCATTAGACTCACTCACTCACTCACTGTTCACCGATGTGAACCGTGGATTTCTGGTGTCCCCACGGTGATATTGCTGGAATATTGCTAAAAAGCGGCATGAAACTAGACTCACTCACTCACTCATACTGTTCATGGGGCAGTGGGGTAGCCAAGTGGTTAAAGCGTTCGGTCGTCACACCGATGTGAACCGTATTTCTGGTGTCCCCCACGGTGATATTGCTGGAATATTGCTAAAAGCGGCATGAAACTAGACTCACTCACTCACTCATACTGTTCATGGGGCATTTCTGGTGTCCCCACGGGATAGCCAAGTGGTTAAAGCGTTCGGTCGTCACAACCGATGTGAACCGTATTTCTGGTGTCCCCACGGTGATATTGCTGGAATATTGCTAAAAGCGGCATGAAACTAGACTCACTCACTCACTCATACTGTTCATGGGGCAGTGCATTGCTGGAATATTGCTAAAAAGCGGCGCATGAAACTAGACTCACTCACACCATACTGTTCATGGGGCAGTGGTAGCCAAGTGGTTAAAGCGTTCGGTCGTCACACCGATGTGAACCGTATTTCTGGTGTCCCCCACGGTGATATTGCTGGAATATTGCTAAAAAGCGGCATGAAACTAGACTCACTCACTCACTCATACTGTTCATGGGGCAGTGGGGTAGCCAAGTGGTTAAAGCGTTCGGTCGTCACACCGATGTGAACCGTATTTCTGGTGTCCCCCACGGTGATATTGCTGGAATATTGCTAAAAAGCGGCATGAAACTAGACTCACTCACTCACTCATACTGTTCATGGGGCAGTGGGGTAGCCAAGTGGTTAAAGCGTTCGGTCGTCACACCGATGTGAACCCTATTTCTGGTGTCCCCCATGGTGATATTGCTGGAATATTGCTAAAAAGCGGCATGAAACTAGACTCACTCACTCACTCATACTGTTCATCATTTCATCATGATTTGAGCTGGAAAATTGCTGAGTCCAATGTTAAACAACAAGCAAAGAAACAAAGAAGCAAGCAAACCATGATGATTAATGTGCATACTTTGATCAGCTGATATGAGTAATTATGACAACGTTTTCCATATCGAACAACTAGTCAACAGTGTGGAACATCCTCCTGTAATGTATTGACATCTCCCATGGCATTAGCAGGCGCCGAGGACAATGATAAAACAACATAATACTGCCTTGGACCATTAATCTGAGACTGATTACATTACAAGACATTTCTATAGAATTCTCTGCATGAGTAAGTTGTGAATGTTTCATTTAAAGGACTTGCTGTAATGTGAGACATTGTTTGAACTCGTAAAATACAGGTAACATGTTATTTCCGTTGAAATCTACATCTTATCTTCCACATGGTATCAAACGTTCAGAAGCTGTATGGAATAAAGAAATATGTGTAACATGATATTATCCATGAGAACACAGGAAATAAGGTGTTGAATAATTAATGTTGCGTGTCCATGCTGTGCATGTAGCTTTGTTTTCAACGTGCGATATGGTAGTTGTGACTGAAGTTTTTAAGTACAGCTTTACTTATCTAATATTTTAAACTTAAGGCTTTTAAAAAGCTACCGAATCTGTTCCAAATCAAGCTAAATTTATGGTTGAAGCCTAGTAGTTCAATGTCATTATGACCGTAGTGTATCAACAGTTTTTAATCTGAAAAGATTCAAAATTTTACAATATTATGGGATGTTAGAAAATATTGGATTTGTGTTATGTAGAATTACGTTTTATCTGTAACTAGTTTAAGGTTTAGTTTCATACATTTTTATACATTTTGTGCAACTCGACAACTGTTGCTGAATTTAGAGTTGACTTATTCACATTTAAGACATTAGGGATTTGTCAAATCTTTGTCATACCTGTCTGAAGTGTTGTCGCAGTGTATGGCGTCAATTATCTGTCCATACAGGTAGGTCTAGTCCCTTCTCCAGGTGTTGATTATGAATATTGATGAAGTAGCCAGGTACACAGCTCCGTACTTCCGTCACGTGTTGTCTCGGGACAAGAAACTGGTACACTGTTGGCTAGAGTGTCTCAATGCAAAGACTCAGGTGTCTCGCATCATGGGGTTTGTGGCTCATGCTTGACCGACCAGGCTCGAGCTTCTTTGACGAAAAATCAATTGCTGATGTAGGTCGCCATGTAACAGGGTTAGAGAAACACTTGGATGTTGAGGTGACAATGGGAGATATATCGAGTGTTGTGATTGGTTCAATTCATTCTGTGTCTCTGTGTGATGGAGATTGTAACTATGGTGTAAAGAGGTTTATTTGCTCTGATTTAATTGACATGATTTCTACAGTAGAAGGCTTGTAGGTCTAGATTGGGGTTTATATACCACATTATGACCAGTACAAATATATTGATGAATTATTTCTTTTTACATCCATGCATGTAGTTCTTCTGTCAGTTTCAAATGATGGATCAATAAAACATGGAGTAATTGAGTGACTTGGGGTTTTACCTGTTTTTAGCAATATCGCAGTGAGGGACAGCAGAAATGGGCTTCAACCATTGTACCCATGTGTGGAATCGACAAGCGAACACTTTAACCACAAGGCTACCCAACTGCCCCTTTACTCCTTATTTTTAAAGCTGGTGGTATTAAATGAACTGTCTAGTGTATATGCTTCCAGCCTTTTGCTTTTAATTTTCAAAAACAATATTGTGGAAAACTGGTTTGTTTTTTTAAATATATACTTGACAAAGGTATTACATTTTCTTTTTTGCAGCTGAGTAGAAGCAATTGAATAAGAAATACAGGCAATGTTTGAAACATTTGTTTTGAAGCAACAAATCGACACTTTAAGCAATCAGATTTAGAGCCAATTTAAGAGTTTGAAATAAAAAGATCTTGTTGTTAACTTAAGATACTGATTTGGGGTCCAAATGTTTTAAGGAATAAAATTCATCTAATAGAAGACCTGATTGGAAAGGTGTGTTTTTCACACTGTGTCAATACTTGTGTTATCCTTGGCCAAACAGTGATCTCCAACAATACACAGGACAATTATTAAGATATTTACTTATAATTTTCATTTCCAGTTGTTATGAATGTTGTGCACAAGTGTTACATCTTGCAAGTATGTGATGTGTGATCACCAAATAAAACACACATTGCAGGTATTGTGTTGGTTCGTTGAGCTGGTGATAGTTGGAAAGGAAGACAGGTAATAAGGATAATTTTCAGAATTCTGATATGTTTTAGTATTATTGAATAAAATAAAGCATTATGAAGATGTTTACAAAATTGGGATAGAAAGTTGAATAAATGACATCTATTTAATGTATATATCCATATTTTTGTTTTTTGTTATTTAACACTGCACTCAGCATTATTCCAGCTATATGGCGGTGATCTGTAAATAATTGAGTCTGGACCAGACATTCCAGTGATCAACAGTATGAGCATCAAGCTACGCAATTGCTATATACTTATGAAACAGCAGTGTGATTGCATGAAATGAAACATACAGCATTGTTTTGTCATCAACACCTGTCAGTGTTTGATTGTTTTATGTATTTATTTATAGTGTATCAACAGGTTAGATGGAAGGGCCAGGCTTTATTTTAAACAAGGTTTAACTCCCACAACTCCAAAAAATCAAAATGTGAACAAATATCAAAATTAAGTCTAAGGGTGTTGTGGTTTTTTTAATGACAACCAAAAATATGTAAAATGTTTAATAGACCAAACCTCATTTACTATGGTTTAATCAATATAAATAATTTATTTAGAATACTGTAATTTAAACCTTTGAATATTTTTCTCCCTTGTACAAGCCTGTCACAGAGTATGCATTTAACACCGGGCAATCGGACAAGATCATATAACCTGGTATGACGACACTGTATGTGTGAATGTTCTGGCAACAGGAACTGAAGTCAACAACACCACTAAATCCTATTGCAACCTACATACATTCATTCATGCATGCATTTATTTCAAACCTGAATGTATCAAAGTAGACCCAAATGTATTTTGAATACAGAGCATGGATTGAAACCTGTCACACAAGGAGTCATGTATAGACAGATAATGTGAGTTAGTAGGTTTCAGTTATGTTTTTTTGTTAAAGTAACGACTGAAGATGATATTTACTCCAATAACCATTAAATATTAATGGATATCCATTTCACGTGGGATTTATCAGTCATAGTGAACATTTCTGGATCACAGAAAGTTCTCGTGTTTTATCAAAAGCTTTGTGGAGTGAACTATAGTAATAATGTCCTTTCCTTCCTCCGTGCTATTTTAAGTACGGGCTAAAAGGTTAGTAGCCCTTGCTTGAGCAACCCCAAATTGGTATATGTCTACTTGAGCCCCATTAGGTATTGATGGGACCTAGGGCAATGCTGGTGGCCTTCAGCGACTGGTCAGCATGTCTTGTGGGCAGGTGGACTTCCATTGTGAGGAGGTTATCACCGACCCCCGGAGTAAAAGCAGGAGTTTGTGTAATGGCCGACGTATTGCCATCACTGAACATATAGAGAGGGAGGGACCTATACAAGTACACAGTGACCTTGTACATGGCTGGTTTCTTTGTATAGTGATGCATATCATAGCTATAAAGTGGCAGTGTGTCTTGCTTGTGTGAAAGAAGTAAATACACTGTAAATATACTGTAATTTTCTCTTTTGTATGGATTATTTTATGTATGATATGGTGAAATCCATATTTCTGGATGAAAGCCACTGAAATCCCATCTGTGGTACATAGTAATTCATCCAGATTTTTAAAATTCTGAATGCAGCATTTATGTTTAAGAGTTCTGTTCATGTGTAAAAGCCATGTAGAATATTGCTGTTTGTCCAGATTGTATTGCAAGGCAACTTATCAGATTTCACTTTACCAGGTATTACCTTCATCTTTTTGCATCTGAATTTTTTTTCAAAATTTGCATGTGTCATTTGTGCACTTTGATTGGTCAGATGAATGTAACTTGCATTTTATAAAATTCAGTTTGGCCATTTGTGACTAAGTATACCCTTAAGTAGCAGTATCTGTCAAGTTCCTTTGTTGATCTTAATCTCTCTCAAAAAGAACAGATCCGTGTTAGAATTGGTCTTCAGCAACCCAATCTTGTCGTAAGATGCGACTAACCAGATCAGGTTGTCAGGATCGCTGACTTGGTTGACACATGTCATCGTTTCCCAATTTGCTTAGATTGAGTCTCATGCTGTTGATCACTGGATTGTCAGGTCCAGACTCAATTATTTACAGACAGACGCCATATAGCTGGAATATTGCTGTGGTGTAAAACTAAACTCACTCACTCAAGAAGAACAGTGTTAGCTCATTTGGTGGTGCTGTAACTTATCAATTATTTCTAGGTTTGATTCCCCACAAATTGAGATAGGGTTGTGATAAATTATGGTGTGCCCAGTTTAACTTAAAGTTGCTCAATGAAGTGACGCACCTGTCATGGTAAATAAGACGACAAAGTAGGTTACAGGACTTTAATATCTACTTTAAGAGTCTCCTAGATCATCAGATTCCATGAAACCATCAAGAAAACCTATATAAGTGCTATGTATTTCACAAAAAGACCAGTTGTAGATTTGTTGTGGCTGTAATTGACTGTTACACACACGGTAGGAAGGTGATAAAAGAAATATGATACTTCTGTCACTGGGGAGGTTGAGGGCCATCCTTAGTCAGCTCCAGCACATTGCTTGTCACAGGGGAGGTGGTTGTAGCTGGCTCTGGTATTCTGCTGACAAAGGATGAAGGTATTTGTTAGATCAGGTTCCCCTTTACCACAGGTAACTGTTGGGTGTGTTCTTGTCAAACAAGGAAAGGCACACCTTCACAGGTAGCCACCATAGGGACATATCCCAATGTATACACCACACCGTGCCATGGAATAATAACTCGTAATCATATTGGCCTGATTTGAAGGGTAGATATCTCAAGGTTTCTGATCATGTCTGTACTCTTATTGAGGCGTGAATCTGATATACAGACTGTGTTTGTGTTTGGATCTGGTTCCAATAAACCATGGTAGACTGAATAAATCTGAGAAAATAATTTCCATGACAGTTCTAGTTGTTTGTTATGTCCGGCCACCTTCCTGACCATGACAATTCTCCGTGTTAACTGTGAATCTAATATCAGGTAAAGGAATGCTAAGGTTAATGGAGTATATTCAAATTGTGATTCTGCTTACATGCAAGGCTTCCTCCATGATCGAGTAGATAGAACATCTGGACAGAAAGTTTAGTGGGGCCATCATCTGGCCATGTCTTGCCAAACGATATTAAAAGATGGAACTTGTTGTTATCCTGCGTGGTTCTCTGCATTAAAATGATGACTGGTTGCTTTGAATTAGTGTAATAAGCAGTATACATTAAACCCATTTCACATCAACTCGCCTCCCATCACGTCGCATCTCATCACATTTTCTGAACATCGCATTTAATTCAAAGATTTTAGAAGCAAATCAAATCTACACAATTTAGTCATTAATCAAGAATTAATTCAAAGACACAACTTTAAACCAACTTGATTTTCGGTGTGAAATGCAAATATACAAAATTTAGTGTATCAAGAAGTTTACCAAATGTATACTGCAAACGGCGGTGGGGTAGCCTAGTGGTTAAAGCGTCGCTCATGGCTGCTGAACCAGGGTTCGAATCCCCACATGGGCACAATATGTGAAGCCCATTTCTGGTGTCCCCCGCCGTGATGTTGCTGGAATATTGCTAAAAGCAGCGTCAAACTAAACTCAGTCAGTCAGTATACTGCATGCATGTCAATAAAAATAAACCAGCTGAACACATGCACAAGATCATGTGGGACCATTTAAAGCCTTCCAAATAAGGTTAGTCACTTACAAACTTCCTGGTAATGTGAAGAGTTGTCACAATAAACCAGACTGTAGGAAAAATACCAGAACATACTTTATAATTACTGTAGGTGATAAAATGATGTCATCCTACTGAAATTGAAGAAAATACTTTCTGAAACATGTTTAATGTGAACAATTGTGAAATTGAAAATTGTCAAAATCATGACAAAATAGCACCTGAAAGATCAACAATTCCTTTGAATCAGGATCATGGTGATATTTAACATGTCACTCTGCCCATGGTATTCAGTCTGCAAACATGTCATTGTCACAGTTTCAAGAATTCTGATCAAACTATTGATACATGCTTGACTTATATTTACAGCTGTATCATATAGTATTTTCTTTTATCACAGGGTGGTGGGGTAGCCTAATGGTTAAAGCTTTGGCTCGTCACGCCGAAGACCCGGGTTCGAATCCCCACATGGGCACAATGTGTGAAGCCCATTTCTGGTGTCCCCCGCCATGATGTTGCTGGAATATAGCTAAAAGCGGCGTAAAACCAAACTCAGTCAGTCAGTCAGTCTTTTATCACATTTCTGATGATTATTGTATTGATATCTTGTGACCTTCACATTGCAGTGAGGAAAACCATGACGAGAAAGAAGGAATGGTCTGTATCTGGCAAGGTTACATGGGTGACCTTGGCATCAAAACATACCCTGTGTTCTCCTCCAGAAAGATCAAGAAGGTCGCTGTCGGAGGCAACCACCTCCTCTTCCTCACAGCTGACTTTGAGGTCTTCAGCTGTGGGCAGAATGATTATGGTCAACTTGGTCATGGTGACCTTGATGGTGATGTCACAGAACCCAAGGTCATTAAGGATCTGTCAGGTAATAGCAATGGTTAATTGTGAAACTGTGAAAGTATAGACCACAAGCTATGATTTTATATATTGGGAATTGTAGGTGTCCTTTAGGCACCAAACCTGTGAATATCTGGGTTAGAATTGGTCTTAGTAACCCATGCTTGTCGTAAGAGGCAACTAATGGGATCGGGTGGTCAGGCTCGCTGACCTGGTTGACACATGTCATCATATCCTAATTGTGTAGATTGATGTGATGTGCATGCTGATGATCACTGGATTGTCTGGTCATGACCTGATTATTTACAGACCGCCGCCATATAGCTGGAATATTGCTGAATGCAGCGTTAAACAACAGACCAATCAACCAACCTTCAGGCACCAGGAACATATTAACTTTTCCTTTCAGAATTTAACTGTGCCGTTCCACTTCCCTTACCAATGATGTTTCTTTCACATTTAATATATGCATGTTTGTTTCAGATAAGGATGTAGTGGACATAGAGTGTGGGAAGAACCATAGTGCAGCGGTCACTGCAAGCGGCCAAATCTACTGCTGGGGTCAGTCTAGTCATGGACAGTGTGCTGTGTCAAATACTGCAGCAGTTACCTCCCCTCATCAAACAATCATCATAGATGAATCAATGTGTTGTGAGCATGGTATACCTTTAGCCGAGGGTCATGTGACTGTTGCCATGGTAGGCTGTGGGGCAGAGCACACTGTTGCGTTATCAACGTCAGGGGATGTTTGGGTGTGGGGGACTGGAATTCAACTTGGACTAGGGGAGGTAACTCAGTCTGATGTGCCAAAGAGGGTTGAGGTGTTAAAGGAGAAAACAGTGTTATCGGTGTGTTGTGGTGACTACCATACTCTGGCACTGGTGGAGAAGTCAGAGAAGGATGGTGTTCGGAGGAAAAAGAAGGGACAAGAAGCAACAGAAATCCAAACTCAGAAATATTTCCCACCTTTGTGTAAGAAATGCAATAAGGAGATCTACACATACACAGACACTAACGATACATGTATCATAGACTCGGAGCATCTGTGTCGAGAAAGCTCCGAGGAGACGTGCCAGAGCAACACCTCGAGCCTTGTTACGGGGACGGATATCGGGAGCTCCATCAGCTCCTGTCCTGATGTCCAGAGTCCAGAAGAGGCCAAAAAACACAGGCCACACTGCCAGTCTGGAGTCCATACATTCAGAGAAGGAGTTGGATGTGAGTCTTGACTCTAGAGAGACAGTTGTAGAAGCCTCAGGACATTCTTGTGATGCTGTTGATGAACTTGATCATGACCTTCCAGAAGAAGCAGATGCTGGTGGTAGGAGGAGTAGAGCTGCAGTCAGGGATGACTTGAAGCAAGAAAGAGCTGATAGTGAAAACAGAGAAGATGTCAAGGTAGCTCTAATTTCTACTTTGTCCCTTGATGAACATCCTCAATCCAAAATATCTGAAGGTGAACAGAGAACAGACTCTATACCTGATGTTGATGCCAAGACATCAGAAGTGTCTGACTGCAGTAAAGGTACAGGTGAAGATACGGAACGTGATGCAAGCCTCCCTGTGACCAGTGAGAAGGATGAGGTTGTGTGGAGACGTGCAGTCTCCCTGGAGGAGGAGAGGCAGAGGGAGCAGGATCTCTCTGAGGAACATATCAGACTACAGAGATCCAAGAGCTTCCTGGATGAGAAGGAAGCCAGGGAATACTTAGCCAAACAGTTTGAGGATGAGTCAACAGAGAAAGATACGTCTTCTAGTCAAGGATTTCAAATTCGCTCAACAATTCAAAACCTTATCCCATACCCTTCAAACATGATGGAATCTATGAAAACAATGACTTCCAAAGCTTTGACCAATATGCAGACAATTGCAGAGAATCTTCCATTTGTGTCTGGACCAAATCTCGATCTGGTCAATGTTTCTGCAGATGCTGAAACTACAACAGGAGTTGCTGAAACCGAAATGAGCATACAGGAGAAGGCAATGGTGACGAGTAACAGCAGTCTGGAGATTTCCACTCCTGGCCATGAAGAAATGCAGGAGTCCAGCTTTATCGAGATGATGAACCAGGACATTAGTTTCCTCTCACCAGACTCTGCAGATTCTACCCCAGTGCGAGAACGGACTCCTGAGGAGGAGGAGGAAGTACAAGCTAACAGGAAGTCCAAGTCGGTGAGGACTCTCTGGGCTAAGGAAGACCAGCTAGACAAACGGTTGTCCCAAGACTCGGTTAAAGGTAAGAGGACTTTTGAACTGCTGACATATTTGAACAGAATATCTAAAAAATGTAGCTTAGTCTGGTAGCATGCATATATATTTGTTCCTGTGGAAGAAGTGCCAACAAGTCATGCTGACAAGTTTTCACTACCTGTATAAAGTTACACTGGAGAAAACTGTTTTGTGGGTTTGAATGATAGTAGAATTGTTCTCAAGCAAACTGTAAAGTAACCTAAACATTTGCATAACATTTGAGCTGCAAGTTGGACAAGTTTACCTCATTGTTTCACCAACCCTCTAAAGCTGGACACACTGTATCTACTGACGTCTCTGCATCACTTACCTATTCTCATTGCAGCCTTATACAAACAGAACTGTGGGTACATTTTTTATTATAGGTTTTATGAGCGGTATATCCATGCAACTAGGGCATGCTCAAAGGCTGGTATTTTTCCCTCGATCATTGGATGTCAATCTCAGCGGCACATCGTATTAAATCTCAACTTTTACAACTCTTGCAGCCACTCTAGAGTTGTTGTGCTCTCATTAACAAGGTACCCATATGGGGCAATATAAAATACAGTTAAGCTCTAACACCATGTATATTTCTACTGAACTATTATAACGTTAAGTCGGATGATGTGCTTTAGTACACTATCCAGATGAAACTGAGTAGATCTACTTTCTAAGGATAATTATACATTAAGGCAGAAAACAAACGACGGTGTCAGTGACCTAAATTGTGGGAATGTAAACATTGTTCCATTGAACATTACCTATGTTAAGTTACCAGAAAAAACAAATGAAAACTTGTGAGTCAGATTAAATATCTTCTCTAAATTATTTTAACTGTGATTAACGTGAAAAATGGGGGCAATAAACGTCAATTTCTACTACCACCAGTTTGATGTTATGAAACTGAGTGTCAGCGACATTCCACGATTGCAGCAACATTGCGAACAACCAAGAAAACTTGGAGATTGACACATTTTAACCCGTCGGAAAAATAAGCGTAATGTTTACACCAGTGATGTTAAGCTGCGTGGAAGCAACTGCAAACCAAGAAGCGGGATGCAACGGAGTAGTTTATAAGGAGGCAACGAAGCTGATGACAACTGACATGCATCTTGACGTCACTTACATTGTGACGTAAAGGAAAATTGTACGATTACGAGGGGGCAGACTAGAATGGCGCAGTGACGCCAATACATTGTGACGTAATGCAAAAAGTGCACATTATCGTCTTATAAAACACTGTCGGCGCCTTTGATCTTTCACCGAAGCATCTTAGAAATTACTGCAATACATGTTCTACAGTAGACATTTTGTCCTCTACTGTCATTTGTTAAATAATCACCAATTGGAACAGAAATTCCAGTTTAATGCTGGATACAGAACTAACATTTGATTAAGGTGAATGGTATCCTCATTATGTTTTGTTTAGTGAGTATATCTTGGCTTGTAGGGTCAGACAACTCAGTGACTGTGGAGGCCATCCCTAAGGTGTCACTGGACACAGAGGTGTGGTCGTGGGGTCATAACCAAAAGGGGCAACTTGGCCAAGGTGACCAAGTGAACAGGTAGGGAACAATATGAGAGGTGGAGGACAGGTGGGGAAATCTGGGAGACACTCTGGACACTTAGGATACAATATATGAGACATGGTTGACAGGCAGTGGACACTCTGCGAGACATGTATAAGTCTAAGTTTCTTGCATTTAATATTTGACAAAATATTTTACAGTTACTGCATGTACAGTTCTCTGAAACAAAGCAATTCAACACAATCATCCTTCATTGTCCTTTAGGGGCAGTGGGGTAGCCTAATGGTTAAAGCGTTGGCTCGTCACGCCGAAGACCCGGGTTCGAATCCCCACATGGGCACAAAGTGTGAAGCCCATTTCTGGTGTCCCCCGCCGTGATGTTGCTGGAATATTGCTAAAAGCGGCGCGTAAAACCAAACTCAGTCAGTCAGTCAGTCATTGTCCTTTATGTATACAATAAATAATGATACACATCGGTTCATTTGTGCTAATTTTCTGTGGTAGAGTTGATAAGAAATAAGTGCTTACTAGTATTAGTATTAATCCTTTGTACCTTTTCATCAATGTTTTTCCAGAATAAAGCCCTGTTGTGTGAAGATGTTCAGCTCTAGATGTGTTCTGAAGCTGACAGCTGGCGCCTACCATACCCTGGCCTTGACCTCTGTAGCTCAAGTGAGCACGCTGTATGGATGGTGTGGGTGGATTGGGTGGTCTGTGTGGTTTCTGTCGTTTGAGTGCTGCTGTTGTATAGTGCTGTATGGATGGTGTGGGTGGATTGGGTGGTCTGTGTGGTTTCTGTCGTTTGAGTGCTGCTGTTGTATAGTGTTATGTGGGTGGTTTGTGTCACATGGGTGGTTGGTGGTGTGTGAGTACGCTGTATGGATGGTGTGGGTGGATTGGGTGGTCTGTGTGGTTTCTGTCGTTTGAGTGCTGCTGCTGTATAGTGTTATGTGGGTGGTTTGTGTCACATGGGTGGTTGGTGGTATGTGTGTACATATGTTGCTTCCAACATGGCATGGTCTATCTGGTTGACTCTAACTTATCACACAACACATTTTTCGTCACTAGCCTAAAGATATTCTATAGCTGTAATCCAGGGACCAAAAATATTCAAATCTGACAAGACACTTTTCACTTGTTTCATAATCTTCTACCACAACTTATTAATTGAATCTTAAATTAAGAACACAGACCTTCCCACTGGTTTGTTTTGTGTTGTAATGTAGTAATCCAAGATACAACTTGATTGTGAAATTTTATTGTTACATAATTTGGTTCCGTTTTTCTGTTGATGAGTTTTGAACATTATTTCAAAATGACATTTCTTTAGACTGTTTGAAATATTAAAGTTGAATCAAATCAATGACAGTTGTACTTGACCTTTGGAAATTGTCCTATGCAGGTGTATTCCTGGGGACAGAATTCCTATGGCCAGCTGGGGCACAGCGAGAATTCGGCATCCCCAAACCGAGTAAAGGTAGGAGTTGAATTCATATTCACACAAAATTCGATTTGACCCTGATTTGTCCACTTGACAAAATATTTTTATGTGTGAAATAAAACTACCAGTGTAACAGGCCAAACTTTCCCCCTGGCCAAACTTTCCCCAGGGAAACTTTGGCCTAGAACATCCCCGGGTATAATTTAAATTTCTAACCTACTTTATTTCTTATGAAAGTGTTACCTATAGATAAGCGGACCCCCTTCAAGAGGCTGCTCTTTGGGTGTTTATAATTCGGTTTATCTATGGTAATATATGGTAATTTGTATTGATAAAGAATTTCTCAAGTAAATCAATATGAGATGGGAGTTAACTCTTGTTATTCAGAGAAGTTACACATGTCTTCTTCCTTCCTCCAGTTCATGAGAGGGTATTATGTGTGGGACATAGCGACGGGTGACTCCCACTCTCTGTTTCTCACAGACAGCTCGGGAATGAAGCCGGATGTTTTCTATTGTGGGAAACAACCTTCGTAAGTAACAAATATATAAAGCAGTAATTGTCTGAGGCTTGCATCACTAAACACTCTCCTCCAACATTAACCTGACTTCCTTGAAATAACTGGAATACTGTTCAAAGCAGCTTTAATCCCAACTCACTCACTTCACTTGATCTGAGACCCTGAGGTCTGGATTAGAATATTGATCTTCAGTAACCCATGCTTGTTGTAAGAGGCGACTAACGGGATCAGGTGGTCGGGCTTGCTGACTTGGTTGACACATGTCATCGGTTCCCTATTGCGCAGATTGATGCTCATGTTGTTGATCATTGGATTGTCTGGTCCAGACTCGATTATTTACAGACCGCTGCCATATAGCTGGAATATTGCTGAGTGCGGTGTAAAACTAAACTCACTCACTCGCTTGATCTGAGGTGTCTGTATATCTCTCTCAACAGAGCAGATGTGTATGCAACTGTCAACAAAACCCGGTGCCTAACGCCCTCAGTGTCCTCAAGAAGGTAAGTGTAAAGACATAGATGGCCTTGTAAAGTGCTTCATGGTGGGTTCAACTAGGCAGTGTTTCCTGGGAGAAGTCCCATTCGTTGTCTGGGCTTCATGTAGAGGGGGCAATGGCCCTGAGCTGATGATGAGCCTTACCAGCCTGACTGTGCCAGGATCACCCGAACCCTCTCTGCTGCATACTATCATTAATCTGTAAAACATAATAATAATAATGGCATTTATATTGCGCTGTTTCCACACCATGAAGGTATGCTCAAAGCGCTAACACATTATTACCCCGGATAACCAAAGCTGCCTGTTAGGTGCGAGAAGGTTATAGTCACATGACTTATCCCACTGGGTACCCATTTTCTGCTGGGTGAACAGAGGCAATTTTGAACAAACTCAGTTGAGACCAGATGTATCACATATGCTTCGTTGTGGATCAGGACCGAAGTCCTAGAAACTCTCATGAGTCTATGCTATTCCAGAAGAGTTAAAGAACATTCCCATGAAGAATAACTATAGCCATATGAAAAAATCTGATGTGCTATATCATTTGTCCATTTTTTTCTATTATGACTGACTGACTGACTGAGTTTAGTTTTACGCCGCTTTTAGCAATATTCCAGCAATATCACGGTGGGGGACACCAGAAATGGGCTTAACACATTGTGCCCATGTGGGGAATCGAACCAGGGTCTTCGGCGTGACGAGCCAACGCTTTAACCACTAGCCTACCCCACAGCCCCTTTTTCTATTATGAAAGCAGTTGATCTACTATATATGGTTGTATTGTTCACTGTACTGTATTTTGTACTCATTGCAGACAGGTTGGTTAAAGAGCCTGTCATCAAGGGGAGACAACTGTGCCTGTCTGTTGTCTGACCCGACGGTAGCTCTACCTGCCCTGTATGAGCTGGCTGCCATTCAGAGAGGGTTTTACTATCACCTGAACAGAATCAAGATGGACCTGCTGAAGCCCCTCAGCAGTCATGGTAAGACTCTTGTACTGGAGAAATGTCTGAATGTGTGTCACAGGATCATAAAGGGATAATCAGTTCAATGATAGTACTTACTGTAGAAGTGCCAAGTTATCACAGGTAAAAATGAAAGTGTTACCTGTCATGCCAGCTTAATTAATGTTGGTCCCGTGTTTGAATCCATGCTTTGTCAACTTCATATTGTGATGACCTTCATATTGAGCTTTCTCCACTTAAAAGATGTTCTTTAAGGCCAGACCAATTTTATTTCTTGTTTTACGGTTTTTTGTCCTCAGAAAACCTAAAGGCAGGAGGGAAAAAAATAAAAATAAAATCACCAGTGAAAGCAATATTCCTTCTAAATACTCAAAGTATTTTACTTTTGGCAATTTATGAAGTGTATATGGGGCAAAAAACATCTAAAAAACATTTTTCTTATAAGTTTACATTTTTGGCAAATAAAAATATTCGGATTTTATTTTTTGAGCAGGGGAAATTATTTTTTTTTTTTCTTATTCTTAAAAAAATACGGCAGGTGGATCCGTAAACAAGAAATAAAATTGGTCTGGCCTAACTAATATATGTAATTCAAAGCAATGTTAAACTCATTCATCACTTGATGTCACTATAGGGTTTCATTGAACTAACAGATATTGATGGAAACGAACTTGATTCCTGGGTTGTATTGGTCCCCGTGGGGTGATTAGCTGGTCAGTTTTGTTGACTTGATTTTTAGCATGGCGTGTTAACCTTCATTGATGGTTACTTTATCAGACACTTGACTTGAATATTAACAGGATTTTGTATATGCAGCTGGAATATTGCTGAGTGTGGCATCGAACAACAACAAATACATTTAGCTGGAGTTTTGTAAAAGCCACATTAAATCCAACTGACTGATTTCTGTTCTCCAGCCTTCTACACCAGCCTTGATGTGTATCCCTACAAGTCCGCACTGCAGAACCTGCTCGCCTCCTTCTACGTCCTCACTAAGAACGTAAGTTGCTGCCTAGATGATAAGTATATATTCAGGGCTTGATAGTGCTTGTAATTGTGCACAGATTACAAACTCAGAAATAACAGGGATATAATCAGTGACAATGGAGGTCCAAACTAATAAACATTTCAACGAATGAAGAAGATGATTCTTCTACTTTCCACACTTTTGTTACAAAGAACATAATAAGCCAACAATAATTAGTCTTACTGTGCAGCGTTGTCTTGGTCTGGTGTGCCAGTATTTTGGAATCAAACCAGATTTTTGGCATGCTAAATGATTGCTTTAACCACTAGGCTACACCACTGCCCCTTCAGATGAAGAACTGACTGCCTCCGTGGTGTAGTGGTTAGAGCATCCGCCCGGAGAGCGGAAGGTCGCGGGTTCGAATCCCGACCGCGTCATACCAAAAGGCTTTAAAATATGGTACTTGTTGGTCCCTGCCTGGCGCTCGGCATTAATGGGTACAACAAGGACTGGTCGGCTGGGAGTCAGTATAATGTGTCTGAGTGGGGTATTCATGCTTCACTGCGGCATGGTATCTCAGTGGGCTAGCACTATAAAACCAGCTTAAGTCTGGGCTAGTACAAGCAGCCCCACATACACATACACCTGCATGTCGTCATATGAGCGAAATAATATTGAGCACGACGTTAAACCCAATTTCACCTCACCTCACCTCAGATGAAGAACTCATGTTGTGTCTCTGCAGGTAGGAGAACAGATAGGAGAGATGACAGTGATGATACGTGAAGGGCTGAAACTCACTGATGCCAGCCAGTTCAAGAATTACAGTGAACCAATCACCATGACGCAGAAATACTCACGATTCCTTGCAGACTTCATTGCTATTGGAGGTTTCGAATACTGTGCGAAAAATGGAAGGTTTGTCCAAATCATTACTTTGTCTATGGAACATTTAATTTCTGCTTCAGAGGTTTATTTCATTAAACACTTTTTGAAGTCTCAGAACACTCTTCTCAGCCTCAGACTTACATGATATGTTAACTGTTTCCTGTCTGCAGTGCCTTTTTTGAGAAGATTCAGGGCAAGTTCCCAGACTTGATCCTGGAGAAGAAGGTGGACAAGTCTCTGTGGGCAGCTAACTGCCGCAAGGTCATGATGTTCCCCCTGCAGAGACTGAAGGACTTCTGTCGACACCTGTCCAAACTCACAGACTCCCTCCAACAGGTATGTCAGACTGTCCAAACTCACAGACTCCATCCAACAGGTATGTCAGACTCTCCAAACTCACAGACTCCCTCCAACAGGTATGTCAGACTCTCCAAACTCACAGACTCCCTCCAACAGGTATGTCAGACTCTCCAAACTCACAGACTCCATCCAACAGGTATGTCAGACTCTCCAAACTCACAGACTCCCTCCAACAGGTATGTCAGACTCTCCAAACTCACAGACTCCCTCCAGCAGGTATGTCAGACTCTCCAAACTCACAGACTCCCTCCAACAGGTATGTCAGACTCTCTCCAAACTCACAGACTCCCTCCAGCAGGTATGTCAGACTCTCCAAACTCACAGACTCCATCCAGCAGGTATGTCAGACTCTCCAAACTCACAGACTCCCTCCAACAGGTATGTCAGACTCTCCAAACTCACAGACTCCCTCCAACAGGTATGTCAGACTCTCCAAACTCACAGACTCCATCCAACAGGTATGTCAGACTCTCCAAACTCACAGACTCCCTCCAACAGGTATGTCAGACTCTCCAAACTCACAGACTCCATCCAGCAGGTATGTCAGACTCTCCAAACTCACAGACTCCATCCAACAGGTATGTCAGACTGTCCAAACTCACAGACTCCCTCCAACAGGTATGTCAGAATCTCCAAACTCACAGACTCCCTCCAACAGGTATGTCAGACTCTCCAAACTCACAGACTCCATCCAGCAGGTATGTCAGACTCTCCAAACTCACAGACTCCCTCCAACAGGTATGTCAGACTGTCCAAACTCACAGACTCCCTCCAACAGGTATGTCAGACTCTCCAAACTCACAGACTCCATCCAACAGGTATGTCAGACTCTCCAAACTCACAGACTCCCTCCAACAGGTATGTCAGACTCTCCAAACTCACAGACTCCCTCCAACAGGTATGTCAGACTCTCCAAACTCACAGACTCCCTCCAACAGGTATGTCAGACTGTCCAAACTCACGGACCCCATCCAGTATTACTGTAGTACTCCTCTGTCTCGGGATTCGTAATAATGATGTTCCTTGTGAGCAAGCAGGATAAGTTCACTCATGACGCTTTGTCTGTTTCTAGGATTCTGTGGCACACAAACTGCTGAAGAAATCTGTGTTAAACTGGGAAAGTCTCAAAATGACCACTTTGAATGAGATTGTCATCGCCGACCAGACCAAGGCATTCTGGGAAGGATGTAACCAGAAATTAGCGGTATGTGTAAAACCACATTACTGACATTGCCAATCAAACAGGACATTTCAGCTCATTATGCTCTTTTACATATCAGTGTCATCTGAAAATACACAATAAAATCACATATATTTTTTTCGTTATGAACTTATCAAGCTTGTATTGTTGTTTTCTATCAGGACACTCTTCGGATCCCTAGTCGTCGTCTGCTTCGGGATAGCAAGAATCATCCAGTGTCAATCCCCAGTGCTGGACGCTTTTCCTCTCACTTGCTGCTCCTCTTTAATGACATCTTTGTCCATGCTCAGGTACTGGTAGATAATCAGTTTGATATCCTGCTCAGGCACTGTTAGATAAGTTCTATAATTCCATGCTCTGGTACTAGTAGATAATTGCTATATACCATGCTCTGGTACTGGTAGGTATTTGCTATATACCATGCTCTGGTTCTGGTAGATAATTGCTATATACCATGCTCTGGTGCTGGTAGGTATTTGCTATATATATACCATGCTCTGGTGCTGGTAGATATAGGCTATATACCATGCTCTGGTACTGGTAGATAATTACTATAATACAATGTTGTGGTACTGGTAGATAATTGCTATATACCATGCTCTGGTGCTGGTAGATAGTGTCTATATACCATGCTCAGGTACTGGTAGATAATTGCTATGTACCATGCTCAGGTACTGGTAGATAATGACTATATACCATGCTCTGGTGCTGGTAGGTATTTGCTATATACCATGCTCTGGTACTGGTAGATAATTGCTATATACCATGCTCAGGTACTGGTAGATAATGACTATATACCATGCTCTGGTGCTGGTAGATAGTGTCTATATACCATGCTCAGGGTACTGGTAGATAATTGCTATATACCATGCAAAGGTAGGTAGATTGACTATATACCATGCTCTGGTGCTGGTAGATGGTGTCTATATACCATGCTCAGGTACTGGTAGATAATTGCTATATACAATGCTCAGGTACTGGTAGATAATGACTATTTATTACCCGTGGTCAGCGTGGGTAGTTGCATATTAATCTCGAAATGCGTCACCGCAGTGTCGATATCGCATTGACCTGTGTCGTAAGTAGCGACTTGACCTGAAATTCTAACGATTTGATTGGATAACCGATGACCTCTCAATTAGGTCACATTCTGACGTAACTATTTTTTTCATTCATAACAAACCGCGTGAATTCATTCATTCTACAACTTAAATGCATTGTGGGAATGTAAACATTGCGAATGTTGCCGTGTCGCTGTTTAATTGTGAGTCGAACTGAGACATTATATCTGTCGAAAAAACATAAAGCGCAATGTTTCCACCAGTGATGTTAGCGAATGAAGCAACTGGAAACCAAGAAGCGAGGTGCAACGGAGTAGTTTACTGTAGGAGGCTATGCTGAGGCGATGACAACTGACATGCATCATGGCGTCGGTTACCATGGCAGTGGCGTCATTAGTGTGGACGTCATGCAAACATTGTACTACAGTACAAAACTCTTCATAACCTCTTTATGAAACCGGTTTTGGGTTTGAAACCAAAAACATAACAAAAATGCGGCTATTTTGTCAATTTAAATGCATGTAAGGCGTGGGTAATAAATAAAATACCACACTTTCGGTCTCATTACATCACGAATTATCTGAGCTTCGTGACCTTCCTATGTTATCTGACCTCGCAGCTTTGCTCGGTCAGATATCATAGGAAGGACCGTAACTTAGTTCTCAATTCGTAATAATCGCGAGATCCGAATGTAGTAGTATTCTCTATATACCATGCTCTGGTACTGGTAGATAATGACTATATACCATGCTCTATGCTGGTAGATAGTGTCTATATACCATGCTCAGGTACTGGTAGATAATGACTATATACCATGCTCAGGTACTGGTAGATAATGACTATATACCATGCTCTGGTGCTGGTAGATAGTGTCTATATACCATGCTCAGGTACTGGTAGATAATTGCTATATACCATGCTCAGGTACTGGTAGATAATGACTATATACCATGCTCAGGTACTGGTAGATAATTGCTATATACCATGCTCAGGTACTGGTAGATAATGACTATATACCATGCTCAGGTGCTGGTAGATAGTGTCTATATACCATGCTCTGGTACTGGTAGATAATGACTATATACCATGCTCAGGTACTGGTAGATAATGACTATATACCATGCTCTGGTGCTGGTAGATAGTGTCTATATACCATGCTCAGGTACTGGTAGATAATTGCTATATACCATGCTCAGGTACTGGTAGATAATGATATACCATGCTCAGGTACTGGTATGCTATACCATGCTCAGGTACTGGTAGATAATTGCTATATACCATGCTCAGGTACTGGTAGATAATGACTATATACCATGCTCAGGTACTGGTAGATAATTGCTATATACCATGCTCAGGTGCTGGTAGATATAATGACTATATACCATGCTCTGGTGCTGGTAGATAATTGCTATATACCATGCTCAGGTACTGGTAGATAATGACTATATACCATGCTCTGGTTCTGGTAGATAATTGCTATATACCATGCTCAGGTACTGGTAGATAATGACTATATACCATGCTCAGGTACTGGTAGATAATTGCTATATACCATGCTCAGGTACTGGTAGATAATTGCTATATACCATGCTCAGGTACTGGTAGATAATGACTATATACCATGCTCAGATATAGGTATAATGAAGCTAAGACTGTATGTATATTGTTATGGTGACATCAATATACCCAACCTGATAATATTGAAGTATGCTAATCAGGAGGATAACACTGGTGACAGATTGTCACTGTACTCAGGTACTGGTTGATAATCACTTTGAAACTCCACCCAGATACAAAGTAATATTGCAGACTAGCCATTAGATGAATATAATGGTAGGTACCATACGATAATGCTTTAAACTTTAACTACAATTAATAAATGAAACAAATATTTAAAACCAAAACATGTTAGGGATTAATTTCTGTAATGCAGCTGATGTTGTGAAATCCTAAGTTGACGATGTTTGTTTGCAGTACAACCTGAATCAGGTGTTGCCCCTGGAGACGGTGTGGGTAGAGGTGCCTCCTTCAGAGTCTGAATCTGCACAACAGTGAGTGATGACTTCCTGTACAAGCTGTGTTTCTTTATTTGATCAGTGCTTGGGTGGTTTACATTAGGCTTCAGGTTTTGGAGTCGCCGGAAAACAGAACAAGTAAACATGGATTGTTTTTACCATTCAGAGAATTAACTTGAAACTGCTAATATTTGTTTCCTTAAAAGGGTAAGACTTGAGATCAAATAGGCAAGGCCATTTTTAACAAATCGTGTTTGGCTATATTGGCCAATGAGAAACAATGCAGATGATCATCAATAACATGTGCCATGTAATATATGATAAATTATAAATGAGCGAGTGGCTAATGGTTAAATGAGGAGGAAGACTTAAAAGCTGAATCATCTTGAACACTGAAATTGTTTATAGGTTTGGGTTAGCAATGTTTGTGATAATTATTTCCAGGGTGGGCATTATCGTGACCTCACCGGAGGAGACAGTGGACCTCATTGCTGGTTCTCCCGCTGAGAAGGTGAGATAGGCACCTTTCTTTATCTAGTGTATCATATCTACATTCCTTCTGGATAAATACCTTGGACCTCTTGACCATCATAGGTTGTTTCAAGTAAACTTCTAGTAACAGTCCACTACAAGAGACATCTAATAAAATTACACTTACCTTTATTATATCAGATCTTTTTTTAAACAGTCCTATTGAATTAGATATGATCATTAATTAATATATTGAAAAGTCTTAGTGGTATTTTGTCCACAGGCTGAATGGGTAATGGCCTTGAACTCAGCAATCAACAAAGTTCTGTCCAGTCAGAAGTCTTCATCTTCAGGAAGGCGGGGCAGTGTGGAGCGCCTGACTCCGCCCCTTATCCGACATGCCAAGTACTCCTTCGTCAAGAATGGAGTGTTTAAAGATGCAACATACTCAGGGTCATGGTTGAATGGCAAACTACATGGATAGTAAGTAAGATTTGAATATTCAGGACATGTATTTACAGCTTTATAATTTAAGTTAGACATGTTGTTTTACTAGATATTTTTGTTTGGGATTATTTTTTTTAAATTCAGTTTTACATGGTTTGGTTATATCTATACCTAGTGATTATTGTGATAGCCAGTAGTGAGCGTTTCCTGTTAGGGAACATCCCTATGTTTAGCCAGTGATGAATGTTACCTATAAGGAAGCATCACTATGTTTAGCCAGTATTGAATGCTCCCTATAAGGAAGCATCACTATGTTTAGCCAGTAATGAATGTTCCCTATGAGAACATCCCTATGTTTAGCCAGTATTGAATGCTCCCTATAAGGAAGCATCACTATGTTTAGCCAGTAATGAATGTTCCCTATGAGAACATCCCTATGTTTAGCCAGTATTGAATGCTCCCTATAAGGAAGCATCACTATGTTTAGCCAGTAATGAATGTTCCCTATGAGAACATCCCTATGTTTAGCCAGTAATGAATGTTCCTTATAAGGGAGCATCGCTATGTTTAGCCTTTAATGAGTGTTTGCCTTCCTTCAGTGGTGAACTGAAGTGGAGCGACGGCCGGACGTACATCGGCATGTTCAAGCAAGGACTCCAACATGGGTGAGGAGACCATCTTAAATTCATCATTGATTATTTCTTGTAAAATAGTAAAAAGTAAAACAGTGACAGGCCATATATGGCATGATCAGAACCATGTTACAACATATGCTCTGTTTCAGACATGGAGTGCTGACAATTCCTAAAGGGAATAATTCTACTGTGTGTATGGAAGGGGAATGGAAGGATGGCAAACTCAATGGCTATGGAAGCACCAGGTTTGTTCCCGATCTCAATAATTTGTGCAGAATCCCTACTCAGGTATTCTTATAACTGATATCACTGTGAGTTCTTTTATGGATGGGGGCGGTGGGGTAGCCTAATGGTTAAAGCGTTGGCTCGTCACGCCGAAGACCCGGGTTCGAATCCCGAAATGGGCACAATGTGTGAAGCCCATTTCTGGTGTCCGCCGCCGTGATGTTGCTGGAATATTGCTAAAAGCGGCGTAAAACCAAACTCAGTCAGTCAGTCTTTTATGGATGACAGATAATCCTTAATACAAAATTGTCAATTGGCTATTTCGTTTTCTTCTAAGAAAATGAAAAAAAGCTGGTGTTCTCGATGATCAGCTTGGTCTGTCTGTTGTTGGAATGACATCATGTAAGACCGTATTGCACATAAACAATGGAGGACCTCAACTTCATTTGTTTGTGACAATGCCTAGATGTGCCAAGACTTTGCTATGGGCCACTTGGCAAACAGTGTAAACAATGGAACTAGTCAATCAACAACAAGCAAAAATTGAAATGCTCTGTGAGATTTACTGATTATAATGTACAGAGTCAATTATGCTAATTCTACACACAACAGGTATACAAATGGCGACTGCTACGAGGGGTATTACAAGGATGGCCAGAAGTTTGGTCATGGAACCTACCGCCAGGGCCGCCACATGTCAAGCAACGCCAGCATCCACATCGGGGAGTGGCTGGCAGACAAACGCCATGGCTACGGTGTACAGGATGATATTCTTAGAGGTGATAGTTGCGCCTTTCATGTTCCTTTTCTAATGAACATCAGAATGATGATTATTTGCAAGGATTAATCAAATTGTGCATGAAATATGAATTTCAATTGACATTTAAAGTTCCTTGTTTTACACACAATAGTGTCTTGTTGGCAGGTGAGAAGTACATGGGCATGTGGAACGATGACGTGCGACACGGCAAGGGCATCGTCGTCACCCTGGATGGGATGTACTTCGAGGGAACCTTCTCAGCAAATAAACTAACTGTGAGTATCTCCATGACATGATGGATGGCGGGGTAGCCTAGCGGTTAAAGCTTTTGCTCGTCATGCCGAAGACCAGGTTTGATTCCCCACATGGGTACAATGTGTGAAGGCAATTTCTGGTGTCCCCCACCGTGATATTGCTGGAATATTGCTAAAAATGGTGTAAAACCTCGCAGCTTCGCTTCACTCACTCACTCACTCACTCACTCACTCACTCACTCACTCACTCACTCACTCACTCACTCACTCACTCACTCCCACTCACTCACTCACTCACTCACTCACTCACTCACTCACTCACTCACTCACTCACTCACTCACTCTGGCATATGATATTTGCATGAAGTCTATAATAGATCAGAACAAGTGAGTGACTAGAATATATTCTTCTAGAAACGTAACATTGTCCAGTCAGAGGTCAAAGACACTGAAATTGGACATGCAGAGTTGCATCCCCTAGCTGAACCTGGATCTGCAGACCGTGGATTTACATCATAGAATTGTTCTGATGACATCTGAATGAGTTTCTACAGTTGTCAGCACAATATGTATGTTTAACCAAGTGTAAACCTCAACAACTACGCCTTCTGTTACTCCAGGATTTTCTCCCACAAGGCCTTAGAGTCAATAAAACCAGTTGCCTTCACCAGTGCAGTGAATGCTTTTAACTTAATGTGTTTGGCAGCGGTGGGGTAGCCTAGTGGTTAAAGCGTTCGCTTGTCAAGCTGAAGACCCGGATTCTATTCCCCCACATGGGCACAATGTGTGAAGCCCATTTCTGGTGTTCCCCACCATGATATTGCTGGAATATTGCTAAAAGCTGCGTAAAACCATACTCACTCACTCTGATGTGTTTGTATGTGACCTGTTGATGTGTTTCAGGGGTTTGGTCTGATGCTGACTGAAGACAACAGCTGCTATGAGGGTCAGTTTGCTGGAATCACACAGTTACAGGGCAATGTAAGTATAGCATACAGATGGGAAAACACAACATCTCAACATCGATGAGACTGAGCTTTTGGTCCACTGAATTTTGACATCATTTCTTATCAAAGGACAGATTTATCATTGAGAAAGTTTTGTTATTGATAGTGATTTGAAGCATTGTTTGTGACCTGAACAGTTTAACTTCAATCACAACTGTACATCAAGTTGAATCCTGCTGTCTTCCCCAGGGTACATTGACTCTTCCAACAGGAGATAAACTGGATGGTTACTTCAACGGTTCCTGGAACGAAGACCTTAAGTTTAATGGAACCTTCATCAAGGCCACAAGTCCCCCACCTGTTGAGAGGAGATCCTCACACCTACTTGGGATAAAGTCAAAGTAAGCATCCAGGACTTATTTCCTTCATTATGATAAGGAGCGATGGGGTAGCCAAATGGTTAAAGCATCCTGGGTTCAATTCCCCACATGGGTACAACAAGTGAAGCCCTTTTCTGGTGTCTCCTGTCATGATTTTGCTGGAAAATTGCTAAAAGTGGTGTAAAGCTATACATACTCACCCATTATGAGAAATACCCTGGGATCATTATCCTTCCAAGCTTTGTTGACATCACCGACCCGTGAAGGTGCGGGGTAGAATAGGTCTTCAGCAACCCATGCTTGTCACAGAAGGCTTACTATGCTTGTCGTAAGAACTAACGGGATCAGGTGGTCAGGCTTGCTGACTTTGGTTGACACATGTCATCGTTCCCAATTGCGCAGATCGATGTTCATGATGTTGATCACTGGATTGTCTGGTCCAGACTCGATTATTTACAGACCACCGCCATATAGCTGGAATATTGCTGAGTCGCGTGTAAAACTAAACTCACTCACTCACTCACTTGTTGACATCACCACCACAGTCTCTCTTAGGACAGAATTACTCTTGCCAGAGAGTGCTGTTTGATTGCTGTTTTTATCATTTATAATGGTCTTGAAACATATACTTAACGTCATTAGTGAAGGGTCACCTATATGTTTTGATGATTTAATTTACAGCAGTTTTCATCAATGTTGATAATGGCATTGTAGTCACCTAGCCATCGATTAACATTGCACTTGACCTCACTTTGTCTCATGCACTTGTCTCTCCACGGTTGGTTAGTTCACAATCCAAAAATGATGTTTGAATGAAGATGAAGTTTCCTGAAATTTGGTGTGTTGTTAACATTTCTCAAAACAGCTCATGCAAACACATCCAGTGATGTGTCAATGCACATGGAAAATTCGTAATGAAAGTTTTCAAGTGACATCGGTCTATACTCTTTAGATCCTGTATCTTTATTCACAGTGTGTTTTCAAAATGAGGCATTTTTCTGAGTGTTGAAGAACGAGGCCAAGCAGTAGGAATCCTTAATACAGGACAGAGTCAATGACAAGTTGCCAGACACTTTAATGTGTCTCTGAGTGTCATTGGTAGACTGTGGCAACGATTCCAGGTGACAGGAACTGTGGCATATGCTCCAAGGCCAAGTCGACCTCGTGTCACCAGGCAACGTCAAGACAGGCACCTCAGAAACGTTGTTCTCAGTAATCGATTCGTGACTGCAACAGATCATCAGCATGAACACTTTAACGTCAACAACACCAGGATTAGTGTGTCCGCCATACGCCATCATTGAGCTTGGCGACCAGCAGTCAGAACTGGAATGACCCCTTGTCATCGCCAGGCACCGATGACGTTCTGTTGTGCTCATATTCATTGGAATCAACGCCAGTGGTCATCTGTTCTTTTTTTCCAATGAGAGCAGGTTTAAATATCATTTCATGATGGTCGTAGACAGGTTTATCGACGTCAGAATGAACATTTTGCTGATGCAACAGTAGCAGCCCATGACCGATTTGGTGGCGGTTCAGTGATGGTATGGGGTGGGATAACGGCTACTGGGAGGACTCCTCTTAATGTTGTGGAAGGAAATCTCACAGCTCAACGATACAGAGACGAGATTTTGTTCCATTTGTTGTACCATTTATGCATCAACTTCCTGCGTATTGTGGGCCACCCCACTTCAAGATGACAATGCCAGACCACACAGAGGACCAATAGTGAATGACTTCCACAGCTGCAGGGTATCATGAGTGGCCGGCTTGTAGCCCGGATCTTTACCCACTTGAGCATGCTTGGGATGAGTTAGGCCGCAGGGTTTACAGAAACCACCCTATTCCACAGACTCTTGCTGACCTCCGTCTAGCGCTATACAGGGAATGGCAGGCAATATCCCATAAATAATAGATAATAAAGTATTCTTTATGAACTTAATAAGGAGTTTTCGTTCTCATTGTGACACAACTTTACATGCTATTGGTGGTTACACCAGATATTGACGCTAACTGTTTCATGTGAACTTTGATTTGGGGGGTTCTAATCTATCATCCAGGATGCAGGTATCGGCCCTGTGACATTTTTGGGACATTTGCTGTTACGTTTGATAATTAATCTTTGATCCATGACAAACCTTGTTTAGTGTTCTATCAATTGTGATTGGACAGATTAAATTATATAAGTGACCCTTCACTAATGATGCTTAGTATAGATATTGTAATGAATGGGCCAGGTCTATTTATCACGATGGAAGAGAGATCTAATAGACTAGATAATCAGTAAAATACTTATGTTGGAGGTTGGTTATGTAAAGTTGATTCAGTAATTTTGAAACTGTATCTCAGATGTATATCTCTGACATATGATGAATCTCACTCACTCACTCACTCACTCACTCACTCACTCACTCACTCACTCACTCACTCACTCACTCACTCACTCACACCACTCACAACGTGTATATGGTACCTCTGCATGGCAACACCACTACAGCTTGGTGTTATGTTGTAGTGTGTATGGCAAGCTGTCAGTGCCTGCTGAACACAAGTGGGCTGATATTTTCCGCCACTGTTGCTCGTTACTGGGGTACAAGGGAGATGGCAAGTCCAACTCTGACAAGGCCTGGGAGAGTGTAGCTGTTATCCTCAACTCTGGCAGGAAGCGCCTCAAGGAGATGGAGAAGTGGTAAGTACAGGCCATATCTCACTGGAGAAGTGGCAAATACTGACAATATCCAATTGGAGAAGTGGTAAATACAGGCAATATCTCACTGGAGAAATGGTAAATACAAGCAAAAGCTCACTGGGGAAGTGGTAAATACAGGCCATATCACACTGGAGAAGTGGTAAATACTGGCAATATCGAAGTGGGGAAGTGGTAAACACAGGCCATATCTCACTGGAGAAGTGGTAAATACTGGCAATATCCAATTGGAGAAGTGGTAAATACAGGCAATATCTCACTGGAGAAATGGTAAAAACAAGCAATAGCTCACTGGGGAAGTGGTAAATACAGGCCATATCTCACTGGAGAAGTGATAAATACCACATCTGGGGGAAGTGGTAAACACAGGCCATATCTAACTAGAGAAGTGGTAAATACTGGCAATATCCAATTGGAGAAGTGGTAAATGCCAATATCTCACTGGAGAAATGGTAAAAACAAGCAATAGCTCACTGGGGAAGTGGTAAATACAGGCCATATCTCACTGGAGAAGTGATAAATACTGGCAATATCCAACTGGGGAAGTGGTAAACACAGGCCATATCTAACTGGAGAAGTGGTAAATACTGGCAATATCCAATTGAGAAGTGGTAAATACTGGCAATATCTCACTGGAGAAATGGTAAAACAAGCAATAGCTCACTGGGGAAGTGGTAAATACAGGCCATATCTCACTGGAGAAGTGGTAAATACTGGCAATATCCAACTGGGGAAGTGGTAAACACAGGCCATATCTAACTGGAGAAGTGGTAAATACTGGCAATATCCAATTGGAGAAGTGGTAAATACAAGCAATATCTCACTGGAGAAATGGTAAAAACAAGCAATAGCTCACTGGGGAAGTGGTAAATACAGGCCATATCTCACTGGAGAAGTGGTAAATACTGGCAATATCCAACTGGGGAAGTGGTAAACACAGGCCATATCTCACTGGAGAAGTGGTAAATACTGGCAATATCCAATTGGAGAAGTGGTAAATACAGGCAATATATATCCAAGTGGGGAAGTGGTAAACACAGGCCATATCTCACTGGAGAAGTGGTAAATACTGGCAATATCCAATTGGAGAAGTGGTAAATACAAGCAATATCTCACTGGAGAAATGGTAAAAACAAGCAATAGCTCACTGGGGAAGTGGTAAATACAGGCCATATCTCACTGGAGAAGTGGTAAATACTGGCAATATCCAACTGGGGAAGTGGTAAACACAGGCCATATCTAACTGGAGAAGTGGTAAATACTGGCAATATCCAATTGGAGAAGTGGTAAATACTGGCAATATCTCACTGGAGAAATGGTAAAACAAGCAATAGCTCACTGGGGAAGTGGTAAATACAGGCCATATCTCACTGGAGAAGTGGTAAATACTGGCAATATCCAACTGGGGAAGTGGTAAACACAGGCCATATCTAACTAGAGAAGTGGTAAATACTGGCAATATCCAATTGGAGAAGTGGTAAATACAAGCAATATCTCACTGGAGAAATGGTAAAAACAAGCAATAGCTCACTGGGGAAGTGGTAAATACAGGCCATATCTCACTGGAGGTAAAAGTGGTAAATACTGGCAATATCCAACTGGAGAAGTGGTAAACACAGGCCATATCTCACTGGAGAAGTGGTAAATACTGGCAATATCCAACTGGGGAAGTGGTAAACACAGGCCATATCTCACTGGAGAAGTGGTAAATACTGGCAATATCCAACTGGGGAAGTGGTAAACACAGGCCATATCTCACTGGAGAAGTGGTAAATACTGGCAATATCCAACTGGAGAAGTGGTAAATACTGGCAATATCCAACTGGACAAGATTATCCATATGATAACAGTTTGAGATTTTCTGTGGTTGTTAAAGACAATATTACAGTGTAAACTACAATATATATGGGATGTCATTCACCTGAAATGGTTGTAGTATTCTGAGTTATGATACAATATAGGTGTGCACTGTTGTTTACTGTGTTCCCAGTTCCCCACTCAAGCTGCGGCACCAGAGTGTCAGCCTGGAGAGTCTGGAGACCATCCCTGTCCACAACACCGGCAACCTCACCATGGAGAACTACCACCAAATCAAAGAGTACCTACAGAAGGTGCTAGATTGCTCATTCTGTTAACCCTCTGTTATACAATGATGAAAAGCTATGACTTAATAATGCTTTGAGTTAAAAAATAGAATACACTTGCAAAAGCATATTTCATAAGTTATTAAAACAATAAATTACAATAAGATGTGATACTGATGTGAATCTCTGAAAGACAAGTCAATAAGTGAAATCACTGCAATTTCTGCGTGAATGATGGTTTTAAAAAAATGAAGCAGCATTGTTAACAGTGAAACAGCATCTTTTACACAAAGGGCATAGGCTGATATCAAAACAGAAGGTTGGTTTTCATATTGTATGCTTAAAATGTCTATCTATGGTAGGGATGGTGTTGTGTTTGATTCTGCATGTTGGTAAATTGTGCACGGCCCATTCCTAATTTCTCCTGCTAAACCTGTTTCAAAACCATGATGATTTCTGCTCTGCACCTTTCATTTTCATATCGTCTGGGTGTCAGGTGTGTCCACGTGGCAAAACATTCTGAAACTTGGACGTTGATTTGAATATTTCAAGATTTGCTCAAATTTTCATCCATACTCAGCACCATACTTTCAGTCGTTGCTTTCTCTAATGTGGCTCAGATTGGTGAACGTTACTGTACTCCTTCATGAAGCTAACATCTCATGAGGACGATGTGATACTGTTCAACATAGCATTAAATCCTTATACTGTCGCTCGTGTATTTCAGGCATTTGACACAACATTCCACCCTCTGGGCAAGCTGATGGAGAATCTGGTGGACGTGTTCCGTGCCGCATATATCGGTGTTGGAGCCCACCCACGTCTCCTGCATCATGCCATCGAGGAGGTCAAGTCATATGTACAGCGCATTTACAGTGTTGTCCGGTAGGAAAATCATTACTGTCTGTGCATATTTGTTAATGGAGGCAGAGAGGGCTCTCTCATCTGTCACGAAGTGTTACATTAGAAGTGGCATCCTTATGCATACCTGTGAATCCTATGATTATTGATCCATTTTTTCAACCAGAGTGGTAAACACTTGCATTATCTCGGGCTTGAAGATCCGGAATTTTGCGTTGTCATAACTAACCACATACTGGAGATATCTCACCAATCTCGGTTTACGATTTCAAATTTACAAATATGATTCATGGCACCCAATTCAATCAGTGACTTTTGTCTGTAGAATCCTGTTTCCTGACCTGCCTCTGAATGGTGGCCCAATCCTGATATTTCGGGAGATGTCGAGTAGAGACGGCCTGCCAAAGACAACGGAGGAGGCCCAGAAATTCTTCCAGCAGCCAACCAGGGAGATGGAGGAGGAGAGTATCAGGTAGGCATGGCAACACCATGGTAACAGCTGTTGTCCAGAGAACAGAAACTTGTTCCACACCATAGCAACTAATGGTGGTAAATGATAAGGGAAAAAACAGCTGAAAGAGATCATAGCAATCCGCCCAATGCCTTGATTGTAAGATTTTTATGTTGTCTGATTTGACGTGTTGCCTGAAAATAGCCTTCAGATCAAAGAATTGTATCAAGACCCTTATCCTTTGTCTCAAGACCCTTATCCTTTAGTCACATCATATATTGCCAGTGGACCTATTTGACCTGTACATCTGTAGTCACATCATATATTGCCAGTGGACCTATTTGACCTGTACATCTGTAGTCACATCATATATTGCCAGTGGACCTATTTGACCTGTACATCTGTAGTCACATCATATATTGCCAGTGGATCTATTTGACCTGTACATCTGTAGTCACATCATATATTGCCAGGGGACTACTGTTTGACCTGTACATGTGTAGTCACATCATATATTGCCAGTGGACCTATTTGACCTGTACATCTGTAGTAACATCATATATTGCCAGTGGACCTATTTGACCTGTACATCTGTAGTCACATCATATATTGCCAGTGGACTTCTGTTTGACCTGTACATGTGTAGTCACATCATATATTGCTAGTCGACCTCTGTTTGACCTGTACATGTGTAGTCACATCATATATTGCCAGTGGACTTCTGTTTGACCTGTACATCTGTAGTCACATCATATATTGCTAGTCGACCTCTGTTTGACCTGTACATGTGTAGTCACATCATATATTGCCAGTGGACCTCTGTTTGACCTGTACATGTGTAGTCACATCATATATTGCCAGTGGACCTATTTGACCTGTACATCTGTAGTCACATCATATATTGCCAGTGGACTTCTGTTTGACCTGTACATGTGTAGTCACATCATATATTGCTAGTCGACCTCTGTTTGACCTGTACATGTGTAGTCACATCATATATTGCCAGTGGACTTCTGTTTGACCTGTACATCTGTAGTCACATCATATATTGCTAGTCGACCTCTGTTTGACCTGTACATGTGTAGTCACATCATATATTGCCAGTGGACCTCTGTTTGACCTGTACATGTGTAGTCACATCATATATTGCCAGTGGACCTCTGTTTGACCTGTACATGTCTAGTCACATCATATAATGCCAGTGGACCTGTTTGACCTGTACATGTGTAGTCACATCATATATTGCCAGTGGACCTCTGTTTGACCTGTACATCTGTAGTCACATCACATATTGCCAGTGGACCTCTGTTTGACCTGTACATCTGTAGTCACATCATATATTGCCATTGGACGTCTGTTTGACCTGTACATCTGTAGTCACATCATATATTGCCAGTGGACCTCTGTTTGACCTGTACATCTGTAGTCACATCATATATTGCCATTGCGTCCTGTTTGACCTGTACATCTGTAGTCACATGATTGCCAGTGGACCTCTGTTTGACCTGTACATCTGTAGTCACATGTTTGACCTGTACATCTGTAGTCACATCATATATTGCCAGTGGACCTCTGTTTGACCTGTACATCTGTAGTCACATCATATATTGCCAGTGGACCTCTGTTTGACCTGTACATCTGTAGTCACATCATATATTGCCATTGGACGTCTGTTTGACCTGTACATCTGTAGTCACATCATATATTGCCAGTGGACCTCTGTTTGACCTGTACATCTGTAGTCACATCATATATTGCCAGTGGACCTCTGTTTGACCTGTACATCTGTAGTCACATCAGATATTGCCAGTGGACCTCTGTTTGACCTGTACATCTGTAGTCACATCATATATTGCCAGTGGACCTCTGTTTGACCTGTACATCTGTAGTCACATCATATATTGCCAGTGGACCTCTGTTTGACCTGTACATCTGTAGTCACATCATATATTGCCAGTGGACCTCTGTTTGACCTGTACATCTGTAGTCACATCATATATTGCCAGTGGACCTCTGTTTGACCTGTACATCTGTAGTCACATCATATATTGCCAGTGGACCTCTGTTTGACCTGTACATCTGTAGTCACATTTATATATGATACCTCAATATATTACATAAATACACAATGCCAATTAGAAAGTGGTCAAATGTAACATATGTAATATTTGTCATTTCTCAGTAAAGTACAGAAGTGTGGTCCCATTTGTAACATATGTAATATTTGGCATTTTTCTAACTTGTTATTGTGTATTCGTAGCTTTCAGCCGTGGGAGTTGGCCAATTGTATTAGAATCTGTACTTTACTGAGAAAGTGTAATCACAAATATAGCATATGTTACCATATATTCCAGTGAGATAATGACGGCAGCCGGCCTGCTGTACCCGCTGCTGCTGCCTAAGATCTACCCACCTCTGTTCGACCTGTATGCCTTGTACAATGACAAGGATGACGAGAAGTACTGGGAGAGGGTGCTGAAACTGAACAGACAGGGAGACATGGCACTCATGGCCTACCTCGGGATAGAACAGTGAGATCCCTTGTTGATATAGCAGCTGTAGTAACAGATACATTTTAGCTGGATGATTAAGAGAGGTGGGGTAGCCTAGTGGTTAAAGCGTTCACTCATCATGCCGAAGACCCAGGTTCGATTCCCCACATGGGTACAATGTGTAAAGGCCATTTCTGGTGTCCCTCGCTGTGATATTGCTGGAATATTGCTAAAGGCGGCGAAAACTAAATTCACTTACTCACAATTGAAATGTCAGATGTACTATTTCTGATTTCCTGGACATTATCTCTCCATACATACATACATACTGAAGTTATGTCATTTATTATGCATAAACATTGGAATCCTCGTTTTTATGTCATTTTTGTTCAGTTCCAAATAAATATATGTTTGATTGTGATTTGTGAAAATGGTTCAGCTTTATAACTACCCATTTTGCACAGATTCTGTTATAATGAAATGCTCTCAAGTCAGTAAAGTGGACGGGGTTGTGGTTGAGTTGATATCAATATTTGTTTCTTTTAAACAGGAAGTTCTGGTTGATAGATGAGGAACTCTTCCATGATAAAGGACAGGTAGGATATGCTAGTAACCTAATATTGTTGTTGCATGTCCAGAGGTACAGATAAGCTGCGTATCTGCGTAAATTACGCAAATATTTATGTGAAAACTCAATTCTTATTTAGTCTATTGCGTACAAGTACGCTTGAATTTGTGTAAATGCTCAATAAATTTTATCTTACATGAGTACACACAAAAATGTCGAATCTTAGCTTGCGTACCGGTGCATAGATAAAATAACAGGTATATTCAGAGATTCTATTTCAACACATGAACTTGGCAACTTTCAGTCTTTCTTTTCGTTTCTCACATTACAGATACAATATAAATAGCATTTAAACTTTATTATATTTTTACAATTAATGGAAAATGGCAAAATACCCAATTGAGTTTGAGTGAGGTGAGTACAATTTAATTGGTTACTCAAAGGAAAATTAAGATACCCAATTGAGATGAACACAAGCGAGTACATAACTCAGTGACCCCAAAAGTTATCTGTAGCTCTGCATGTCAAATATGAGAAATTGTTTTGTGGAAAATGAAAGTTTGGTGGTGAACTAGAAAAGCAGAAATACATTGAAAACAATTTAAGTGCATTTAGCTCTGACTTAATTGGTGACAAGAAATGATTGTGTTACAGAAACTGTCCCAGCTGAGAGACTTCTGCTATGCATCTGCCGTGGACACTCTTCAACAATTGAGGTAAAAACTACATGCATCATCATGCATTTAGGGCTGGGTGCTGTTGTACAAAATAGAACAGTGTAAATATACTACACAATCTCATTAAAATCAGATCCTTTTCTCCAATATGATACCTCACTGCATGTCAACCAAACCACGTTTCCATGGGAGGTTGTGCCAGGTGCCACCTCAGCCAATCAGAGTCAAGGTTTCTGCCAAAGCCTTCGGGCAAACTTTTCTGATTTTTGTATGTTAAAAACAAATAACCCTGAGGAGTTACAACAGCAAAAGAAGTGAAGTTGCACTATATAGTTGTGGATGCATTCTGCAGATTCTGAGCAGCAAGTCACCTTTACCTAAAAGGGTGTTTTGTATGTGAGGTGGTGTTTTTCCTATGTTACCCATGAAAATCTGGGTTAGCAACTCATGCTTGTCGTAAGGTGCAACTAACGGGATCGGGTGGTCATATTCGCTGATGCAGTTGACATGTCATCGTGTCCCAGTTGAGCAGGTTGATGCTCATGCTGTTGATCACTGGATCATGTGGTCGAGACTTGAGTATTTACAGACTGCCACCATAAACTGGAATATTGCTGAGTGTGGCATTAGACAACAAACAAACAAAATCTTGTGCTAAGATGGAAACTTTCCATTTGAGGTGGAAAAGAAATAAAGTTGATTTAGATACTGACATCTGATTTCTTCCCAATTCCTTTTCTGTCATCACCTGGTGCAACCTTCCATATAAGTGTCCACAGATTTTTGTGCAGAGAGGTATCAAAGTAAAACAACTCATTTTGATACAGCTGCATTGTTAATAAATTCATCACATTCTGACTTCCTGTGAACAGAATATGTGTCTACATATATTCTTTTCAGGAAGCCCACATGGGTACAATGGGTGAAGCCCGTTTCTGGTGTCCCCCACCGTGATATTGCTGGAATATTGCTAAAAGTGGCTTAAACCAAACTCACTCACTCACCTCTTTTCATGAAGAGCCTTATGTCTATCCTGTAACATTCTATGCAAGTAGATCATTTTCAGAGACAGTACTGTACCAGATCAACATACAACAGTGCAATTGCAGGTATGTACAGAGTTACTTACCCTCGAGTGCTCTTCCAGTTAGGGTGATAAAGTTGTTTCATCTATGTTTCCAGTACAGCGTTCAGCCCCATTGAAAAGCTAAAGGTTCTTGAGAAGACATTCCTGGAGATCACATCGGTAATTGAATTTTCAACAAAGACTCAGCTCATCTTAAAAGGAAAAATGTTATTGTAGCTGTTTGTTGTGGAATACTTAGCTATAGATCCTGCTTAAAAGTAACTGATATCTGTTACTTGTAAGCAGGATCTATATCGATGTATTGGTTGTGTAATCGTAGCTATAGATCTATATCGATGTATTGGTTGTGGAATCACGTAGCTATAGATCTATATCGATGTATTGGTTGTGGAATAACGTAGCTATAGATCTATATCGATGTATTGGTTGTGGAATCGTAGCTATAGATCTATATCGATGTATTGGTTGTGGAATCGTAGCTATAGATCCTGCTTAAAAGTAACCAAATATCAGTTACTTTTAAGCAGGATCTATATCGATGTATTGGTTGTGTAATAATGTAGCTATAGATATTGCTTAAAAGTAACTGATATCTGGTTTATACTTCCCTGATAGCTCTAGTTACTATCACTGAAAAATTTCTGTTTATGATAAATGAACCCGTGAAGGTCCGGGTTAAAATATTGATCTTCAGTAACCCATGCTTGTTGTAAGAGGCGATTAACGGGATCAGGTGGTCAGGCTCGCTGACTTGGTTGACACATGTCATCGGTTCCCAATTGCGCAGATCGATGTTCATGCTGTTGATCACTGGATTGTCTGGTCCAGAAGCGATTATTTACAGACCGCCACCATATAGCTGGAATATTGCTGAGTGCGGCGTAAAACTAAACTCACTCAGTTATGATAAATGACTTAAGGGCTGATGAGTGGTTACTGCTTTTGATACTGTCCAGTGTGTCGACTAGACTAACGTTTATTCTCTGAATGTATATAATGTTGATAGTAACAAATAAACCCTTTGAATTGAAAAGGAGTCCCAGTGAGACGGGAGATTCAGAACCTGAAGAAATCTAGACTTGCTTTAGCATTGCAGGGAGGGTTAGGCAGTAGGGAAAACAATGTGGTTCAGGGACTGTAAGACAGACCATGTGTCGACTTAAACACGTGATTACTGGCTGCATGGTTTGAGGAGAGAACTTGGAAGTGAAGTGTTAACCACTAAGAACCTGTGTGTTCCAGACGGTCCAGTCATCCCTCAGTGAGGATCACATGTGGTGCATGGATGACCTCTTCCCCATCTTCCAGTTCGTTGTCGTTCGGTCAAAGATCCGCCATCTGGGTGCGGAGATCCACATGATAGATGATCTGATAGAACACCACATGGAGTATGGAGAACTGGGCCTCATGTCCACCACACTCAAGGTTAGGATGAGACTATGATTGTATTGTCCTCAGAGACTGCTACAATGATGTTTAACACTAGACAATATGACAGTTATATCACAGTTGTGTGTAAAGGAGTCCAAGCTGTTGGACATGAGCAGCAGTATTAGGATATACCTGTAATGACACATATCAGCTTATCAACCAGGATGCACATTGTGATTTTTCGTTTCCCTTTTAGTCAACACTCACAATTGGAGGGCACTTCGGGGAATATTCTGCTTACCGTAATAATTTCATCCAGGCAAATAAAGTGTTATCCTTTTCACTCATATCTTTATATTTTATGATTTATGATAATGTAGGTGTAAAATGAGGTGTGGTTCATTTGTGCCATGATATATACATATTTAACTTAGTATACTCAGCCATTTGTTTTAAGTATGATCTTAGAAAGTGATGTAAATATTCATGATTTTGAGACTGCATTATGCTCTGGTTTTTAATGATGTTTGTGTTTATCTCTCTGTTCCAGGCATGCTACTTCCAAATTCAAAATGAAAAGATGCCACATCACTGATGTTGTTTGCAGTAGACGTGTGTTAAATTCATTATCACACCCCAGGATGAAGCCTCATTGAAATGTCGGTGCTGTCACAGTAGCCTACATAGTCCATGCTGTCATTATGCAATACGATGCCTGATGACGAGTTCCTGGCTGCCTATATCCAGTACGAACAAGTCTGTGTCTGTGTCTGTGTCACATCATCAGAATTACCTCGAGAAGGAAGTCCGTTGTCTGTTCACATGTGTCGCTCCTGTCTCACATGAAGAAAATACATCTCTTACATTTCTGCCAACATCTCAGGGTGTGAGACCTTGTTTAACCACATGAAATTAATTAATAGCTTCTCATCTTCATATTCACAAAAAGACAAGAGAGGCACTTTGTTTTTTAACTAAAAAAATGTTAATGTCTGTTAATTAACTGTCAGTATAGATTATTCACGTAAGGTGTCAATTATTATATGGCTGGACTATATATATAGTTTATTTCCTCAAGTAAAGACAGAAGGGAAGAGATAGCGATTTCCTACATTTTTATGACAATGACTTCATCATAGGAACCAGTCACATTGCTCCAAAGTGGAATTCTACAGTAGACTTGGTCCTTTATTCCTCCAGCTTGTCCTCAGTGTGGTAAAGACTTGGACTAGGGCTGGGTTCTCCTGGAAGGTATCTCCACACTGTCTGACCTAGTGTGTGATCATACCCTCACAGTTTTTTATGCTGCCGTTATGTCTGATCATCTGCCAAAAAGAACTTGTTCATTCATTTTTCAATAACTTAAATAGACTGCTATAGTTTTATCCATCTGCTTTAGTACGTCTGCCATATCGTCATGAATAGCTTCAAAATTGCTGATGCAGCATTAGCCAATACTCACTCACGTCTGCCATGAAGCATAAATACATGGCCTTGACCTTTAGAAGCGTAGTAGTTAAATCAAACTTTATTAGACACTTGATGAATGCATAGCTTAATCCCTGACTGCTGATATTGCAAAGTCACACAAGGTCACACTGATAGCTTTAAGAAGTTCACAATATTGTGGCAGTGTCAGTTTTTAGTCACCAGTCTTTCTCTCTGTACATATCACTACACTGACGAGGTGTAATTTGATTTGTTTATATGGTATATCTCGCCTGTATCTGATATTACGGATAGAAAAGTAATTTAGGTCATCAGACGTTTGAAATGATCAAAGTAGTAGTAGAAGTAGTTGTAGTAATGTAGTATGACATTACCCATGCAATGTAACTCCCCCTATTTAATGACTTACCCAATCAGAACCGTGGTTGTTTCCTAACTGATGAAGGACAGCTTCATGAGCACCAGCCAAATCTATCTGGCATTTAAAGGTCAATAACTTAACTCTGTGCCAACTCCAGCTGTGATGAGATAGTAGAGGGATGGTTGTTGTTTAGCCGCTGCACTCAGCATTATTCCAGCTATTTGACCAGCAGTCTGTAAATAATCGAGTCTGGACCAGACAGTCCAGTGATCAACACCATAACATCAATCTACGCAGTGGATGAGATAGTTAGGTTATCTTGTGGCACAATGGTGCGCTGAGCCTATTTGTGTCACTGGCTACCATGATCCACCATTGTTGGGTTCGAATCCTAGATTTGTATCAAGTTAGACCCTTGTAATGACCAATACTCCAAAGTGATGTATGTCACTCACTGTGTCACACTGGACTTGTATAAAGCTGACTTGCTGTGATATGACAGAAGTACATGGGAGTAGGACTAATATTGCTACATATACACAATATAGTGGGGCTCTAAGGGCTGCACTTGTTGTTAGTATATTGTGAGTATAGTTACAATCATCTTGGCATCACTTTGTGGAATCTATACTCTTCTGTATAGATTGAGTTGGGTTTTACTCTTTAAGCAATATTCCTGCATTCCTCCTCTGGGGGAGGCCAGAAATGGGCTTGACACATTGTACCCGTGCAGGGAATTGAACCCGTTCTCATGTGTGAGCAAATGCTTAAACCACTTGGCTACCCCACCACCCATAAATATATAGTGCTGTGATTTCTTAGTGCCATAGGAATGTTGATATTTGTTTCGTGTTCTTCAGGCTTGTTGATATGTGCGCAATGTGCATGGTTGGGAGCTGTATATAGTGCTTTTATATATGTAAGTTGTGTTAACAGTAAATTCTTGTTTCATCCATGTAACACCAAACCACAGGGTAATTCCTGTTTGATTAAGGTGACTTGTGTCACTGAATAGGGTTACAGATTTGACTGTTCATGTTCCAAGAGGTGATATGGACGAACCCGTGACCTCAGGGGATACAATACATAGTGCAGAGCTGCAGCCTTCAGACATGCCAGAACTTATGTTTATGGGTTTGAATCTCAGGTTTTCCCTGATTAAGGTTTAAAGGTTTACCTGCACCAGTGTAATTTGGTACAAGTTAAAGACTTGCATCATTTCTGGTTTTATCCTTCAGGTGCCACACCATCACATGCAAATACAATACAGTTTATAACGGTAATAAACCCAACTCACTCACTCACTCAGGACAGGCTCACACTGAGGCCCAGTTAACGAAGGCATGTCTTCAACATGTTAGGATTACTCTTGACAAACACAGCATTATTGAGCTGATGTCTAGTTCAAATCATTGTTTTCCATATGGTTGTGTTCAATCTCTGCAAGACTGAGTTTACTGCAGTATCATTTATCAAAGTTGGGAAAGGATTGTTAAAAATGCACAAGCATCAGTTTTGCATCCAATGAACAAGCAATACTGTTAACAATATTGTAGTTGAGATAAATTTGTTCTTTGAAGATGTATGTACCTTCCTTCCATATTTTAGTGAATGTTGTCAACAACACAGGTGCTTACAAACATATAGTGATTTTTTCTGGGTTACATCTTTTTTTTATTCTCGAACTGAATAAAAAGAATAAAAAGAAGATGTAACCCAGAAAAAATCTCTATGTTCATCAAATATCATCTTCTAAAATGCCAATCAAGCATTTAAACATATAGTGATATAAAACCTACAGGTTTGTTATTAGAGCTCATGATTTCACAATGAAAAATGTGTTTGAAATAAGAGGATAGCTAATCCATCACTTCTCGCTTCCTGTTAGGTGGAATAATGTTGTATATATTCTTTGAAAATAGGAAATATTTGATAAAAATTATTTCACAGATTCAAATGGGTTATCATCAGTTTCTCCATAATGGAAATTGTCCCCAGCCTATTGAATCGCCTCTAACATTAAAGTAGCACCTGCCATTCTGAAATACCATTCAGTTTGGCATAAATCCAGCTCATTCACTTCAGGAGTATGCTGTTTTATATATTAGTGCTTGTGATATATTTTCAGATAATAGACAGCAGATTGAAGAAGTGTTGACCATATCCACTTAGTTGTAGCATATACATTACCAATATTTATTTTTATCAAATTGTTACTATTTTTATTTGTTTTGTAGATTAGACGTCATGAATGTGTGATTGGTATCACTACTGACCTGTGGATAATGGCTATTCAGTGTTATTGTGTTTTCAACCAGGACAAAATAGAATGACCTGCCTATTGGAAGTGTCAAATGTTTAATACAATGTCTTTGTATCAAAGTTAAAAGATGTGTTGAAAGAGATGACACCTAACCCTCTTTGTTGTTCATGTGCTTGCTATCTGAAATATTGGACTTATGCCCTGATAAAGTATGTAACTATTACTGACCTGAATGAAAAAGGGGAAACATTTAACCTGTCAACCTTAGTAAAAGCAAGTCTGTGACCCAAGAAAAACATTTTCCTACATGGATTGCAATATGTTTGTAATTTCATTATCTACACCTAAAACATTGGCTTGGGTCAAAGACTAGCATATTTTCAAGTATTACCCCCAAAACTCCTACAAAATCTCGAAAAATCAATTTCAATATATTTTAGACACTGGTGTTGTTTAAGTCCAGAATATACAAGTGTTAAAATATACTGAACATCACTGAAATCGCAACAGTCTAAATTTGTCCATATTTTCATCAAGATGGATTTCAGCATGACAATGATCAATGAGTATAACTAACATGAAGTCCAAGGGCATGTCCAGTTGAAAAAGTGCTTTAGAAACAAATTCCTGTCCACAGTATGACTCTTAATTTCAAAATGCATCAACATGCAGCCACGCCATGAAAAAAGCGCGAATTTCATTCTGAAATCATACTGACTGTGACATTAAAAGCAGGTGTATGAGAACCGATTCTCATTGCTTCACTAACGATTGTGAAACGAGGACAGAGATGCCGAGGTTAACACCTCACGAAAGAGAACGTGCACTAGGCCTGATTCAGGTTGGCACCAGCAGCAGGGATATTGCTCGACAACTTGGACTTGGCCACTCCACCATCGTTAGGCTTCATAGACGACATCAGTAGACAGGCAGCACCCATGACCTTCAATGACCTTGGCAACAACGTGTTCCGACGTTCCATCAGGATTGACCATGTCCATATCAGTGATTGAACACTGCCGACTGCCAAGACTGCAGCACTAGTGCAAGGTTGACGTGGGGGTCATCAGCGCTGACTCCATGCGACGCCGTCTACACGCTACAGGGCTCCATGCTCGACTTCCTTACGTTGGACCAATTCTGACTGACAGACACCGTAATGAGCGTATACAATGGGCTAGCAGGCATTTTCAGTAAAGGTTGCAACAATGGCATGGTGTGGTAGTCACTGACGAGTCACGTCTTCATCTACGTAATGCTGACGGCCGATTACGTGATTGGCGTAGAGGTGGTGAACGTTATGCTGATGAGTGTGTGGTTCAGACAGACCTTTGGGTGGTGGGAGTGTCATGGTCTGGGGTGGAATAAATTACAATGACAGGACTGCCTTCATGTCTGTCAAGGGAGAGTTAATACCCATTTATTCTTCAGAATCACATCGCATATGTCTTCAATCACCACCAAGATGTCCATACTTTTCAACAGGACAACGCACGGGCACACACAACAAGACTTTCAATGCAGTAGCTGGCCCAGCAACACATCCAGGTTATTCATTGGCATTGTACGAAATAAGGCCCGTCCGACTGACCGAATCGGGCTAGATTTCTGCCGGACGGTCTAATTTTACAGCTAGCCAGCCCGATGGACGGGTGAAAAAGAATATTCCGATAACATGCCCACTGGCACTGACTGGTTAAATCTCTTCTGGGCAGAAGTGGAATGCCATCCTCAAGAACTCTATTTGGACGCTTATTGACTCAATGAGGAGACGTTGAACTGCATGTGTCAATGCAAATGGCGGTCACACGCGATATTGACTTTTCCATTTGCCCCCACGGTGTTTGATCCTTTCTGACTGTGGAACATTTCAATGAATGAGCGTCTTTTCTGTGTTGTTGTTTTTGTCAGTCGTCCATCTGTTATTATCCACTCAAAAAATATCAATTCCTTACACGTGCTTTTAATAATCTGAACTTTTATAAGTAGTGCGTTTTCAATGTTCTATATATTTGAGGTATCGTTATCTTCCATATCACATGTTTTTCTCCTTTCTTTAATTATGCCGATCCAGTTTGCCAAGCAGGCCATGTTTGTGCCCATGGTATGACTTAAAATTGTGTATCAGGACATATCATTTATTGTGTATTCAGCTTAATATGTTACAAACTAGAACATGCGTGTTACAATTATTTGTTTGTTTATACTTTTGTATACAACAAGAGGTCACCTGTTTTGTATGACATTTGTCCCTTGAATATACGAAAGCCTAATGCTGCCACATTTGTTGCATGAAATATTTTTTCAGCGAAATTTCTTGTTGCTTCGATTATGAATACTTCCAAGCACAGTCAAAATAATCGAAGCAATGAGACATTTTGCTGAAACAAATTAGGCTTTCGTATGAATACAGTGTCAGCAGATAGTATTTCTATGCTGGTCTCTTAGCTGCAATGGGGGTGGTGGGGAAGCCTAGTGGTTAAAGTGTTGGCTCGTCATGCCGAAGACCAGGGTTTGATTCCCCACATGGGTACAATGTGTGAAGCCCATTTCTGGTGTTCCCCGCCGTGATATTGCTGGAATATTGCTAAAAGTGGCGTAAAACTAAACTCACTCACTCACTTAGCTGCAATGGTAGTTTGGAGAACAATGAACTGTGTATGACAGTCACACCTGCTGTACAGATTGCTGAGATTACGGATCTAACTGTAGTATGTTGTTATACATACATGTAAAACTCTGATCCATGGTAGGACTGATTCAGGTTGGCTGTTTGTTCTGTAGTCTTTGCCAGAATCTGTGGTTCTGTTTCTCTGTTTTGTTTTTTAGCACCAGCAATATTATAGCAGAATGATGCTGGTCTGTAAATAATTAAGTCTGTACGACAAAATTCAGTGATTCACATCACGAAAAACAAGTTATACTTTTGGATATGAAGACATTCTGTCAACCATGCCACATGCTTGATAACTCGATCAGTTTAGTCAGGCTTTTCTGGAATGTGACTTTGAAACCACAGACTACATGACCCATGCTTGTAAGAGACAACTAACGGGGTCGGGTGGTCAGGCATGGTTGGTTGACACATGTCATTGTATCCCAATTTCGTGGATTGATACTCATAATGTTGATCACTGGATTGTCAGGTCCAGACTCTATTATTTACAGACCGCCGCCATATAGCTGGAATATTGCTGAGTGTAACGTTAAACAACAACCAACCAACCACAGACTATATATCTGTTTTGTTTTGTTAATGTCTTAGATCTTATGGCCAAATGTTTACTATGTTTATAACTGTTCCTATAACACTAGAGTTAGCCTCTCGGGGCACTTGATAGTGAAGTCTCAACCAAGACAGAGCTACAAGAGTGGAACAGTTTTCTGAGACAGTTTTCAGACCCCGATTAAAGACCGCCATAGATCAGAGTCATATATGTATTATGACTGTTACCTGTGCATCAAGCTCCTTGCTTCAAGCACTCCTGATTGTTTTGTTTAGGATATGATTGTATATTTATGTATAATTTAATGCTGGGTTGTGAGACAGTTTTGTATATGTGGTGATTAAACTACATCATGAAAGAAGAGACTTGTCATTTGTAATCTGCCAGTGGGATTGGAGAACTGACACAATGGCCTGTCCCATGTTTAGCAAGAAGTGATGCTATTTTCATAAATCCTTCTGTTACATTATGAAGAAAATGTTAACAGGTTGAACATCATCTCCATAAGTGTCAGCATAGATTTATTTCAGCTGTGCTGAAGAAGAAGAACTATTCACAGCAAACAATTATCAATGGGTGCTATATGGAAGTGATGCACATTTTATTTCAGTAAGGAATATGTCATATTAAACTGGAAATGAGTCTTGCAACCTTACAACAAACATGTCAGGCATGTATTCTTTAAAAGATATTTCAACATTAAAACGTGCTGCCATGGCAGCTATAATTTAACAAGGATGAGAATTCTATGAATTATCTTGGAATGATAAAAAGGATAAACTTCGGGAAAACCGGTTATGTGTTAGGTCAAAGGCATGAGAAAATATCAAATATGACAAAATAAAACCATTTAATATGATTTGCACACAAATTCTGTATTTCATGTGTTAAAATCGTACACCTGGGAAAAATTCAATATGGCTGCCGTGGCAGACGGGAGATAGACAACCGATTAAAAGATATCTAACCTTCATTTCAGATTAGCTACAAGTGATTAAGTGAAGGAATGCTGCTTTGAAAGGCAAAGATTTGCCATAAATTGAGGTAACCAGTTTGGTATTGTGAGAGTCTTATCATGTCATATATCATAGGTATACATGTTCATAAGACTCTACACACATTGGATGTAATTTTTGCACTTAACTTAACAAGTCTTACTATTAAATATACCATTAGCCAAGGTCTTTAGAAAGTAGATGTATCCAGTTTCCAGTACATTTTGAAGTACATTTCTGATCAAATCTTGATACCTTGTACACTGTAAAGAACCTCAAAGATTTTGTGTTTGTTTATTTCATATTTCCTAATAAAGCTATGGTCAGTCAAATAAGAATGAATGAAGGTTTCTACAATATGTTTTACCCGACATGGTGGGAAAAAATGCATGCTAATACTGTAAATGTACACGATGATGATTACTTTTTGTGCAGGATGTATACTAGCCACATAAAGAAACTGTGCATTGTCAAAATATTATCCCAGTTGATCAGTACGATAACAATGTCAAAGGTACATATAAACTTTAATGGAGGGATCATGAGACCATAACAAGTCGGGAGAATTTCAATTGACAAGTCAATCACAATGACGTCACGAGTCCACAAGCGGGACAGGGGTCAAACGACCATGTCACAAGCTCAATAACAGGTATGTCCACCATCGGCATTGAGAACAGCAGTGCATCGACGACGCATATAGCCTATCAATCGTGCAAGGAAGGCTTGTGGGAAGTTCTGTTGCAAGGTTAAGGACGTTATCTGGCGGATGAGGAAGACGGCGTAGACGTCGATCCATCTCGTCCCAAACATGCTCTATCGGGGAGAGATCCGGTGAATTTGCAGGCCAAGGCAGTAAGTCAACGTTGTGGTGTTGCAAGAAATCCATAGCAACCCTTGCCGTATGAGGGCGGGCATTGTCCTGTTGGAATGTTAACCCAGGGCCATGACGTTGCAGAAAAGGAATTGCCACAGGTCGAAGAATCTGATCCCTGTAGCCCACACCAGTTAAGTCGCCCTGAACAATCACCAAAGGAGTTCTTTGGCGTGCTGTTATTCCACCCCAAATCATCACGGAACCACCAACAAAGCGATTCCTCTCCAAGACACAGGCCTGTGCATAACGTTCTCCCACGCGTCTGTAGGCACGTTGACGTCCATCACTATGGGAAATGTTAAACCTGGACTCATCTGTAAAAACAACATTTCTCCACCAAAACAAGGGTGTGCGGACATGATTTCGGCACCACATTCGGCGAACTGGTCGATGACGTTGTCTCAGGATAGGCCGTATGGCGGGACGTCGTGGTCTGATCCCGTGATGACGTAATCGTTGTCGAACTGTGTTGGGGTGGATACGGCGAAGTCCTGGGATGGTTCGGGCAGTCATCACTGCAGTCTGAAACCTGTGGCGAAGATGGGTCACCCTTATCCATCTGCCCTGTCTTGGCGTTGTTACACGTGGACGTCCAGAACGTGGCCGATCGATGACGTCATTTGTGTTCTGATAGCGTCTCACCAGTGCAGAAATGGTGTTCCGGTGGCAGTGGAAATGTGCAGCCACTTGTCGTTGAGACATTCCCCCACGGACCATCCCAATGGCCTCATGACGTTGTGCAGACGTGAGCCTTGGCATGCTATGCGTTTCAATAGCCGTTTAATTTTTTGAACGATCGCAAGGGCAGGGTTGAGCTTTCCAAAGTGACAGTATTGTGTGGCATTCATTTGCTCTGTTTCTCTTTCCCGGAATGCACGTGCAACAACGTATTGCACGTCTCAAGGACGAACCCACTGACGTCACGGAACGTGGCACGTGCATGCATGTTGGATACATGTCACTAATCTCTGAGTTTAAATCCTTATGTGTCTACACAGGTTTGATAAATTTAGATTTTAAATTTTTGTATGCACAGTTTCTTTATGTGCGTAGTATATTTTCCGTGAGAAAGATATTACATTCATACAATCGATCAGATCAACTATTTGCTAATAATAATAATAATGGAATTCTAATCAAAGACAAGAGTCAAGTAGAGACTGAAACTATATTTTTTGTCCTTCTGTAAAGTCAAATCTATAAACATGAAAAGAAGGGTCGTCTAATTGAGGTCACATGCATGAAACAGTAGTTGTGATTTGGATATATATACAACTCAATTTGCGGTAGGAATAGTCATTGTCCAAACGAGGACCGAATCTGATGGATTGCTTGGAGATGTTGTTCTTCAAATAGTATTACCACTGCTATGGAACTGTGATATTGGCAGCATCATTACAAAATTTATTAAACATAATTATACACAGCTATTGACCCTAGATATCAGACAGTATGAAATGCTTTGTATCCCTATGAAAGCTTGAGTATAATATTGACATTCACAAGTGACTTTTTTTAAACCAAGATTAGCTGTTTATCTTTTCAAAACCAGAAATGTTCTAGATTTAGCTAGATTAGTTCAGATACTGAACAAAACGTATACAAGTAAGGTAGTGGCAAGGTGGCGCTGTGTCATGGAGAATTCAGGACAAGATGCTGTAACACACCGTCTTCTAGTTCTGCATATGAAATACACAATGCCATTTTAGAAAGTGGTGAAATGTAACATATGTTATATTTGGGATTACAATTTCTCAGTAAAGTACTGGTTCTAGTACTTTATTTATTTATTTATTTATTTATTTATTTATTTATTTATTTATTTATTTATTTATTTATTTATTTATTTATTTATTTATTTATTTATTTATTTATTTATTTATTTATTTATTTATTTATTTATTTATTTATTTATTTATTTATTTATTTATTTATTTATTTATTTATTTATTTATTTATTTATTTATTTGTTTGTGTGTGTGTGTTTGAGTGCCATCCGAATTCAGAACCCACACCCTCAGAATCAGGCACCTAATCGCCAGCACACAAAGTTTAGACCGCTCAGCCGCGGTGGCTGAGCCATCTAGGCGTCTGACTTTGTGTGCTAAGGTGCCTGACTCTGACTCTGAGAGTGTGGTTTTGAATCCCGGATCTGTACTTTACTGAGAAAGTGAAAGTGTAATCCCAAATATAACCTATGTTATAGTTCTGTATAGTCAACACGGCATCAAGTGATTCAAGCCATAGAATATAGTGTACCTGTCAAGATTTTAATGTTTGTATAAAATCAAAACTTGACATTTCTCCAAGGACACTACAAGCCTGCTTACCTATGTTGCTGGTTACTGAGTCCAGTACATAATCGCCTTCTGATCTGCTCGCACTTTTATAAAGTATTCATTATTCAGAACAACAGGTAACCATGGTAATAACATGCCAATCTGTTTGCTGTCTGGGGCAGGTACATTGAGTTGAGCAGCTGCAGACTGAGCTGTCAGCAAACACCCTGTAAGCCATGGTGACCTCTGTGTGGATTCAGAGCCCCCACACGAAGAAAAGGTGGAGATACAACCCAAGTCTTATTAACAGACGAATTTAAAGATAGTCATCAATCACTGATTTAAAATATGACAAATTGAGGTAGCACTACGACATTCGTAAGCCTATGATAAACTATGGAGTTACGACAGGTCGTAACGTTACGAACTCCTTGTGGATGGGGACCCTGACCTTGAAATAAAGGAAACAATTGTTACCGCCTCATCTTTGTCATATTCAGATCTATATTTAAATCAGATTGACACATCTACAAGACTTATGACAAGACAAACTTCTACTTTCAATGTCAAGAATGGAGCTGGTCATAGAGCTGGGCCTTTGATGTTTTTGTGTCACAAGTTTTGGGGTCAAATCAGACTTCAAAGACCGTCATTCGACTCCTGCTCAGAGGTTGATTGATCAAAGCATCTGTAAGGCTTTCAAAATGTTCAGTGGTGACATTAAGACAACATTTCCATATTTGAGGCACCAGACACAAATAGTAATTCCCTGTTTTGACTTATAACTTCTGTTCCGGTATCGTTGACTAGGCTGTGCATGTGTCTGTGACGGGAGCCACGTCGAGGCAGGGTACGCTCACCTTTAAGTGAATATCTGTCATCCTCACTATTTGATAGTGATTCATAAACACCGTATAATCGACTCTGACTTTGTCACGTATTTCTGAATATTATGTAAAGAGATTTGTCGCTTTTATTAGCATTATCGTACTATATTTATTTGCTTATAGTAATTACTTGGGCAAAAGTTGGTAAACAAACTGTAATTGGGGGGTGTAGTACGAGGGATTTTCAATGTGACGAAGAAACGTCACTTAATATTTGAGATGTTTCAGTATTTGGATATTTGCTCGATCACTTCATCTAGCATCAGCGCATCTGCCACTGACTTTGTTGTTGCGTTTGTCCAAAAGTCTTTGTAAGTCGTATTATTTTGTGTTACAAAGAAATTTCATCCTCAAAGATAGCAATGAGCACCATGACCGAGTATCCAGCGAGAAGACCCACGTGTTGACATAGAAACATCTTCCAGTTTCTTGTCCGCTCAAAATATTTCATCAGTTCTGGTACCTGCAATTACAAAGTAAATGTTCCGTCTGCAAGTTTGTCAGTCAGATTTTGTATGTAAACAGAATCCCGAATACCATGGTCGTTTCTCCTGTTGGGATTCTGCGTTATTTGGTTTGTCTGCTGTTTAACGCCGCATTCGGCAATATTCCAGCTATATGGCGGCAGTCTATAAATAAATGAGTCTGGACCAGACAATCCAGTGATCATAAACATCATAAGCATCAATCTACGAAATTGGGATACGATGACATGTGTCAACCAGGTCAGCGAGCCTGACCACCTGATCCCGTTAGTCGCATGTTACGACAAGCATGGGTTGCTGAAGACCAATTCTAACCCGGACCTTCACGGGACATGGTTCTAGTAGATGGGCTCTAGTGCCTGTGATGAAGTCGGTGCCCTAATATGAACTGAGATTTCCGTTGATCATGGGAAGGGCGTCTTCCTTTCCGTGTATCTCCCCTTTTATTATCCATGATTTGGCTTTGATATTACCTATGTCAACCAATTCAGCGAGCCTTACCACCCGATCTCACGACAAGCATGGGTTGCTGAAGACCAATTCTAACCCGGATTTAAACAAACAAACGTTACGTAATAAAACAGATGAGCCCTGTACCCTGAAGCTACTCATAGTAAGGTGGACTTACCAGATTGGCCAGCGCCACATATATAAACATGCCGGCCCCAATACTGAAGATGAGTTGTCGGACATCACTGTGCTGACCAGATACTATGCCAATGTACAGTCCAATAAACGCTGTTAAACCTGACACGAAGTTCAGAATCAGGGCCCGTTTGACTGGCATGCCTGTTGATATCAACACTGCAAAGTCCCCTGTAACAACAATATGATGATGGGTGTTTATGGATTAATGATAGAAAACTTATGTTGTTTACCTTTGAGGCATGCCTTGTACTTGATTACTGAATTTTCGCAACTGCTTTGCCGTTTAAAACCATCTCTATAATATTGCAATGGACAAACATATGCTCGGGAATCGAACTGTGCGTATAGCAGAACGGGCCTACGCGTACACCATCAGGATAACCGTCGCCCTAAATAGCGACAAAACCCAAGACGGTTTGTATACATCTGACAGTGTTTCATGAAGTCTGATGATGTAACTAAAACTTGAAACTCGATAGAAGTCAACTACATCATGATAGTAGGGATTTTTCAGCGCTACTTCTTGTTCATGCGTCTTGTCCATAAAGCTGCATTAGTTTTACGCCGCTTTTAGCAATATTCCAGTAATAGCATGACGGGGGACACCAGAAATGGGCTTTACACATTGTACCCATGTGGGGAATCGAACCCGGGTCTTCAGCGTGACGAGCGGACGCTTTAACCACAGGCTATCCCACCACCCCAACGTCTAGTCCATAAAGTTGCAGATATGTATGGGTTTTTACGCCGCTTTAAGTCAAATTCCATTTTATACGACTGAGGGACCCTGAAATGGATCCATGAAGGGTGACTCCTATACCCGGGTCTTCAGCGTTTCAGAAACCTTCAATCACACAGCTTATCCCAATGCCTCATAAAAATAAAGGAACATTTCTCCGATTCATGTGATAAGTCAAATCAATTCTATACTTGCTGTCTCCTATCAAACATATATATCATATATGGTTTATAGCTATTCTGCTTTCGTGCATGCCACTGGTGCAATGACAAGATGTTTGCTTTGACACCGTTCACGCGGGAATGGCATTAATAAGTAGTAGCCACAACTGACAACCGTGAAATAATTTGGAAATTACGACGTTTAATGACGTTATCCCCTTAAGGGTCGTAAATAACGGTACCCACCCAGTTCATGTGGCAGCTCGTGACAGAACACCGCCAGCGACGTGGAAAGACCAGACGCCAAGCCATCACTGAATGTTGCTCCTATCTCCAAACCGTCGGCGAAGTTGTGTATGGAGTCGCCCACTATAACCATCCACGCTAACGTCATGGGGGCTGCCGTAAGACAAGGTCCGGTATAAATATTTCTGAGCTGATTAATGTTGAGGAAAGAAATGCTCTTGCACACCTTACTGAACAGAGCTCAGACCATTCAGTAATCATAACGATCATATACTTTCATCATGATTAACATCACTGCTCTGATCATTCAGTCCAAAATCAGTTTCAAATTCAATATGTGCGTGCGTGCGTGCGTGCGTGCGTGCGTGCGTGCGTGATGTCTGTATGTCTCTCTGTGAACTATTTCGGGACAGCCTATTCCTCTAGCCTACCTTTGAATTATGCATGTATGTCGAGCATTTAGACACTGTCACCTTTTAATTTGGAAGACCGACGAACGAAGCTACTTACCAAGGAGGTTGTCTTGCTTCTGGATTGTGATCTGGACCTCTTCTTCAGGACCCTCATTCTCTTCGGGAACACTCGGGAGGGAGTTTAAAGAATCTATGGAAGACGGAATGGCCACCTCCATGGATGGCTAAAGGGAATAACAATGCTTAAGTTGAGCTATATTGGTAAATACCGACCACCTGAAAGTGTCGTCTGGACTTGGAAAGAGAATTTAATCATGAAACTCACCGTCATTTACATTATGCAAGGTGTTATGTGTGTAAAGTAAATATCAGTTATGGCTGACTAGGCTTTATGATCTAGTCTCCATTGTCCGCGCGGGCATATACTTTTTAAGTTTCTCAAGAATGAAATACACAACGGTTAAGATGTGTTGTCTTTGATTGTCATTGGTTTCACTTTTCTAACTCCAAACCCAGCTGACAGAAGATTGTGGTAACAGGTTAAGTGATAATCTACAACACTAATCATTATAAAATTCTTCAAAGGCATTTAGAAGTTGGTGTAGTAATACGTTTCTTGGCTAGTTCTTGCCCTTCGTCAGGTCATCCAGATGACGAAGGGGCAAGAACTAGCCCAGAGACGTTGTGTAAAATAAATCAAGAAGTTGTTATCCATAAGAATTGTCTTGTATTAATCATTATAGTTTCCTGAAATAAAGGTAGACCCTGAACCATGACCGTTTTCATGATGGCCTTTAAATTTATTGTAAAACATTTTGTCTGAGAGGCAATGTCCAGAACCGAGCCTCTTGAAGTTCTGGGCTAGGATGTTACAAGAATATTGGCCCTGGTAACAAATACTTGGCGAAGAAAGGAAGAAAGTTGATGCTACTGACAAGTGGACTATATGGCCCTGTGTACCGAGGATGGGCGAGCAGGAAGTTCGGTAGTACTAACCGTTGTGGAGTTGCTAGGGGTCAAGTGGGCAGTACTTCCGGGCACAACACGGGTCAACGTCTTCTTCTTTGGAATCTGTGACTCGGGAATAACGATCTGCAAACAATACATCTGTGTCTCCCTTAGGTGTTAACATAATCCTTCACGTCCTACATGGCAGGTACAAGTGTGTACGATGTACACAGTATTGCGTAGCTCTAGACTCCGTTTCCTAGTAGATCTAATTACACTATGACCCCTTAAGAATTTAAACAATATATGAGAGAGACATAATCAGTGAGTGAGTGAGTTTAGTTTAAGACCGCTTTTAGCAATATTCCAGCAATATGACGGCGGGGGACACCAGAAAATGGTGTTCACACCCTGTACCCATGTGGGGAATCGAACCCGGGTCTTCGGCGTGACGAGCGAACGCTTTAACCACTAGGCTACCCCACCGCCCCGCATAATCAGTAATTCCGAGTGGAAGAGTTTTTTCGAGTTTGTGACAAATCCATTACTCCAAGAAGCCGAGAAACCTTAAGTTCTTGCTCTTGGGGTCTGGTGCGTTATTGCATCAGTACTGTGAATAGCTTCATGTGATAACATATATAAATGGTGTTCCAATCAGCTGACATAATACTACAGCAACTAGTCAATGTCAGAGATATTGGTACACCCAGGAATACCTTCCGATCATATCCCGTCTTCGTAGTTACCCGTGAAGATCCGGGTTTGAATTGGTCTTCACCAACCCTTGCTTGTCGTAAGAGGCGACTAACGGATTCGGGTGGTCAGACTCGCTGACGTCGTTGACACATGCCATCGTATCCCAATTGCGTGGTCAATGCTCATGCTGTTGATCACAGGATTGTCTGGTCCAGACTCGATTATTAACGGATAGCTGGACTATTCCTGAGTCTGGCGTTAAGCAACAACCAAGCAAACCATCTTGGTAGTTGTGGCTGGTAATGTCAACAATGGTTTGATTGACCGGGGATCGGGGTATTTTCTGACTGCATGTAGAACCAGTTAGTGCTCACTATGTCCACTCACTCACCATAGTATAAAATGTATATTAACTGAAATCGCCCCCCTTTTACCAGCTGTAAGTGATCACAGACGTCTCGGTGACGTGGTCGTGTTTGTGGTAGACTATCAGCACACACTCACCGTCGTCTCCGTGACGTGGTCGTGTTTGTGGTAGACTATCATCGTGACGATGGTCGTGTTTGTTGTAGACGATCTTGATACACTCACCGTCGTCTCCGTGACGTGGTCGTGTTTGTGGTAGACTATCGTGTTTGTGGTAGACTATCATTATCACCGTCGTCTCCGTGACGTGGTCGTGTTTGTGGTAGACTATCATCACACACTCACCGTCGTCTCCGTGACGTGGTCGTGTTTGTGGTAGACTATCATCACACACTCACCGTCGTCTCCGTGACGTGTTTGTTGTAGACGATCTTGATACACTCACCGTCGTCCGTTGTCGTGTTTGTGGTAGACTATCATCACACACTCACTCTGTGACGATGTCGTGTTTGTTGTAGACGATCGTGACGTGACGTCGTGTTTGTGGTAGACGCTCATAATCATCTCCAGCAGGAAGAACAGATAGATGGAGGCCAACATCAACATCATCTTTACGCTATTCATATCGATGTCAGAGTTGCCAAGCAACATTACTTCATTCGTGAAGTGACCATCGCCGTCAGTGTCCGTTCCTTCCTCGCCAATTACCTGTACATATTTAATCACATGTAAAAACAACAACACGAAACAATGGTTTATCTGCTGAACCTAAATTTCACATATGTGGGTCAAAATTAAAATATAAACGGGCCTTGTTTAAATGAGGCTTGAGAAATATAAATAATTGGCCCCAGTTTCTATGATGAACTATCGTGAATCCTGTGCATGTTTATAGGAGACGACCATGTACTGTTAACAAATTCTCCACTTGTCTATAAAACAATCAAACATGCCGAACTCCCCAAAAAAAAAGTCCTACCTCGGGGACTAAATGTAAGACGGCATCCCCACAAAGGTTCCCGACAGCCAGAGCCAACATGGACGCCATGACGTAATTTCCGGTTTTGCCCTTGGACATCTTGACGAACAGGACGCCCACAAGGGAACAGAGTGTGATGATGAACACTGCCAAGCTGCTGTAACCATACACTGCAAGACAAGACCAATAGGGTCAGGAGTGGAGTAATGTAACAGTTTAAGAGTGAGTATGTTTTTACGCCGCCTTTAGCAACATTCCAGCAATATCACAGCTGGGGACACCAGAAATGGGCTTCACACACTGTCCCGTTTGGGGAATCGAACCCGAGCCTTCGGCGTGACGAACGAACGCTTTAACCACTGGGCTAGCCCACCTCCCGCAACAGTATAACAAGACAAGGCAAATAGCGTTAGCAGCGAGGTCACCAACAGTAGTCTTTCTTGAGTCGAGCTAACGCTTTAACCACTGTGCTACCCACTTTCCAAGGTAACATCAGAGATATAGATTTGTTTTCATATTGAAAGTATATACCATCTCTAGCAACGCAAACATGACACTTGAGACATAAGACTTGAGAATAGCATAGTGCACAGAGGTAATCATCTATTTAAAGTACATTACATTTAGATCCATGTTTCTGGGTACAATTCAAAAGTGGTTGGTAGCCAGTTGCAATAGGCAAGATGGGTCTGTTTAACGTCAGGGGAACACAGTTGTCTTCCCTTGTTTGGAAACTTCGTCTGGTGAAGACAAACCTTTACTCACTGACTGACAAATATACTAGCCACATAAAGAAACTGTGCATTGTCAAAATATTATCCCAGTTGATAAGTACGATAACAATGTCAAAGGTACATATAAATTTCAATTGAAAAGTCAATCAAAATGACGTTATAAAAGCGTAAAACAACTGATCAAAAGCGGCCGTAAACACAACTCACTCACTTACTGCTAACTTATCGCTAAATGAAGTTATCAAATGGTTTATTCGAGGGAGTTATCTGCCTTAGATATTGTTCTTTGCGAGACATTGAACAAAACGTGTGCAAACACAAGCCTAACCTGAAATCATCTGTGGGACATGATAAAAGCTCGGGTTGTCCATGCCCGTCTATAGGCATTAGATGTACAGTCGATAAGGTTCTCGCAACACAAATGAAGTATGAATAACATCAGGTCTTCTTCATAACACATAAATGTTCACGTTAAATAACTTTAACGAATATTCATTAAGCTTATACGTATTTTTATTATTAGATGAAGGAAGTATTTGTGTTGAAACATCAATCACATAATCTACCCCTCGTCTATACGAGTTTTTGTATACTGCATATTCCTTTGGATAGAGGAACGAAGCCTACACAAACCCGTGAAGTACTTATAGTGCTTTCTCAATATCACAATCCTGCAAAGTTATACTTCTTTAAGTGGCATTTAGAAGCTGGTTTGACGAACAAGAAGAAGTTTTAAGGATTGACAGCATCTTTATGGCAATAGATGCCGAGGTGTTAAAACTTTAGGGTTCAGGTATTGGTGTCTACATCTAGTCAGAAAAGTCAGACTGTTGCATGAGCGGTTGAATGTCTTCTCCAGGTTGTTGCGTTTGTTTTTAGGAACCATTTCTTCTACAAAGCATGTTATTTTCAGAGACTAGATGTTAGTCTACGGGAACGAATCTTCTTGTGGGTTAAAGAAAAGGAGGGAGGTGTGACGGATGAAGGCGTGGGTTATCTCCTCTTGTCTGCCACACTCGAGTTCATCTACACCTGGACCCGACCATTGTTGGAATACTTCAGAGCCCTAACACAATGGTATTTAATTAGTTTATAGTGCACTAAGTTACATTTGATTTCTATTCAGTTTATAGATCTCTGCCTAATCGAAGTATACCATGGCCAATACAAAAGCAGAATCAATGACGAAACTATAAGACATCCTTGGATATGCTATTCAAAGCGATATAAAATCGCTTAGACCCTCGTACGTTTTTACGAAGAACGAGACTTACAACAAATGTAGTATTAAAACCTCTTTGAGGTATAGGGACAAGTTTCGTAACGCAGTTTCGATTGAACACTCAAGTCAAGAGAACTAGTAAGGCTTTACGTCACTTTTCGCAATATTCCAGCAATATCACAATGGGGAACTCAAGTCAAAAACCGTTTTTAAATGAAACAACTTTGAATCGAGTTCACAATAAAAATCTTGACATACGACCTTTTTGTGCAAATAGACAATGGGTGGATATTTCAACATTAATTCTGTGCCGTCGTAATGTTATTGCGGGTACTGCCTCCTCTAAAACCCATCCTGTCATAAGTCGAGTCCAGAAAGTATAGAAAAGGTTTTACAAACCCATGGCAGTCGTGGCAGACCGTTGAGTGTTGTTTGTGAAGACGGGCACAGTTTCCATGGTCGTGGAGTGATGATGACACGGCTGAACAGGTGCAGACACGGATGAACACGGGCGAAAACTGTCCGGTGCGGTAACGCTAACTGGGGTAAACACAGTCTATGGAAACTGTCTGGTACGGAAACGCTGCCACGGATGATCACAGACTACGGGAACGCTCACTCGGATGAACACAGTGTACGGGAACGCTGCCACTGATGAACACAGTGTGCGGAAACGCTGACTCGGATGAACACAGGCTTACACGGATGGACAGAGTCTATGGAAACTGTCCGGTACGGAAACGCTAACTAGGATGAACAAGGCTACGGAAGCGCTACCATTGATGAACACAGTCTACGGAAACGTTGACTCGGATGAACACAGGCTTACACGGATGAACACCGGTTTACACTGTCCCGTTTAGATTTACTCGATTTACTCCGGCGAATACTGCTACACAGGATGACTGGCACAGGAGAACATAGGCTAACTCTGGCCAAAACGGTGGAACCGGCTAGCACGTTTGGACACAGGTCAACGCACTGGCACAGATGAACAGTCTAAACACAGGCTAACACTCGCTAAACGGTGGAACCGGCTAGCACGTTTGGACACAGGTCAAGGCAGACTCGCATCTATGAACACTGGCCAAAACGGTGGAACCGGCTAGCACGTATGGACACAGGTCAAGGCAGACTCGCATCTATGAACACTGGCCAAAACGGTGGAACCGGCTAGCACGTATGGACACAGGTCAAGGCAGACTCGCTCCTATGAACACTGGCCAAAACGGTGGAACCGGCTTGCACGTATGGACACAGGTCAAGGCAGACTCGCTCCTATGAATACTGGCCAAAACGGTGGAACCCCTGCTAGCACGTTTGGACACAGGTCAAGGCAGACTCGCTCCTATGAATACTGGCCAAAACGGTGGAACCCCTGCTAGCACGTTTGGACACAGGTCAAGGCAGACTCGCTCCTATGAACACTGGCCAAAACGGTGGAACCCCTGCTAGCACGTTTGGACACAGGTCAAGGCAGACTCGCTCCTATGAACACTGGCCAAAACGGTGGAACCCCTGCTGGAACGTTTGGACACAGGTCAAGGCAGACTCGCACCTATGAACTGCCTAAACACAGACTAACACGGCTAGTGTGTATTGTCCTGACACGTTGTGTTCCTGCACCCCTGTGCGAGCGGTGTTTACTATGATAATACGTCGGCCGGGTTTGGTAAAGATACCAAGGACATATTTCAGTTGAGGTATGGAGTCGATGGGTCAGATTGTAGTCCCTCTATTTAGCAACGGCATGTGCTTGATAGGGTGGGGACTGCCTCTTTTCACGGCGGTAATCTTTTAAAGCCTCGTTTCAAACCAGGCAATGTTATCGGGTGCCTAGATCTGATACGATAATGGTGACAACAATAGGGAAGTGAGTAGTATGATGACTTATACCACAGGTATTATAATCTATATCATCAGCTGTAAATCACAAGACGTTGCTCTATATGTACAACGTGGATGGAATGGTCTTCGGGAAAGGACTGACTGACTGAGTTTGGTTTTACGCCGCTTTTAGCAATATTCCAGCAACATAACGGCGGGGGACACCAGAAATTGGCTTCACACATTGTACCCATGTGGGGATTCGAACCCGGGTCTTCGGCGTGACGAGCCCACGCTTTGACCACTAGGCTACCCCACCGCCCCTTCGGGAAAGGAAACGTTTGGCAGCTGCTGAAATTCACAGAAGCTTTGTCTGTGAAAGTTGCTTAAGTTGGAATCTTTCCGGGTTCTTTTTAGTTTTAAACACAGGAGCTTGCATTCTTTTCCCACAGAGGTTACTTGTCATATCTTCCTACGAACCTCTGTTCTAATACGGCCATATTTCCCGGTTCTCGTAAAATCCCCTAGCGGCAAAAGATCGCAACATGAATTATCTCCCTTCTTTCTATCCAATCAGAACACGTGTTACATCGACTTAGATTCAACTTGACTAACACAAGCAAATGCTGGGCCACAAATATCCCCCATCTGCCTGGGAATTGTGTTGATGTTACACACAAGACGTTTAATGGCAAGCTTGTCCGTTGTCAACGAGGGTGATGGAGACGCCACTGATCCGCCATAACATGACTGAGTTCTGTCTAGAAGAAACGTTTGCGCATCGCGCAGGGGAAGAAATTTAGTTTTTCTCGAAGCATACGGAAATTACCGAGGCCTTGCGAATGATCACTTTTTGAAACAACGTCGCTGATTGCACAACTAAATCTGATTGCCTCCAATCACGAGTCTTGAACGCTCACACCATGAAAGGGACGTATTAGAACAGAGGTTACGTAGGAAGATATGACAGGAGTAACCTCTGTGGGAAGAGAATGAGGAGCTTGGGGTCTTTTCCTGATGATTTTTGGAGTTAGTGTCAAGAATTGAACTCCCTAGTAGACAAAGCGTCGCCTACAGTACTGATATAGTTTGATTTCTTTCAATGATACATGGTGTACATGTTTTTACTTCGTATAGTCCTGGTGGTTCCTGCATCTACTCATCATTATTGAATTATTGTTTTTACACCTGTTCAGATGCATTAAGACCGCCTCCGTGGTGTAGTGGTTAGAGCGTCCACCCGGAGAGCGGAAGGTCGCGGGTTCGATCCCCGACCGCGTCATACCAAAAGACTTTAAAATATGGTACTTCTTGGTCCCTGCCTGGCGCTCGGCATTAATTGTTACAACAAGGACTGGTCGGCTCGGAGTCAGTATAATGTGGGGGGTATTCATGCTTCACTGCGGCATGGATCTCAGTGGGCTAGCACTATAAAACCAGCTTCAGTCTGGGCTAGTACAAGCAGCCGCACAAACACATACACACGCATGCACGTCGTCATATGAGCGAAATATTCTCAAGCACGACGTAAAACCCAATTTCACCTCACCTCAGATGCATCAAACAATGGTCCTAGGGTGTGCATTATTATATAATAGATGTGTACCATACTGCTATCATCTACGTGACGATACAGACGATGAAAAGTGGGTTGCACTATCATGTTATTGGAAAGGTAATGCATCACGTTCCATGACCCCGAAAGAGAACTTCTCACTGATATAACTGTTGAAACAGAAAAGGTCAATAATGAGGGACGACCGTGGCGGCAACGTCTTATCACGCGCCGAAGAACCTTTCCGAAAATTCTAACCGGACGTCGTCGCAATTGGTCAACGAGTGCTTGCCAAAGTTCTTGTAAGGCCTGGGGTTAATTCATCTGATGTCGCCCTCGTCTTCCCAGCTCATCCCAAATGTTAGATCGGGTTCAAAGTGTGGGAACGGGAAGGCCAGTCCATGACATCAACACCGGCGTTACGTAAGACGTGGCGCGTCAGAGCAGCAGTATGAGTCGTGTTGTTGTCATGTTGAAATGCCAGTCCAGGACCATATATACTGAGTCAAAAAAAGAAACTTCACATTCTTTCTTCAGGGCACTATAAAAGAACAAAGGATGGTAAGATGGTTAAATTGTTATCATTTCATTGCTGAGATCTGTGTGATGTACTCGATACACTGGCAGTGCCATAATCAGTTCCATTAGGCTACACCGCCGTTCCAAAACATGGGTATACAGAATGTCAAGTCACAAGAATAAAAATGAGAAATTTCTCAGTTCAATATCGTGTATGGCCGCCCCGCGCATTCACCACTGCCAAACACCGTCTCCTCATCGACTGCCTGATGCTTGTGAACACGTGGTTGGGGATTCTGCGCCATTGCTCTTGCAAGGCAACGCCAAGTTCCTGCAAATTCTGAGGTTGGTTCCTAAGAACACGAAGCCTTCTCCCAAGTGCATCCCAAACGTGCTCTATTGGATTAAGGTCAGGGGACCTCGATGGCCAGTCCATGACGTTGATTCCAGCTTTTTGAAGGAAATTTCGTGTCAACATCGCGGTATGCGGCCGAGCATTATCATGCTGGAACTGTAGACCTGGGCCATGAGCCGCCATGAAAGGAACGAGTTCAGGGGGTGAGCACCTGGTCGCGGTAAGCAGCAGCTGTGAGGTTTCCACGGATGACCAGAAGTCGGGAACGGTTGTTCCCACAGAAAGCACCCCACACCATGCAACTTCCGCCCCCGAATCTGTCGACTTCTTGTACACAGCATTGGGCATACCGTTCACGACGTCGTCTCCAGACTCTATGCCTGCCGTCCGCGAATCTGAGGGTAAACCTGGATTCATCGCTAAAGACGACTCGATTCCAGTCTCTCTGGGTCCATCGGAGGTGACGTTGGGCCCACAGCAGACGTTGACGTTGATGGAACGGCGTCAATATTGGCCCACGATATGGGCGTCGAGAATGGAGATTGGCAGCCCACAACCGATTTCGAATGGTCTTTGAGGACAGTCGACCTCTAAACATCTCAGCCCTGGTTCGTGTAGCCGGCAGAAATCTGTCACGTAGGTGACGTAGGACGATTTGACGGTCTTCTGCTCGTGACATCACAAGTGGACGACCCGACCTTGGGCGATCAGAAGTGGTGCCAGTTTGTTGTAGACGACCTCGCAAGTCATACACAGTACGACGGCTGCATCCCATTGCTCTTGCGACGTCAATAGCTGATCTTGCCGCTTGCAACATGCCAACGGCACGTTCACGTTGCACATTTGACAATCGTGGCATTTCAAGTACCGTTAGAACTGTGGTATAAAAGTGTTTTTTCAATTCTTGTGACCAATGCAAACACGTGCATATGAAGAAAACTTCGATGCGAAGATCACGTGATCGACTGCACGTGCAGAACCTGATTTGGCACTAACGTCATTTGCACGACGAATGGATCGGTTTGAGTGGGTTTTGCTAACGTTTTTAGGGATCCCATTTCGGATACATAGATGTATCATCAGAGAAAAAATATTCATTATTTTTCAAATTACATTTTGTGAAGTTTCTTTTTTGATTCAGTATATGAATCGCAGAAGAACTGGGTTCAAAACTTGTATGGCAGCATGGCAGTAAGATTCCCTTCACCGACAGTCAGTTTAGATCGACCACTGGCACAAAAGTCTCCAAAAATCCCATTTCGGTCCACCCTACGCACACAAAGCTCTGAGTGACGTTCCCCTCTTCTGCGCCACACCCGCATCCTGCCATTGGGAAATGGGAACGTCGTGACTCGACTCTTCCTCTGGTTGAATCTGACATAATTTTGGTACCAAGTAACAAAGATTCTAACCTTTGCGGTATTACATCCACGTTTCAGTTCCAGGATATATCTTGCAAAACGCCTTCTGGGTAAACATACCAAAGATGGATCAATGTGATTTGTTGAAAAACGTTGTTAAATGTGACTGCGTCCAGTTTAAACTCTTATCAAGCATCTTTTTCATAATCTCAGGTTTTCAAATGAAATAATTTCGGATCTAACACTATGAAAAAAACAGCAAATCTGAAAAATATACTCATATCATGAACTGATGATAATCTCCCAGATAAAGCAGTAAAACCTCTGCCCTACTAGAACCGTTCTTTGATATGGATTCACGTCGCAACAAGCAATCTTCTCGTTTGTTGACCGTGTGGCAAGCTTGTCCCTGGAGGTCTTACGAATGTAGGTCCCTACTGAAGTACGACCACCGACCGTGCCCTGGGATACGGGATTACAATGGCCCGAAAGGCGGTCATGATATCATGCCATGGACACCGAGGAATGTAGGGCAGTCGTAAGTCTCAGAGTCGGTACTCTTGGTATGATATGAAGGTCATGTCGTGCTATCTAATCATTTGGGCTACTTAGTGAAAACACCATTGACAACACCATTTCAACCCTATCACGGGAGGTAGCTTGTGACAGATATTGTGAGTCGGTATATGTATCGACATGTGCATAAAGTTACATATGTGCAAAAATGGGCGCTGGCGACGACGGTTGTAAATACCCATGCTAATGTATACCGAGAGAAACAAATAAAGAATCACAGGATAATTCAAGCGTTCCTTTATAATTTTCCAGTTTTCATCACCACAGCGCTATTCAAAGCTGGTGATGAAAACTGGAAAATATTAAAGGAACGCTTGAATTTTCCTGTGACCCTTTAATTGTTTCCCTCGGTATATATATAAAATAACGTTATATTGAAATCCATTTACGTATTAACTCAGATAATGTTCTTATCGGCGTAACAAAGAACACAGTTTGAAGGAAGTCCATTTTACCTCATCAGCTCTTTCAAAGGGGAACAGTGGTTAAAGCGTTCGCTCATCATAACGAAGACCAGGGTTCAATTCCCCACATGGGCACAATGAGTGAAGCCCATTTCTGATGCCCCCCTCCGTGATTATTGCTGGAATGTTGCTAAAGGCGGCGTAAAACTAAACTCATTCACGCACTCTTTCAAAAGGTAATTCTATCGACATCTTTATTCATGAAGAATGTAGGCCTCCGGCCCATGTTCATACATACATGTGATCAGTCAGCATATAATGTATATGACAATATATAGAGAGAGAGAGAAAAAGAGAGAATAATAATTAATCAGCAGGTTATTCTGAAACAGTTTGCATAATGGATATACATGGCCAGCTTTCTAACGACTTTAACATCAGTTGATCCCAAAAGCATGTCTAATTTATTATGTGTAGGGTATGATATAAATTTAGTAGATATATACCTCTCACGCAGTGTTTTATACCGAACACAAACCATCAAAAAATGATACTCATCTTCGATGTAGCCTTCATTACACACAGTGTACAGCCTTTTATTTACAGGAGTATTAACATATCTGCCTGTTTCTATTTTGACTCCATGGGAACTGCAACGAAAGTGTGCCATGGCCACGCAGAATTTTGCAATTGTTAGTCGTTTGAGATATAACTCCATTCCAAAGGTATAATTTCTAGTTTTAGAACTGCTGAAAACAGAGGAGTGCCAGTCCTGTTCAAACGAACATTTTAATCTTGCCATAACTTCCGCAATAAAGGATTCTTTACTAGTGATTGTTTGTGACTCCCATATATAGCCAAATCCAAGTCGAAACAATAAGTACTTCAGTTTGGAAACCCAATTATTTTTACCATTATTAGCTGCAAAGGGTATCTGCCACATTTACCCAGTTCTCTGCAAGTTGGTGTCGATGTCTTTCAAAAGGTAAGCTACAGTACCTTCCACCAATACAGTGGACTCCTTCTAATCCGACATTCCCTGTAAACCGACATATTCATTTGGTACCGAATTTGTCCTTATACAATAAACATGTATGACCTTTCATCCCTGACAAAACACTTCACATTACTTTGTCTCACCTAACCTCTGTCTACTCTGGTGTAAGTCTATGAGATATATCCGTGTTGAGACCTGTCGACCGCGTTATGAATTGACCAAGCGATCACGTGATACCGGTGTTAATAGACCCATTGAAACATCACGTGAAACTTACATGTGCCGGGGTCAAGTTAGATGGTACGTTGTTTAAATACCCAAAAATACGGGCCAGTGTTCCTCAATATTACATATGTTACCTTGGCTGGGACCATCTCGGGAGATTGAACTTAAGTGTTTTGAAATATACTTACATTTGTTCCATGGGCTTACTTTATCACAGTCCAATACATGTAACTTACAAACCATACAAAAACGAATAATTATATATCTCAGTTTATTATATAAACAAACTACAATGTACTTGTGAGTGAGTGAGTGAGTTTGATTTTACGCCGCTTTTAGCAATATTCCAGCAATATCACCAGCGGGGGACACCAGAAATGGGCTTCACACAATGTACTTGTGAACATAGAAGAAAATAACTGTAAACAACGGAAGTGTAATTAGTACACTGTATGTGAGCACTATATTTGTGAGTTTGGATGAGAGTGAGTGAATATGATTTTACGCCGCTTTAGCAATGTTCCAGCAACATTATGTTGGGGGACCCGATGGGTTTCCAGCATTGCACCCATGTGGGGAATCGAACGTCTTCGGCGAACTCAACCACCAGGCTACCCTACGGCCCTAATTCGTATGAGAGTGATGTGATGTATAACATATACCCGAGTACCTGACAAGAAGGAATACAAAATGTTCTGTGTGATCTTTAGTCGAAGCATTGTTCCAAGATTAGTAAAGTCCTCTCTACTTCGTACTACTTAGCTACATTCTAAAACAGCATTTGAATAAGCTGCGTAATCGTTCCGCTAAACTTTTACTACTGGTCTGAGTAAGTAGGCAATCAACCGATGCATAGGTACGGCTTCGTTGCTACATATCCATAAGATTACTGATATCAGGCGTTACAACAAAGGTGACTGTACATGGCGTTACAAAGTTAATTTTGCGCGGCGTTATAATGACAAACATCATAGACCAACTCCTTAAGACTTCAAGAGTTAGGCTCATGTCATGCATGGCTTACCTGTGGTCACAACTGGACGGACAAAACAGGTAAGATCAAAGTCAAATTATGGAAAATTATCATCAAAAGGGGAGATACACGAAAGGAAGACGCCCTTTCCTTGATCAACGGAGTAGAGTCCGTTGTACGATTCCGTTTTCACCACGGGCACCTGTATGGGTTTATCAGTCACTACAGTCCATCTCCTAGCACCACGGACCCGTGAAGATCCGGGTTAGAATTGGCCTTCAGTAACCAATGCTTGTCGTAAGAGGCGACTAACAGGATCGGGTGGTCGGGCTCGCTGACTTGGTTGACACATGTCATCGTAGCCCAGTTGCGTAGATCGAGGCTCATGCTCTTGATCACTGGATTGTCTGGTCAAGACTCGATATTTACAGACCGCCGCCATATAGCTGGAATATTGCTGAATTTGGCGTTAAACAGCAAACAAACCAAATCCTAGCACCACGTCAGTCTTGTCTCCGATTGTCTAACACGGACCAGATAGTCGTACCGCTAAAATGGCTTTGGTGAACGGGGCCCTGATCATTAAATAAACTGACCTTCTGCCGTCGTGGCTGGAGTCTGGGTGTGGGAGCTGGTGTTGGAGGTGTTGGAGATGTTGGAGGAGGTGTTGGGTGTAACCGGCAATTTGAAGGCGAACAGGAGATAGTGGATAAGTATTGGGCACATCTCGTAGAAGTCAGGAATGGTGAGGGAGTTGTTGGCCGTCCCTAGCATCATCTCCAGCAGGACTGAGGCGTTCCACACCTTCAACATTACTGATACATCATTCGCCATGTTTACAGCGCTGTGTTCCGGTTATAACAGACATCTGTGAGCGAGGTACAGAAATGCTCACATGGCATAAAGGCATGGACGCATGTTTCTGACCTCCAAAGGAAATCCGTGCGTATATTGTTTAAATTCTGTAAACCACGTCACACTTCTAAAATAGTATTGGTCACTTCTCCCCGTGAATACATTGAGGGTTAGACCTGGGTCCCGATCAACAAAGCGTTCGTAACGTTACGACCTGTCGTAACTCTATAGTTTATCATAGGCTTACGAATGCCGTAGCCCTACGAACGCTTTGTGGATCTGGAAACAAGTCCACAACAAACTATATGCTTGTCGTAGAAAGGGACTGTTTGGATCGGGGGTTCCGACTTCGACTTGGCTGACTCGGTGTGACCATAATGGCGGAGATCGAAGCTAATAATATCATGTTGTATACGTAATATTAGTGGAGATCGAAGCTAATAATATCATGTTGTATATGTAATATTAGTGGAGATCGAAGCTAATAATATCATGTTGTATATGTAATATTAGTGGAGATCGAAGCTAATAATATCATGTTGTATATGTAATATTAGTGTAATATTATGTAATATTAGTGGAGGTTGAAGCAGTTGAAAATGTACATTTTTGTAATTGGAAGCGAGTGACTGAACTGCCAGCAAAACATACCATCTGCTGACGTGACCGGATTTAACAGCGGTCTGAACTTTCCATTGCCCATGTACATACGACCATGACAGTCATGTTGAATTTTCGGATGAAAGAGTTTAAAAGGCTCCGGTACCAATAAAACAGGTACATAGGGGCCTTTCCGCCTAGCTTATAATTTACTTGCCCATAGTACAGTTTCCTTACATATTTGGAGACACCGAAATCCCAACGTCAACACTCTTCTGGATTTAAGGTCTATTTCATGTCAGTGAACAGTGACAATACTGTAAACATCCGTGAGTGCATAACATTAATTTCAGGACTTGTTACTTTTGCTGCGAGCCACTTATATGATCAGTCGTATTGCCCTTTTGATTGTGAACCTAAAACTGTATGTCTGAATATAGTTTACTGATCATTCATTCACATTAATAGATTCCACAAATTTGTTCTATGCGAACCGATTTATGGGTTCTGCGTTTCCATTTTGAAAATCACGTAATAACTGTATTCATTTGTCTGATCAAGACTCGATTGGGGCGGTGGGAAAGCCAAGATGTTAAAGCCTTCGCTCGTCACGCCGAAGACCCGGGTTCGATTCCCAACAGGGGTACAATGTGTGAAGACGTTTCTGGTGTCCCCATATTTCTAAAGCGGCGTAAAACTCAACTCACTCAAGATTCAATTATATAAGAAACGCCATTATATAGCTGAAATTATGCCGGTGCTCCGTAGAGAAATATGCAAACAAGCGAAAGATTATAATTTCATACTTACATGGTCAGGGGAATGGTAGTTGGGATAGGACGGGAGGAAATGATGGCTGTCTGAAGGCAACATGATCCAGGTCCTCTTGGATCTAGGCTTCTCCTTGTACTTGTCTGTTCCCGGAAGTGTTGCATTCATGGCGCCGTCAGACACAGGGACGTTCTGGACTGGTATAGTTTTTGTACCGGGACGAAGGGTTGTCACCCTGATAGAAGAAGATTCAGCAATGGAACTTGTGAAACCTTGTTGGAAGATGCTGCCACTTTTTGAGGTTGTCGCGATTTGGATTTTATGCTCTAACCAATTAGTATTGTCATAAAAATGTTTTGTTCCATGCCCCTGTCCTTGAAAACCAGTATGTCCAGGACGGTGATTAGGACTTGCTGTGTGAGTAACATGACTGTACTCCAAGCCACTCTTCTCCGGTGTTGCAGTAGGACCTTCAGTGGGTGCAGGAGATGTCGTTTCGCGATGTCCGTGTTCATTCCAAGCATGAACCGGTTGTGTATTATGTTTGGGCATCATTCCGGAAGGGTTGTGAATAGGGTATCCGTATTGATCATGTGAATTGCCTTTGTCGGCGGCACCATGACCTGCCCCAAAACCAGGACCCCAAACATTTGGTTCTGGTAACATCGCATGGTTTGGTCCTCTTGGTGGGTCCTGGGGATGTCCATGTGGGGGTGGTGTTCCTCTATGCGGTTCCTGGTCGTGTCCATGTGGCGGTGGTGTTTTTCTATGCGGTTCCTGGTCGTGTCCATGTTGGGGTAATGTTCCTCTGGGCGGATCCTGACCATGTCTCTGTGGGGGTGGTGTTCCCCTGTCTTGTTCCGGGGCGTGTCCATGTTGGGGTTGTGGTCCTCTTTGTGGTTCCTGGCCAGGCCTGTGTGGGCGTGTTCCAGCCAAATTGCATGGTACCTGGTACATCAGCAGACTTTGGGATGGGTGGCTGAAGCTCCTCGGGCTCACGACGGGGATGACGTTAGCGACGTTGTGCGGATGAAACTGCAGGGTATGGTGGGGAGGAGCTGTATGGTTGAGAGGTGGGTAGGGGCTACTCAGATTTTGGAGGACCGAGCTCAGGCCTGTAAACATAGTAGTTGTATCAATCAGGATCGATTCGTATGATAAAATAAATTAGAACTGCCTTCGCGAGCACCTGTTATCATCACTATTTTATAATCACGAGAAAGTTCACGATATAGTTGAATGTACCCTTGCGTCAACTCTTTACCAAATTCTTCGCGTTTGAGCAGATTCTAGCGATTCCAGTGTAGTTTGTCAGGGAGGAAACTGGAGATAAAGTCATCTCCAAGATGATATTCTAGATACGTCATGATGTAAATGAACTATAGTGGCAGTATAATCCAGTGTATTAAATATTTGTAGTCAAATAACCGGGTATCCAAACGCACGACTGCCATTAAAATGTTCTTGGGCATGTCAGAACCCAAAGCTCGGCGGTTCTTTTCCATTTTCCATTATTATTGTTCTGGGTATGTGATCACCAGTAGGTGTCATCAAAGTAGTACAAATCTAAAGCCTGCATCTCTTTCGGGATGTCTATTCACACCGAGCTGGCATGAAGTGATATACGGTAACTGAGATACTGTCTAGAACGACGTACATTTGCAGTGCTAGACACGTGTCCTTACCATCTTTCCCCAAGCGCCACAAGTATGACTCTTCTGCTGACGTGTCCCCGAATACCTTAAAAATGTCTTCCGTGTACTGGATGTCACACTTCTGCCTTGGGTCAGTCAGTATGCGGTGTCCTGGAATATACCAGCGAATGGTCAGACCACATGTTTTGTATATTTCCTGGTTTTACGTGAAGATTGTGGTAGGTCAAAATGACAAAGAAAATAATTTATATTGAACTTTTGTGTTTCAAATTATATCTGAATATGTAAGCATGGAAGCAATAACGGTGTTTTTAAGCTCATATCTTTGGTTTTACAGTTTGTTTGATTTGTATTATTGATTAGTGTTTAGAATTTTTCTTTGGGTCTCTTTCTTTTAGTGTCTCCTGATTCCGAATCTTGAGTTCATTGGTAAAAATTAATGTCACAATCATCTTCAATTATCCAGTGCATCTGTATCTCCGGTCTGGTTGGGTGTTGGGTGTTGGGTGTTGGGATTTCACCCACCTTGGCTCTGCCATTGCAAAACATTACCTTCAATGTGGTCTTCAGTCATTTTCAAGGGGGATGGGGGGGACCCCTGAACCCTCCTCTGGATCCGCCACTGCCTTTTTTGAATGTCATGACACTAGGTGTAGACCTCCAAAGGCATTTTTGTCGTGAGTTAAGGAATTATGTACTGTGTTAATGAAAAGAGCCAAGGGCAGTTATCACGATGCCTTGTAAATGTCGCAGCTCGAAAAGATTAATTGTCCGCGATGTGATTTATGAATATCTAACAAAACTCTGTCGGTGAATATCGAAACTGAAGCAACGTCAATAATGTCAGTGTACCAGAATGTGTCGTTTTCTGTAGACTACCTACCTTGAATTAGATGTGAGATTATATTTCCAAAACATAGGCACATATTCCGAGATTGCCTCGAGCTGGCGAATTGGGAGCACTGCAACATACAAGGTAACATACAGCTGTTGTGACCATACTCTGTGTCCTTCATACCACTGACATTGATGCCGCAGCTGATCAATCAGAATGACTGCACGTAGGGGTGGGTACTGCAGAGAAGTTTCATATTGCGATATATTGCGATGCGAAAGCATGTATTGCGATATGTATTGCAATATATTGCAGGAAGTATTTTACTACTTATAACTACTTATAATCGAGTTAATTCTTGATTTATAGAGCAAAAACACAACAAAATCACTAGGTTTGATTGAGCTTTAAAAATAACAACTTTTAATCATGATAAAATAAAAATGTGAATAATATTTGGCACAAATGAAACATATATCCGAGTGTTACGAAGTTTTCCGAATGCAAGTCAAAATACCGGTTTTCGATCAGCGTATGGCAATACGTATCGTTTTCATGTCTGAACCGGTAAATACCGGTAAACCGGTTATATTGCGCAGCCCTAACTGCACGAACTAGTTGTATCTGACGAATGCCTGCGGCGTATAGACGGTTCCTAGTTACTTGGGCTTAAATCCTATGCAATATCGGCACCATGTACACAGAGATACTGAAGTGTATATAGCAAAGTGGAAGGAGAGTACTGAAAGGTATTTAAGATCTGCTCCAGAAAGGAGCACTACCACCAAATTCAGTTGAAGCCTAACTTGTTGCCATTAAAATGCAACAAGATGACATCCTCATAGTTTGGCTTAGGACACCTGCTCCGGACAAAATGACATCCTCATAGCCACAGCCTAAGTCACGTTTCCATGGAAACCGCAAAAATAAAATTAATATCTGGGTCTAAACTCCCAAAGGCACATCTATGGATCATGCTTGACAAGATGACATCCTCATAGTCACAGCCTAAGTCATGTTTCCATGGAAACAGCATAAAATAAAATTCATATCTGTGTCTAACCCCCAAAATGTACATCAAGGGATCATGGTTGACATGTGAACCAAGTTTGGTTAAGCTATCACGATAGTTTAGGAGATATGCTTCGGACAGCTTCGTTGTTGAGGGGGATAACTCGACTTTACGAGCCCTGCGTTCTTTTGTTGATCAGCTCCTACCTTCCGCCTCTTGACAAAAGCGACATGCGCAGAACATCCATTCCATATCCGGTGGCGCATCAGTTCCGGTCTCCACATAGAGGCCACCTTGTACAGGAAGTGCGTCATGAGAGGCGGTTGACAGGGAGGCGGTGGAGCGGGCTGAGGCGGTCGGTCAAAACATAGGATATCTTCTAATTGTACAGAAACCACCAGGAGACGTTTCATGATGTCGGGTTCTGTGCATAGCGTCGAGTTATTGGACAGGATTTCGTTCCGTATCTGTGCAATGAAAGGACCTAAATTTGAATGTATGCCACATACAATTATCATTTTAATGAACCAGTTCAATGAAAGGACTGTTCCTTAATGGATATTGATAATTTAACATTCGGCGGGTAGAGGGTTGAAGAAACTAGAATCTAGAAACAAGCATATTTTGGGGGCAATTTATTTCTTAATCAGTCTTATTCGTTGTATATTTTATGCATTTTATATGGCATTATTTTTGTCTTCTCACAATCCCGTCGCCGAAAATCAAATGGATTGTCTCTTACTTCTGACCCGTTGAAAATGTCTGGTTGGTTTTACGCCGCTTTTAGCAATATTCCAGCAACATCACGGCGGGGGACACCAGAAATGGGCTTCACACATTGTGCCCATGTGGGGAATCGAACCCGGGTCTTCAGCGTGACGAGCCAACGCTTTAACCATTCGGCTACCCCACCGCCCCCTCATAGTTAAACTCCATCCTACGATTTAAGATCTTACACAAACTACACAGCATAGCAGTACAGGCCGCTCTTATACTGGCAAACCAATTCTGACCGTTGTTTAACAAACACAACAATGGTAGGCACACCTGTTGGCACGTGTAGTTGACCCCTGGGCATCGTATATTCTTGATCCTTCGCTCACAGTCGAAGCCCTGAAGCACCACCTCAACAAGCTCCTGCATTTGGTCTTGGGAACTCCTGCTCTGTATCCCGAGTACATCCCAGTGGTGCGGTCCTAATCTGTTACACACATCCGGGCCTTTCAGATGTTGGGCGTCGGGGCACTGTGATGACGTCATAGCAATGGTCCCAAGGAACAGCACAAATATTTGCAGGTCATCCATCTGAAAATTGGATTAAATTTATTTGTGATTCAAAACATGCAGTTACATATATGGAATCATTACCTAGGTATGTGAGTGAGTTGGGTTTAAGCCCGCTGTGATTCACAAGATAAGTTTCTGGTTTGCCCAAGGGAGGCTACTCTGTATAGCTAATTGCGGTGAATGAGACGACTAGACCAACCGTGCCCCCTTTCCCAAGTGAATGTAGGTTTAGGGTTTGGGTTGATGAAGTATTATTGGTTTTAGATACACGTATTAGTTCACCTCGTACTCCTACAGGGTGGGTTGGGTTCAATGCCCCTTTCAACAGGATTTCCGTTATACCAAGCGGTTCGCCATTTTGATGAAACCGCTCGGCAAGAATGTGGTCTTGGCCACCATATATGGAAGCTGGGGTGTGTGTGTGTGTGTGTGTGTGTGAGAGGAGAGAGAGAGAGTTACTGGCCTTCAAACCCACGATCACAGATTTCCGGGCTTCACAAACTGTAACCATGTGGGGAATCGAACCCGGATCTTCGGCGTGACGGGCGAACGCTTTAACCATTAGGCTACCCCACCGCGCTCAAGTACAATAACTATATGGTTTTTCTTGTGATGGAACAAGTTCTTTGGCTTCTCCTTCCAGTAACACATACTGGTAAGCATAGTGTCTGAAGTGTCCATTATATTCGCCTAAGATTCCTCAACACATACACACGATGGGTAGTGATGCCGTTGTCCACTGACACACCTTACCTCTGTGCATGCATGCGTGCGTTCGTGCGTTCGTGTGTTATATTGGATGAAGCTCAAGAGCAGAGAGTACAAATCAAGAATCATTATCAGGACGAATCAGGGTTTCGAATCCACTATCATAAATTCCTGGGGCTTCTAAGGGGGGCAACTGCGCACTTACACGTTAGTATGATGGATACATCTGAACTTGAGTTCAGGCCAAACTTGTTTCGTCTTATATTCGAGGCTGGGTAAAATATGCTTAAAAGAAGCGATTGGTTTTATGATTCAAGGACCAATTAATGTCATAGGTGGTTAAAACGGGACAAATCGTGTGTTATCTAGGTTATACTGACTGAGGCATGGTAACCTAGTTACCAAATGTATATAAGTCGCTTCCCGTACACTCATATCGTGAGCTTCTGTCACGACTTGTTGGGCCAACATGGCTAACCGTTGTGATAAGACCGCCTGTCACCTACTGCACACCGTTCTGACAACTTGTGTTAAAACAATACTAGAGATCCAGGTCAGTCTATCTAGTGTTAGTCAAAACATGATTTGATACACTTGCATCTGCACGAATGCATTACGCGGGTCGGTAACCAGATTGTGTCTGGAATGTGTGCTGGTCATTGCAAGAGAAGAATGGGGATGCTGATTGGGAGGGGTTGTAGGGACTCGGGTGGGGATGGAGTGAGTGAGTTTAGTTTTACGCCGCTTTTAACCATATTCCAGCAATATCACGGAGGGGACACCAGAAATGGGCTTGACATATTGTGCCCGGGTGGGGATGGAAGTCAAAGGAGTTCTAAACATGGGGCTGTCTGTCAATCATAATCACCGAACTACATTATTTTCATCTCAGACCGCCTCCGTGGTGTAGTGGTTAGAGCGTCCGCCCGGAGAGCGGAAGGTCGTGGGTTCGATACCAAAAGACGTTAAAATATGGTACTTGCGCTCGGCATTAATGGGTACAACTACTGGTCGGCTCAGAGTCAGTATAATGTGTCTGTAATGTGAGGGTATATTCATGCTTCATTGCGGCATGGTATCTCAGTGGGCTAGCACTATAAAACCAGCTTAAGCCTGGGCTAGTACAAGCAGCCGCACATACACATACACACGCATGCATGTCGTCATATGAGCGAAATATTCTCAAGCACGACGTTAAACCCAGTTTCACCTCACCACACCCCTCAGCTCAGCCCTTTCTACATTGCTAAAGCCCTCAATATATAACGCCCCTAAATGAAGCAAGTCTAGATTTCCTCAGGTTCTGAATCTCCCATCTCAACGGGGCTCCTTTTCAATGTAAATGAGATTATTTGTTACAACCAAATGTATATTTATACAGAGACTAAGCGTTAGTCTATGTGGGGGCGGTGGGGTAGCCTAATGGTTTTTAAAGCGTCCGCTCATCACGCTGAAGATCCGGGGTCGACAATGGGTGTGAAGCCCATTTCTGGTGTTCTACGACGTGATGTTGCTGGGATATTGCTAAAAGCGGCGTAAAACCATACTCACTTACGTTAGTCCATGTCAATAAGAGCATTATTCCATCTCATATGACGGTGGTCAGAAATAATTGAGTCTGGACCAGTGATTTGCATCATGAGCATAGATCTACGCATTAGGTGAGTGAGTGAGTTTAGTTTTACGCCGCACTCAGCAATATTCCAGCTATATGGCTCCGGTCTGTAAATAATCGAGTCTGGACCAGACAATCCTGTGATCAACAGCATGAGTATCGATCTAAACCGGACCACCACGCGCATTGGGAACCGAATGTCAACCAAGCCAGGGAACCGATGGCATACGACAAGTGGGTTACTGAAGGTTCCTAAGCCAGCGAGACCTGACCAGCGAGCCTGACCACCCGATCCCGTTAGTCGCCTCATACGACAAGCATGGGTTACTGAAGGTTCATTCTAACCCGGACCACCACGGATCTACGCATTACAGTGGAATGGGATGACATGTGTCAACCAAGCCAGCGAGCCTGACCACCCGATCCCGTTAGTCGCCTCATACGACAAGCATGGGTTACTGAAGGTTCATTCTAACCCGGACCACCACGGGTCTACAGTGGAATGGGATGACATGTGTCAACCAAGCCAGCGAGCCTGACCACCCGATCCCGTTAGTCGCCTCATACGACAAGCATGGGTTACTGAAGGTTCATTCTAACCCGGACCACCACGGGTCTACAGTGGAATGGGATGACATGTGTCAACCAAGCCAGCGAGCCTGACCACCCGATCCCGTTAGTCGCCTCATACGACAAGCATGGGTTACTGAAGGTTCATTCTAACCCGGACCACCACGGGTCTACAGTGGAATGGGATGACATGTGTCAACCAAGCCATTGAAACTCATCATCGGTTCCGCCTGATGCCTCTTTCGACAAGCATGGACGTCTCTCAAAACAGGCTTGGGTCGCTTTAGACTAGTTCTCTGACTAGATGTAGTAATTATTAAAAACGTTTAACGTGTCAGCTGTTCTCAAATATATCAAATATATCCCCAGAGGAACTGAATCGGCTAATTAACATAAATGAATTATTTATGCCACTTTGAGAAACCTCACCTTACTTTAGACTCGGTCAAGGCAGCTCTTGGTGTGTGGAGGTGTGAAGTGATCACCTGGTTTTAAGAGGTCAGCTGGACAGATAATCATTTCATGCAAAAATCGTGTATAGTTGTGCAAACATTGAGACCAAAATAGTCAGCGTTCACAAAACATGGACTCCATGATGAGTAATTTAAATTGAATATAACTGTACCTACGAGAACGGTTAACTGAAGCGACAAACTCTTTCCATGATCATTCGATGTATCTGCTAAAATCCGAGAGGTCAATGTATGATTCCGACTCTATCTTGCAATTGTGTTTAAGAATCTATATAAAAAAATAACCTTATCAACTGTTCGCGAAACGATTAGCATATTCAGCCCTACAGTAAATACCCATCACAAACACGAGGAAAGGCAAGTCAATTATTCACCTGAAGAAAAATGCATCCGTTAATTGTCAAAATGGGGAATTGAAAGAGGCATCATTTTGATAGTGACGTGTCTTCCACCTCTCTTCAGTGACACTTTTTGACAAGCTTTACGGAGGTCTTGAATGTTGCAATTCCGTTCAAAGACCGTTTGCAAGAGCTTCATATGACGGTCTGTGAAATCTTCAAGGTTTGATCTGAAATTTAGACAGCAAAGACTTAAGGAGCTGTGATTCCATTTACTCTCCGAAGCTACCCCAGTCAAACCTAGATGAAATATACGGCACTAAAAGAGAAACCGATCGGTGGTGCTGGAAACCTGTGGATCAAGTGTACCAGGGTTCGATTCCGCATGGCGCAGTGGGGCATACCCGTTTGATTAAATGTTTGTTCGTGAGGTCAAAGACCCGGGTTCGATTCATGACACGAATTAAATGTGTGGGACCAATTCTTTGTGTACCCCTTCAATCTTTGAAAGAGTTGTCATGAAGCATATGTCTAATTATTTTCTGGACAATAGGTTGTTATACGAATACCGATCCTGATTCCAAGTAGGCCATTCTACGACTCATCAGTTAATAGAACTATACATAACAAATTTGCTCAGCTCTAGATAGGCGTGAAGACTATTGTATGGTGTTTTGTGATGTTTCAAAGGACTTTGACAGAGTGTGGCCCAGAGGATTATGGCATAAATTAATCAGCTACGGTATAGGTGAAGAATTACTTAAATGGATACAGTGTTACATCAGTGGAAGAACTCAAAAGGTGTTTTTAAATGGTTCATTATCAAATCCCAAATCTCGTGCAGCTGGGGTTCCCAGGGATCAGTTCTGGGCCTCTTTCTGTTTATAGTATATGTTAATTATATTGCCGATAAACTAGATTGTGCTGCACGCTTGTTCGCAGATGATACATCAATGGGATTTTCGTCTATCAATCACAGGCTTATGCAAGATACACTCAATAGGAACCTACAATATGTATTGTGCTGGGCAAAACGTTGGCTTGTGACATACCATCCCAACCAAACAGAAGCTATACTTTTCAGTCTTAAGAATAACAATACAATTCTGAATTTAGAATTTGAAAATCAGTGTGTACGTTTGGAAAAATCTCATAAACATCTTGGAGTAACAGTTTCTTCTGATTGTAAATGGAACACCCATATTGATAACATTGTAAGAACAATGTCCCTGATGGTTTCATCAATGAGAAAATTAAAGTTCATGTGAAACAGAGACACTCTAAATAAGATCTTTATTGTATTTATAAGACCTCATCTTGAATATGCCTGTGAACTGGGGTGGCTGTTCGGTAGATTTAACCGATAAAATTGAAAAAGTTCAGTTTGAGGCCGCCAGGATAGTTACTGGTTTACCACAATATGCCACTAGAGAGACTCTAATTTATGAGACAGGGCCTAGATTTTCGAAGCTCTCTTAGCGCTAAGATAGTCGTAAGTGCCATTCATTAGCATTAACTTACGACTATCTTTGCGCTAAGAGAGTTTCGAAAATCTAGGCCCTGGTTGGCAATTGTTAAAAGAGAGAAGAAGATGTCGTAAACTGTCTTTATTAACAAAAATGCTCCATCCTACCTTTGTGATCTTTTGCTCAAACTGTTGAATCTAGGACAAATTATAATCTTAGAAACATTCGTGATCTTTCCCTGTCCTATTCCCGCACAAGTCTCTACACAGTCAATCATTTTCCCCATCATCTTCACAACTTTGGAATAATCTCCCGTTATATGTTAGAGAATCAGTTTCCCTTAAAAGTTTTAAATCGTATATAAGCTCGCGTAAGTAAAAAGCACCAGGATATTTCTCATTTGGTAATAGAAAACTCAATGTAATTCATACCCAGCTAAGATATTCAAATAGTAGATTAAATGATGATCTATATAGGATTGGTCTTATAGAGAACCCCGAATGTAATTGTAAATTTACCTGTGAAAATTCTCATCATTATTTTATGGAATGTTCTTTGTATTCTAATATCAGACAGGAAATGTTTCGAAATATAAGCAGAATTTGTAGCATTAGAGCACCAACAAACCTAGACGCACTATTAAATGGCAGTGCAGATCTTCCGTACAGTGACAATATTCAGATTTTTAAAGAAGTTCAAAAATATATATTAAAACTCCAAAAGGTTCAGTAATTGGATATAATGTTTCTGATCTAAATAATGCATGTATTCAATGTATTACTTTATTTTAAATATCTTATTCTCCTTTTGTTTATATATTTCTATCCCTGTACATATATATATAGACTGGTTTGTTTCACTTTTGCATGTAAGCACTGTAAATAGGAGAGGGTTTCACTAAGTTGGAATAACTTGTACCCAATCCATTCTCTTGAATAAATATGTTTAAATCAAAAGCCCATTCATGATATTGCTAGAATATTGCAATACATAAATTAAACCCTACGTACTGGCTCAAACCCGATTGGTAGAGTACAAGGCCTATCTTTGTTGGGTGTATAGCATATCCCAAGTGAGCAACAGTGTTTCATACCTTGTTAAGTTTCCGATCCCTCAGTTTGCGTTGAAGAACATACACCGTTGGCCTAGCTAGATTTCGCCGTGTGGACTCACCTTTGGTCGTGGTTCGAATGTCAGATTCCACAAGATGATATATGTAGGTTGGTTCGCGTTCGTTGGTTTCACCATAGTGGTAAGCGTTATTACCTATTTCACTTCTTGCGCTTTCCCAACATCAAGTTAACCGTGAAGATCCAGGTTAGAATGCGTCTACAGTAACCCATGCTTGTCGTAAGAAGCAACTAACGGGATCGGGTGGTCAGGTTCGCTGACTTGGTTGACACATCGTATCCCAATTGCTTAGATCGATGCTCGTGCTGTTGATCACAGGATTGTCTGGTGCAGACTCGATTATTTACAGACTGGAGCCATATAGCTGGAATATTGCTGAGTGTGGCGTTAAACAACAAACAAACCAACAACCAACCCAACAAGTAGTAATATAACTGAAATACAGTCCAAAGAACTCACTCACTCACTCACTTATTTACAGTTGTGGACTTGAGACCGCTTTGCGGCCCTGGTGAGATAAGGACGTTTTCCCTCCGTCAGTTTCTGTCATGTAACGTTTGACCACTATATGAGCCACCTGAACCCAAACGTTCAGAAGCAGTGTCTCGTACGACTCAAATCTGCTGGATTTAAAGTGACAGTACAGTTTAAAGTATACGTCAGATTTTCTTGTCTTCTAAGGCATCTGCAGGGGCGGATACAGCTTTTTGAGAAAGGGGGTGGGGTGGGGGTTTGGGGTGCACTACTATTGAGAAAAGGAGGGTGCACACTTCATTTTCACAGGGTTTCAATGGTAATTTAATAAACTTTCAGGACAAAAAAAGGGTGGTGATGGGGGGTGTGTGTGTGTGTGCACCCCTGCACCCCCGTCTGGATCCGCCTATGCATCTGGGAAACAGAAACAGTAACAGGTCGATGCTCATGATGTCAGTCACTGGATTGCCTGGTCAACGCACGGGTGTTTACATGCCGCTGTTATATGATTGGCTTAATGGCGTTATCCCGCTAAAACACAAAACAAAAATGAAACACTAACAAGTAATGCAACAGATGACTTGTAAAGTAAACTCCCTTACCATGAGGTCTTCTGGTGACATCTGGACAGACATCCCCCGAAAACTGTGGGTCGAATGTTCAGGTGCTGCCAAGGCGCTAAACACCTTAGACGACAGTTCTAAAAATGGACTTTTCTTGGCATGGCATGGCATGACGAACGGCAGTTAATGGCATGCATGCCCTGTCACAACATTGGTGCTAACTTGAACATAAACCACATGGTTATCAGTTGACTTGTACAGAAGCACGTGGCCACCAGCAAAGCAAATGATTGGTCAAAGCCTGACGACCAATGACTGTGGTGAATCCCATTACCCATGCTGCCAATGTGAGGCCAATATAAGGAGGAGACTGGCAGGTGTTCAGGTCTTTGAATGCCAGTGATCCCCAGCTGTATGACTGTGGTCTGTGTGTAATCGGGTTTGGCCCAGACAATCCAGTGATTGACATCATGAGCATTAATCTACGCTATTGGGATGCAATAACATGTGTCAATCAGGTCAGTGAGCCAGACCCCCTGATCCCATTAGTTGCACAACAAGCATGGACTGCTGAAGACCAATTCGACCTGGATCATCACCTTATGTGCAACAAAGAATGCACACTAAGGTTGACAGAACACTTTAATCAACAGAAATAATAATGTTCTCTGTGTAGTCCGTGGTACTTAATTAGTCTTGATAAGTATCTCTTGAATAAGCTTGCTGACTCCGATCTCTGTAATGTATGTATACAATTCCAATCCTATCTCATGCCATAAGTGAGTGAGTTAGGTTTTATGCCGCTATTAGCAATATAATATCACAGCATTGGACCCAAGAAATGGGCTTCCCACTTTGTACCCATGTGAGGAATCAAACCTTGGCCTTTGGTGTAATGAGTGAACACTTTCACCACTGGGCTACCCCACCACTCCTCTCATATAACATGAACTCCCCCCCAACCTGCCCAAGGATGCAGATTATCTACCTAAGCTCTTAAAAACAGAATGACATTTCAGAGAGGTCACATGACCAGAGAGGCAAGCTGAATAGGCAGTTCAAGAAGTGACATTGACAAAAGGGGAGGTAACTGCTCGGTGCATTTGGGTGAGGTATTTTGAAACTGGAAATATTCTAAGGGTTGCAAACATGTTTCCACTCAGGATTGATAGATAACAGAGAGATACAAAAGAGAGAAACAGGATACGTATTTCAAATACATTTTATTACAAAATTTCCAATCATAGGCTGGATAGTATATCTTTCAGGAATCCTAAACAATGTTAGATCCCAGCAACATTTCAGGGCCAGATCAAACAAATTTCCATTTATCCATCTAATGGTTTTGATCAAATGGATGGTTTGGGTAAACATATTCATTGTTGTGATCCGAAATATGAGTGAGTGAGTGAGTTTGGTTTTACACCGCTTTTAGCAATATTCCAGCATCATCGCGGGGGGGACACCAGAAATGGGCTTCACACATTGTACCCATGTGGGGAATCGAACCCGGGTCTTCGGCGTGACGGGCCAACGCTTAACCCACTAGGCTACCTCCCCCTCCGAAATATGAGATCATTATTACATTTACATACATATGAAAGCCCCAGTAAACAGCTACAACAAAACTGAATAAACATAAGTTTCAAATGACTCAGATTAATGCAAAAATCATGAAATAATAGCAGTTGAATAAAACATGTCTAATAAGCTGTGTGATTTAATGTCATCTGTACTAAGTTGAGTTATTTCACACAAAGATTCAAGTTATAATAAAAGCCCCAGTAAACAGTTACAACAACAAATACTTCATAAGCATAAATTTCAAATATAAAATTTAAATGTCAATGGCAGCTACCATTACTCAGATTAATGCAAAAATCATGAAACAGCAGTTCAATAAAACATGTAATATAAGCTGCATGATGTGAAGTCATCTGTACCAACCATGCTGAGCTATTTCACACAAAGATGCATCAAGTCTTAATCAGATTTAATTGGTTTTCATCAGAGTTCATCATGGACTGTTTTCTGCCACCAAGCATCAATTTCTGCCACTACTTCCCAGTCAACTAGTGTCCACCAGTTTGACACGTGGTCTGGGCGTCTGTTCTGATATTTCAAGTAATAAGCATGCTCCCACACATCAAGCACCAGAATTGGGAGGAGTCCCTGGGATAATGGAGAGTCTTGATTGGCTGTAGTAGACACCAATAAACTGCCATCTCTTGGTTGACGTGACAACCAGACATAACCTGAGAATAAAATGCATGATGAATTACTCCTGTAGTCAACTTACAATATATCTATTTCTTTCCATGCAAATTACATTTTGTCGAGCACATTTGCCTTCAGTAGAATAGAACAAATAATGCTTTTCATATTTTATTCTACCAACTGATGATATATAATTAAAATGATTACATAACAATGTACAAATATAATAATAATTTTGATAAGAATATTTTTCTTCTTCTGTTTAAGAACAATTAAAAGGAGATATTACAGTAACAGTTGAGAAATGGTGAAAAGGGGGGAACTTTTCAAAGGTAGTGCTGGAGGAAGAGTTAATACGTAGTCTGTGAGGATCACCTGAACCAAACAGTTTTGCTGCTTCTCGTGTGAAATGTTGCTTGAAAGCAGTGTAGTTGCCAAAGTCAGCCTGTATGTCATTGAGAAGATCTGAGTGAGGTAGGCGTTCCTCTCCGTCAGGGCTTGGTGCCATTACAGACCAATATAGGTTATGGTTTACGAATCTGAAACAGAAAGTGTATTCAGCATCTCTTTCTCTGACTGAACATAAAATGCTCTTAAAATGGATCATATCTAGAAACTGAAATGGAGAAATGTCAAATGATTTCACAATTTGGTAACATAATTTTGATGAACAATGTGAACTAAATCCAGCAAGAGGAAATATTTTTAAAGCAGACAAACTCAAATATACTTACCCTCCTCCATTGTTTCTGATTGCATTTCTGTACATTTCAGGAACCTCGTCAATTTTGGTCAGAATATCTAGGATTGACTTAGAACTAAGTCCAGCATGATCCGTCTGTAAAAGAGTATATTGTGAACATAGTGAGAACAGGCAAAAACAGCATATACACTACAAAATTGTATCAAATGTGCTGGGAGAAAACAACTCAGATTTCAAGGCAAGGACAGCATCCTATAGATTATTAGGTTATAGAGAATATTTTATCATTGCCATACATTATTTTAATATAAACAGACAAAACTATAACTTTTAGTCATCCAGCCATTCTTGTTAACCCACATCATCACCTGATGCTGATTAGCATCAGCCAACCAACAAACTGGGTTTCTGACCAGCAAGGGAGTGTCTTTTTAAAACCAGGGGAATCCCCTTTAATTCTCCTATTTGATCAGACTATGCTTAAGAACATAATGAAAATCGCGGTGGGCGAGCTGGCTAAGGCGCCAGGCTGGTGATCCAGCGAGGTTGAGGTGCCAGGATCGAGCCCACCTGTGACCGGGTGTAAAAGCCTTGGAGTCAACTTTGTGTGCAGACTCTTTCAGTGTTGTCACAACCCCTAGTGTACAGTACACAACCCTGTGCACTTAAAAGAACCCACAAATCCGTTGGTATATGACCAGATGGTGGCCACATGAATATGTGCAAACACCTAGTTGCGGGTACAGCAACGTACAGTAAACTTGGACAAAGTACTGTGAGTATGTGTCCCAGTCCACCCAACTGTGAATGGGTACCTTGTTAGGGTCAGAAAGACACAATAACTCGGTGCGCCTAGTGGCAGCAAGAGTTGTATACTCCCCAGGGAGTTGAGATTGATAACACGATGTGCCGTTGAGACTGACATCCAATGATCGAGGGAAAAATACCAGCGCCTTGAGCATGCACCAGTTGTGTGGATATGTGCGCTATATAAATATACTATGATACTATAATTAAAAAAAAATAAATTACCTTAAAAATTTGTATATGTGTGTAGATATGTATGCACAATTAAGTACAATTATGTACTTTAGCATACAGCAATTATGTGTACGTATTACTTTTGCAACAATTAAATTTACTTATGACTGACTGACTGACTGAGTTTGGTTTTACGCCGCTTTTAGCAATATTCCAGCAACATCACGGCGGGGGACACCAGAAATGGGCTTCACACATTGTACCCATGTGGGGATTCGAACCCGGGTCTTCGGCATGATGAGCCAACGCTTTAACCACTAGAAATTTACTTATGAACTCAAAATTGATGATTTTACTTTTTCAAACAAATTGCATAAAATACATGAGCCTTCTTCACATTTCATGATAATTAACTTCAAATTCCACATTTTATCGACAAGTTTGTAATCAGCTATTTATTTACCTTAAGTCTCTGGAGGGATACTATGTACATTTTCACTGTGCATAATAGTGACAGCTTAACGTTTTTAGTCTTGTATGCATTGTTCAACAAAACGAAAAAAAACCCATATGTACCTTAATTCCCCTGCCGGTATATAATTTGTTATGATAGACTGCTTCTCATACTCCAATAGGTCTGGCCTCGCGAACACAAGTAAAACCTGTTGAAGTCCATAATAATCAAATTTGTATTTTGTATACCGCGAAAAAAAAACCCACCCTTATTTCGACGCTTTAAAAGTTTTAATTGTGTTTCCCTTTTATCATCACAGATATTTTACGAAATTCATACCTAAGTATTCGAAAAAATATTTTGATCATACTCATTTTAAATAGAATATTCCTTTGAATTAATTTAGATTGCAAACTCTATTTCGCCAAACGCTGCACCACATACATCTGGGTCAACCCGCCACTGCCTGAGAGCCGCATTCATTTTCTTGGTATACGCTGCGTGATGGCCTGTGTGGTGTACGCGCACCGTTGCCTCGTCAATTATTGGTTCTAAACTGTTGTAGGGGTAGGGAAGATCTGGTAGTTTGTAATCATCGGAATAAATTTCCATGCCATCATACGGCATCGAAAGGACAGCTGAAAAACAAAACACAAACCAACACAAGATATTTCGAATCGTGGGCGACGCCATTTTGAAACAAACCCAATGTCACGTGACTTACATATGACCTCCATAACGAAGATTTCACGGTAGTAAATTATGTTATGAAACCAACCTGAAGTTGACAGATCAAGGCCTGCTTCAATAAAAACAGGTAACGTTATCATCATCACCACGAGAAGCTTATGATGGAATACTGTTTAAGAATAAGAGAGTGGAGAGGAGGATACGGGGAAAACCCGCAGTGCTAAAATTAGAATTCGACTTCGGAGAAAATGACGATTTCCGACTTTCTTTATCGACATCAAAAATCTGTAACAGTGTTATGACAGGCGAAGTAGCGGGTAAGTTTGCTATTACCTCTGACCAGATTATGCTCTAATTGCTACTGATCTTCACCTAACATTGTAATTGGTGTCGTGTGGAACTGATTATAAGAGGCATTAGTTTTCGAGATTAGTCCAAATAATTTGAGCCAATTGAGGCAGATAATATTTTGTGTAAATGGTGTGTTGGTTCATTCATCATCCATCCAGAATTATGATAACAAGTTCTACGAAAATGTGTGTCTGATGTGTACACATAAAAAAACGTTATTATAAATTTTGAACGACTATATCCAAACTCATAATCTTCGACCCTGTTTCCCTGTTTTTCCTTTGACACCATACTGCTAATTCTAAGTTTGTCTTAAACTTCTAGATGAAGACCATGATACAAAGTTTTGAATGTAGTATTGTCACTATATTCTTTGCTTGATATCATGTAGTTGCTTTAAATTTATGTTACGAAACACTGGGGTTTGACCAGAGACCATCTCTGACGAATCGAAATTCACGTCCCCTTCCCCAACCAGTCTCAGGTTGTGTCAAGAAAATGGAAAACGTCTCACAGGAGCCTAGCTAAAAACCTGTATACATTGATCAGGCAAAATATGTGCAAGGTCAGAAAGAAATGCTGACAAATATAATTTGTAGTGTAACCCTAGATGTTTATATACCTGTATTGTATATATATATTGCATGGCTTAACATATGAGTTTCTGTAATATTGCTGACAGCAATCAACATTCACTGACTTAAATTTGAAACAAGCCTGACAGCTGTATCAGCTGTATGTATTGATCAGCTTTCATCATCTACAGGTTATCATCATACTGTGATCTCATGGACATGGAATGCCAACAAAAATGATCAGATCATAGACTGAAGTGAAGCTGTGAGACACAAAAGACACAAGGCAGTGTATCTTTACAGGGAAGACATGTCAGTCACAGACAGTCTCCGACAGAGGTTGTTGTCAATTTCGGATGGTTTGACTGACGATGATGTAACTCACATGAAAAGTTTGTGTTTAGATGTCATTAGTAGGAAAGAAGCGGATGACATATCTAGTGGGTTTCAGTTGTTTGAACTGTTGGAGACCAAAGGGAAACTGACAGATGATTATTTATATTATGTGGCTGATCTTGTGAAGTGTGTTGGGCAGGTTTGTTTGCTTGATCACATTGATCAGGGGAAGACAACCTTTGGCAAAGGGAGATGTCACATTAACACATTCAGGTGAGTAATGAGAATATATACATGTACTACTCAACAATTAAGGAACACAGATTTTTGCATTTTTGGTTGGTTTGTTGTTGAACGCCGGATTTAGCAAATATTAGCAATATTCCAGCTGTATATGGTGGCGGTCTGTAAAGAATCGAGTCTGGACCAGACAATCCAGTGATCAACAGCATGAGCATCGATCCATGCAATTGGGATACAATGACATGTGTCAACCAAGTCAGCGAGCCTGACCACCCGATCTGTAAGTTGCCTTTTGCGACAAGCATGGGTTACTGAAGACCAATTCTAACCCGGACCTTAACGTATTAGAATTGGCTGTTCAGTTTGTCCATAACAGATAAAGTATAGTCATACAGTGTTTTTAACTTTGGTGGACAGACACAACATGGTAGAACAATTGACCATACATACACAATTTAGAGTCAGCAAGGCATAAATTCAGATGTGTCAGAGCGCCATGTTTTCTAATATGGGAACAAAAATCGAAGCTTCCTTCCTAGTAGTCATGTACATTTTTCAGGGAAAGATGGTTTATGGCTTTCTCATATTTTGTACATTTTAACTGTTTTTAACAACATGATCAACATCAGCATCAACATCATCAATACTTACAAAATATAAGATGTAAAAAATCTTCTGCAGCCATTACGATGAGAATATTAGCAGCATTATTAACATATGTCAATATGAAATCTGTATACATTTCAGATTATATTTGACCAAACTGGCAATGGAGATTGATGACAGTGAGTTCAAAGCCCTGAAGAAGTCTTGCAATTGCAACAAGGAGGAGATAACTGAGTTCTACCAGCTGATGACTTTTCTAGAGAACAGGAAGAAGATAACAGTGCGTGATATCAGCTTCTTGGAGGAAGCATCCAAGAAGGCCAAGCTTCAGGGCAGGATTCCTTCCATTCTACAGTCATTTAGAGGTAATCTTATATGATAGCGTGGACTTGTCTGTAGTTTGTGTCATGCTTTTGATAAAATTGTATATTTGTTGTAAACTTTTTTCACATCTGTTAACATGCACTCTTAGAAATCACTGCAGCAATGATGTTGTAAGTTATGTAATTTTTTTACCCCCTTTGACACCTGAATTTGTGTCCTAGGGAGGTAGGGAGGTAATCAATTTTGGACACATGTACTGGGGGGGGGTTGTCAGCAATTTTGTACACAATTATATTTAATAATTATGCTTAAAAAATATGGGAAGGGGGAAGGGGGTGTTGTCACTTACTTTGTACATGCTTCTCCATAAAAATCATCATCACCCCCTTGCAATAAATTATGAACGGTCCCTTATTGTACTAAACCATCATATCATAAACCACTGGACCAGAGAAATTGAAACTTCAAAACTTCAAATGCTTGTTTTATACCAATGACAATGCCTGACTTTGTTCAAGAGGTTTAAATCTGATTTTCAATGTGTTCTTCCAAAGCCATATTGTAAATCATTAATGACAACGCATTCACCACCCCTCAATGATAAGAATACCTGTGACATATTAGTATTTTCAATTCCTGAAGCCAACTCTTGTATGATAGCTGCATCCAAGAAGTGTTACTAATTGATAGGTCATTTAATTTCAGATCAATTGGCATATGAGGCTGATCAATACAGGATTACATCAGATCCAAAAGGTAAGATACATTGATTTTCAATCAATATGCTAAGTTTTAGTATTATTGAACAAATATATGTCTGTTTTATGCTGTATATTAGTGTTTGATAAAAAACTGGAACCCTATCCACAAAGCATTTGCAGCACTACTTAATTCACTAGCCAATGATATAATATAGAGTTACGATAAGTTGTAACATTACAAAAGCTTTGTTGTTGGATCCCAGTTGATGTCCCCTCAGTATAGGTTAGTGTTGGGAATCGGAAACCAATTCACTATCGATTATCGATGGACTTGTGGTGAACGATTATCGATTATTATCGAAATAACAAGCATATGACACAAACCTTAATATGTTTGTTTTTTGTTTCCTTTGTTTGTATCTTCAAAACTTTTGGCAATATTCCACCTATACTAGTGGTGTTTCGATGATAAAAAATATAGTCGAAAATTGACCGAAAGAAGGATTAAAAATTAATTATCGATTGTAAAAAACACATTTTCGTTTAATCGGAATTTTGTTATTTTAGAATAACACAATGAAATTGGTGATTACAGTAAAATGTATATATCCAGCTTTGTCTTGAATGAGATCTGACAGGGTCAAGTTTGATAAATAATTTCTTTCCGTATCCCCATGCAATATGGGCCTTGAAAAGGGTCCATATTGTCCAAATTTCTTGGCATTGAAGACCGGAAATTTAACCAAAGTTTCCACATTCAATTCATTGCATGACAGTGTCATATAAAACAGACAGACAGTAAAAGTCAGTAAGATTAATTAGAAACATGGGGAAAAACCCTTGAAATTGGTGATTACAGTAAAAATGTGTATAACCGTAATGCACTGGCTTTGGTTCTGTGCAGTTTGGTGTATTGAAGCCACCAGGGTCTTGCTTTGAAAAGCCTGTCCTTAGGGGCTAAATCCCTCACAGGGTCCAGTTCTGATAAATAATTTCTTTTCGTATCCCCAGGAATCTGTGTCATTATCAACAATGAAAAGTTTACTTCAGGTCATCATCCAGACAGACAAGGAACAAATGTTGATGCTGGTGAGTGAAAATATGTTATTTGTATTGTACTAAATGTCCTTTTTTGCATTTTCTTATTACATGTAATTGAAATTTTATTACTTCTTAATCAGGTACCAGATACTGCAGACTACGGCTCCTTGTGATCAGCTTCTTTGTTAAACGGCCTTCACACAGCAAACTAAAGTCTGACACCACATGTTCTTAAAATTTTGTAAAGTTGTCAAACTCACGTTTTCCCACGTCAACACATGTCATTTGAGCGCCATGTCTCTATCGGTGCGATCATGTGACAATTCCATTGACTGTGATTGGTTGTTTCTGAACAACATGAATTTGACAACACTTGACACGTCAAACACTAGTTTGACTGTTGAACACCGAAAGTTTGATGGTAGAAAGGCTTCCTAGAACAGCAGACCACTCTGAAATTGGTGTTGTCAAACTTTTGTTGACAACACTTTAGTTTGCCGTATGAAGGCCGCATTACAGTGTCATTAGTAGTTTCTTGTTTCTACATTTACTGACAAGCCGAAGGACTCTAGAACAGATTGGACCTGTGAAGATCCAGGGTAGAATAGGTCTTCAGCAACCCATGCTTGCCATGAAAGGCAACTATGCTTGTCGTAAGAGGCGACTAACGGGATCAGGTGGTCAGGCTCGCTGACTTGGTTGACACATGTCATCGTATCCCAATTGCGCAGATCGATGCTCATGCTGTTGATCGCCACCATATAGCTGGAATATTGCTGAGTGCAGCGTAAAACTCAACTCACTCACTAGAACAGATTGAATGGAATGGGAGTGAATGAGTGAATTTAGTTTCACGCCTCTTTAAGCAATAGTCCAGCAATGTAACAGCGGCATGATGAGCGAATGTTTTAACCACTAGCCATCCCCACCACCTCTTGAATAGAAAATGTACAATATATATTACAAATTAAACCTTTAGCATATATTTTCTACAATTCATTGCGTGAAGCCCATTTTCTGGTGTCCCCCGCGGTGATATTGCTATTAGCGGAGTAAAACACAACTCACTCACACAGTATAATTCATTGCATGACATGCAAATGATGTCACACATTTTCACGGGTTTTCATTGTTTAAGACTTGAGAATATTTTGTGGTTGCCATTTAAGGCGGTAAATATTCATTAAGCAATGATCATATATGAGGCACACACAGAAAATAATTGTATTCTTCCTTTGCTTCCTGTGTTTTGCATAATATACAAACTCTATTTTTGATAATTCCCTGTTCAATGATCATTTGATTTGAGAATTGATATTTCTAGTTTTTTTGCAATTGGTTTATCTTAAATTCTTTCTAAACTGAATTTGAAATACTGCATATTAAATGTTTAAATTATGGTGATAGTCTTGTTAATTTATTTTTGCTTTTACAGGTAAGTTGGAAAGACTTTTTCATCGTTTCAAGTATAAAGTTGAAAGATACAACGATTGCAGCGCCAAACAAATCACTGACATCTTAAAGGAGATATCTATGCGGGACCATTGGCGCTATGACTGCTTCATCTGCTGTGTGTTATCTCATGGTACCACTGGACGTGTGTTTGGCGTGGACGGGATGGACGTGACAATATCCGACCTATTAGAACTGTTCTTTGACAGCAGATGTCTTTCACTAGCTGAGAAACCCAAACTCTTCTTCTTCCAAGCATGCCAAGGGACTGCCACTGAAGGTATATGGTGCTTTTCTGGATTTATCACGTACGGTTTTGATATATACTACAAGCAAAAAGTATGGGAACACCCTAAAATTTGATATTAACTTAAACGTGGTTAGGTCATTTATACTCTAAGGTAAAGGCAACTTTGTGTTTGCTTAATGGGCACTTTAAACGACATGTTGGAACATGCAGTGAAGCAATTGATTCAATATTCGTTGAGTTTGAGTGAAATAAAACATTGTCAAAAACAGCGAAAAACAAGCTGAAACACACCAGCACCATGTTTGATTCAAATGTTGTCACAAGCTGCATGGAGAGTCTGTTTTCATCATGCACCAGCCCGTTGTGTTTGGGCGAGTTTTAGGGTGTTCCCATACTTTTTGTTTGTAGTATATATCAACATGTATATTTAGGCGGAATTACTAAAAAGTTATTGTAGTAGAATTTCCAGGTTTTACTCAGACAAGATATCATCCAGACAAAAATGATTCAGAAAAGAAATATATTATTCACTCACTCTCACGCAAGCATGCACAGAGCTTCACTATGTAATACTGTGAGAAAAGATCAGAAATTCTAATCATCAGTGCATTCTGAATTTTGAGGGAGCTGAGTTGTGTCCCTTTGGTTGAGCTAGGATCCTGTTGTTTGTATCCAAGATGTATTCTGACCCATGGTAATACCTGCATCACTTCCGGCTTTCCTCACATACAGTGAAACCTGCCAATACCGGCACCTGTCTAATCCGGCACACTGCCAAAACCGGCATAAATTTTTTGTCCCGCCATTTAACAACGATATTATGATCATCAAAACATTGTCTAATCTGGCACCTGTCTATTCCGTATTCCGGCACGACTTTCCGGTCCCAACAAGCAATTTTAACTGTAATTAGTCCAATCAAGGACCCATAATCCAATACACTAATTAATCCTCTTGGCACGCTAGATAATCAGGAAGTAGTGATTGCACGGTGAATCAAACGCTTTAAGCTGGCATGGGTATGAGCAGTCCAATCAGGGTCCCTTAATCCAATACACTCCTCTCGGCACACTAGATAATCAGGAAGTAGTGATTGCGCGGTGAATCAAACGCTCTAAGCTGGCATGGGTATGAGCAGTCCAATCAGGGTCCCTTAATCCAATACACTCCTCTCGGCATGCTAGATAATCAGGAATAAAGAGATTAGCGAGTGTAAATGGCAGCCATGTTCGAAAATGATTGTCAGTCTAATCCGGCATCCTGTCTAAACCGGCATTTTATTTCAGTCCCGTGGGGTGCCGGTTTAGACAGGTTTCACTGTAGTTAGCTGGCACACTGTTAATTATTCTCTCACCACCCTCTCATCAACCTGACCCATGAAGATCCGGGTTAGAATTGGTCTTCAGTAACCCATGCTTGTCGCTTGGGATCGGGTGGTCAAACTTACTGACTTGGTTGACACATATCATAGGTTCCCATTTGCGTAGATCGATGCTCATGCTGTTGATCACTGGATTGTCTGGTCCAGACTTGATTATTTACAGACCGTCGCCATTTAGCTGGAATATTGCTGTAAGATGAATGTGCTTTTTGATTTCACTTAAAGAGATCTGTGATCATAAATAATTTCTTCTCACTGTCTCAGGACTAAAAATGGATTTGCCTACAACTGGCGTGACAGCTGATGTCCTAATGGATGACAAGCAGCCATCAGCGGTTGACATTGAGGGCAATATGTTGCTGGGATATGCCACGCCCCCTGGGTTCAAATCCTTTCGGAGTGGCGAGGATGGGTCATGGTATATTGAGGCTCTTGTTGGCAGTCTGAAACGAAGTGCAGCAAGGTAGTGTATGACTGAAAACTTCTGAGCCTAATGTTGAAAGAGTGAGTTAGTTTAGTTTTACGCTGTTTTTAGCAATATTCCAGCATCATCACGGTGGGGGACACCAGAAATAGGCTTCACACACTGTATCCATGTGGGGAATTGAACCCATGCCTTCGGCGTGACAAGTGAACGCTTGAATCACTTGGCTACCCCGGTGCCCCTCATGTTGAAAGAACTGGGAGGGAAGTCAGCTGAACAAATTGTTTTGCTGTGATAAGACAATAAAATAAGTAGGTGTCTGTGACCTTTGGAAAATGGCAGTGTATGAAATAAGGCCCGTCCGACCACCTGAGACGGGCTAGATTTCAGATGGACAGTCCAAATTTACAGCTCGCCAGTCCGATGGTCTGGTAAAAATTTTAGGTGTTATATACATCTGAGTCATATCTTGGTGTCTGGTCTAGTTAAGTCCATTTTGGACTGGTAACATTTTGAAGTTACCAGCCCTGATGTCTGGCTGGGGTTTTGGCTTATTTCATACACTGAAAATGGACAAACGTTTTGGCTCAGGATGGATTCAGGTTTCATCCGAGTCACAAATCATTGCAAGAACCTTTCTGGTTAAGCTTCAGACAGAGCTAGATTATCATGAAACATGTTTTACTTCTGTGTTTTGTATCAAATGTCAGTAGCCACAAGTGCCTGCTGAGCTAGTAATACGACACTTTGTCATCACCATATCATAGAGATTGCTCTGGATCTTCTTTAGTGTTTTGGATGTTATGTCTTCAAGAACCACCTGGGTTTAAATTTTGATGCCCAAAATAAACAGGCATTTGACTTAGTTGCATGGTCACTTGGCATCAACTTTATGTTTCCCAGGTCATTGGATATCTTTCATATCTTTACAGAGAAGACATATTGGGTATTTTGACTCAAGTTAATGATGACGTCTCTCGGAAAAAGGGCTATGAGAAAGATGGATGTCGGTATGTGACACAAATCCCATGTCCTGTTTTCACTCTCAAGAAGAAGGTTTTGCTTGATTGTCAATCCACGGTTACCCACCTACAGTACTGAGGAGGATGACTGACACACAAAAGGCATCTGTATAAATAAAGGAATCATACTGTCTTTGTTTCTCATACATGAGTGAGGGTGTTTAGTTTTTATGCTTCTTTTAGCAATATTCCAACAATATCACAGTGGGAGATACCAGAAATGGGCTTCACACATTGTACCCATGTGGGGATTCGAACCCGGGCCTACAGCGTGATAAGCGAACACTTTAGCCATTTGACTACCCCACCACCCCTTCTCATACACGAGGGGACATGAAGAATCCACTGTGCCACAAAGCTCTTTCCTGAACCAATTGTGCATGTCTTTGATTGGGTCCTCAGGTACTCAAGCATGGGTGGGTTTAGAAAGACACCAGTACCCAGCCAGTAATAAAGACAATTATTGGATTGCGTTTGGTTTACCCAGTACTCTTTTGCACCCATGAAGACCTGGGGACGAATTGGTCTTCAGCAACCCATGCTTCTCGTACTGACTTGGTCGACACATGACATTGTATCCCATCTGTTTAGATTGATGCTCATGATGTTGATCATTGGATTGTCTGGTCCAGACTCAATTATTGAGACAGTTGACATATAGATGTTTGATTTGCATTTTAGAAGATGCTATTCGATGAACATAGAGACTTTTCTGGGTTTCATCTTCTTGTTATTGTTTGGTACAACGTTTCAGGGCTTGTTCTGGCCCCATCATCAGGTAGAACTAAAGAACAGTAACTGTTAACTCTGCTCGTGACGACAAAATGCTTATGACGTCACAATGCTATGACGACATATAGCTGGAATATTGCTGAGTGCAGCGTTAAACAAGAAACTATTTTGCCCCCAAGTCCATGAGATGCAGTTTTACCAGAGACAGCAGATACACAGATGTACTAGAGGTTTTTATTGATAAACTTGATCATACATAATATATATCACATGGTGGCACAGTTGCAGTAACTCACCACAAGTAAATGTTTTAATCTTCACACCATACTATGTGAGCTTCATGTGGAACGATTTTAAATAACTATTTGGCAGCAATGTTTTGTCCTGAAGTTGATTTGACAGAATTAAAATAAATATCACAATACTAAAATAGCTGACATGATATAAATTCATACAAAAAATCCACCAGGGACTAAACTTCCAGTACTGAGCTGAAGATCTGAATAATAATAATAATAATAACAATAAATGCCTTTAATTACTAGTCTTTCTCCAGAGCAGCAGTCTTGTGTGTTCCCAATTCATTTTCCTGTGTGTTCTACATGCTATTAAGACTCGACTGCTGGCTTCCAGCTAAACAGATCAGAAGCTGAGTGACGGGTCATAACAGGATGGAGAAATATATCACACTGGATAAAAGAGGATGTCCTCAGTTGGCCAAACCGTTTGTTAAAATCTAATTTGTTTCCATCAGAAATAGTTCAGTGGTAAAAATACCTGTGATGGAATTTTGACATCATCAAAGGCCTATGTTTTTTTCACATAATATAAAAATGTTGACAAGATGCAGCATGGTGTCACAGAAAAATATCCTATCGAGAAGAAGTTAAGGAACACTTGACACTTCCGTATACTATTATTAATCTGTTATACTGTATAATCTGTCATGATGTATGAAACAGTCCAGTGTTCTGTAACTTCCTTTCACTAGTATACATCCACTGATCAAGTTTACCATAAAATTATGCACAAAATCAATAAATGAAAACTAAGTGATTTGACACACATAACGAGAATCAAACAGCACTATTCTCTCAGGACAAAAGACTAATAAATGCATACCCCCTTCAAAAACATTCAACATTCGTGGCATATGTACAATGTGAAATAGTTGGGATCGGAGTCACTGGTATAAAGCGTGAATATGAAAACAACAACAAATCCTCCCTATGAAAGATTTACAATTGTTTCAACATTGCAGTGACTTGACCCCCACGCTATTTATCACAGGAAAATCAAAATCAAATTTCTTGTGAATATGAACACCATGGCTTAGAAATTTGAGTTTATTTTGCTGCCGTCTAAATCTGAAAACACAAACAAACTTAATCGAGGTAGCTAGACAAGGGAATTTATCATCTGCTGATTCATGGCCTAGTCGTTGCTGATTCACTGCGGATAATGAACCCACTCGCACGGCTTAATCAATCTTCCCCTGGAAGGGGTCTGTTGGCGTATTTCACCCACCGAGTCGGCAGGAACTTATGCTGCCTACAACATTCTAAAACTGGAGTAGGAAAAAAAATTGAAATCTTTAAACCAAAACAGATATCACTATCAAATTGATAAACAAAAGGCCAACAATATATTGTGTGATTGTGAACAACATCTTATAGACACATGACAATGTAGAGATAACAAAACCACAAGACATCAATAAGCACTGTTATACAAGTAATAAAATCGATAATGTCTGATGTACAGCAATTGCATATATGGCTGTTCAATCACATCGGCCACATCTTGATAAACATTTCCTCATCCAGTTTGGTTCAGGCTGAGAATACAAACACCCCTATAGTTCATACATATCTTCGTGTTAAGACCCTCGTGATCACCATACTTCATATTTTGAAAGAAATATTGTGCCTGTTTTACTGTAGGATAATGCTTTCCACAACACAACTTCTAACTAGCATTTGTACAGCATAACAAATATATTCACTCAACCTGATTATGTTTCTTGCAAGTTTATCTTCCACAGCAAATTATGTTTGCAAGAACGACCAAGTTTCAACTTCGGCTAATTTCAAAATATTGATGTTCACTTTCCTGATGACACCCACAATAAGATGCTTCATAACGCTGAATACTATTTTGAACATCATCCTTCCATCTAAACAAAAAGATTAAAGTTAATATTGCCTATTGAGACAGACTAAGAATTATTTTCTGACATAACTACCCTAATTGTCACGGAAAAGCAGAATTTTACTAATTATGTAAATAACATACTGACTAGAGAATCTACAAAATGAAAATACATCCAAAACACAACACACAGACACGTTTCACGGAGAACCAAAGCCTACAAGAAAACATAATATTAGTCATTGTGAATTGACACTGAAATATACAGAACATGATCAACATAGAATATTAGAACAGCTGCTAAAAGTAAAGTCCAATACACTTAACACTTTTAATTTAAGTGAAAAGCACAAAATATTGCAATCCTCACAAAAGGAATTACTGAAAAAATAAAAAATGGATTTCAATGTTAAGTTACAAAATAAAATAATACTTAAAAAGACTGACTATCGAACACGCTTACATCAAAGTCATCACATTCCCTGTGGTCTGGCAAACTGTCATTAATAAAAATATGGAACGGTTTTGAGATTACATCATAACAGATTCCATGCCAAAGGCATTTAAAAACAAAAAATAAGCCACAGGCGCCTTTACACCATAAAGTTCTTACGTGTGAAATGTTTTCCCTAATGTAATATTAATGATTAATTATGGCCCAGAGGGAAATGTTAACAGACAGAATGAATTGACAAGACGATGATCAGCACCCCTCACAACCAACTCTACATTCAGTGTAAAGGTAAAAACAGAAAAATTAAAACAAAGAAAAATGACAACAGAAAAAATGGTCTACAAGTGAACTGCAGTATGTTTGGATTGCACTGCAGATGAAGATGCGTCACAAAAATTGCACAAGAAAACACACAGATAAAAAGGTTCATACACGTGTCTTGCCTGTTCTGTTTTCAATAAAACAAGCAAACATAAAGCCATCGTCAATCTGGATTGTCTTTTTATACAAAATCTACAAAAGCAATATTTTACGCTACATTTTTTACCAACACGTTCAACTCTCCATCATGTCATAGTCAACAACAAAGGACAACTGAACATGAGCTGTGAGCAACATAATGTTCTTCTGTCATGTTCCAACAGTGAGCGGCTATGACATCCTGTGTATCCGGTACACGGCAAGGTATCTTAACCATACACTTGACACCATGGATCACAACTCTACCACAGCAATGATGATTGCATGATTCTGATAATAATCAAATTTCCATTTTAAGCTTTTTCACAAAAACCATGCATATGAATATATCGATAGCCTACATATTGACCCAAAGCACTCAGTTCAGTGTTAAAATAAGAGAAACCTACAGTGAGATTTAAATCCCAAATTTAAAAAACAAGTTCATATCCCATTTTAAACTTCATTTAAACAAAGTAAATAATTTTATAACATGCTTGAGCCAATAAATTATTTCATTCTTACCTAAAATTTATGCTCAGTCGTTGCAGGTGACACATATTCAGAACTGTACATAACTATTTGTAGATAAATAAAATATGTAATAGAACCATGTAGCCATGATATTTAGGCCAGAGACTGAGTTTAGTTTTACGCCGCGTTTAGCAACATTCCAGCAATATCACGGCGGGGGACACCAGAAATAGGCTTCACACATTGTGCCCATGTGGGGAATCGAACCCGGGTCTTCGGGGTGACGAGCCAACGCTTTAACCACTAGACTACCCCACCACCCCTTTAGGCCAGAGAGTTAACATGTTTCTTGGAATTCTTGAACTGCATCATTTAACTATTTAGCCCCAAACTTGTTGATTCAAATATCCATGACACCCTAACCCAATGATGATCATACATTGAGAGTCATTAATCTTTGCTGGTGCAATCCCATTGCTCAGATATTGAGCAGAGGTATGGAGAAATTGGGTTCTGGCCATGTCCAAGGTTGTTAGAGTGAGTGAGTTTAGTTCTATGCTGCTTTTAGCAACATTCCAGCAATATCACGGCAGGGACACCAGAAATGGGCTTCACATAATGTGCCCATGTCGGGAATCGAACCCGGTCTTCGGCGTGACAAGCAAACATTTTAACCACTATGCTACCCCACCACCCCTCCAAGGTTGTCGTAACGTTCACCCTGCTTGCTTGTACCAGTCCATGCTGAAGCTGGTTTGATGGTTCCAGCCCACAGCTAAACACTGAGACACCACACTGTATTACTGTATTCAGAGTCAAGACAGACCAGGCAGGGCAACATAAAGTACCATGACCAGGGATCAAACCACCTTCAAACACTTATCCACAAGGCCATGGAGGCAGGCCCTCAGATATTGAATAAAGAGCATTTATCCATACATGTTAAGAACACCACAACCAACTGACAAATTGCCTCACTGGGCCATAAATTAACATCCCTGATACAACAGGCCCTAAGAAGATTCAGAGGATCCTCCAGGACGAGTCCAGCTATATTCCATCCCCAGAATGATTGTATCCCCAAAGAAAATGATTTTCTTCATTCTTAAAAATAAGTTTCAACATTCCATGCACAGTTACACAATATTCCACCAACACAATATTCCTTGCTCAACACGTTTTGATTTACTATTAATTTCCATGGATAAAGTAGCATAACTGGGAACTCCAGGACTGGAGATTGTCTGTACAGACAGAATTTAAACTAGTCCCTCAAGCTTCTTGACAAGATCAGTTACAGTCAGATCTTGCCCATACAGAAAATACTAATATATGACTTGTATTATGATAAATGTGATAGCTTATAACTTATGCATAACAATCTGATCACCGTTTGTTACACCCATACGAAAATAATATGACTTATGCTCTATGGACAAAAATGTTTTGGCAAATGTAATATGAGACAATGAACATCACAAGAAATATGAAGCTGCTCTAAATCGTTCTGAGAACAATCTATTAAAATCAGATTCACCAGGTCAATTCTGAAAGCCCAACCATCTGCTTCCACAATGGATCACAATACAAGGTATATCTGGATTTGTTGCAGGTTTCGGTTAATCACCATTTGTGAATCAACATGATAAAGATCTGATTTATGTGAGATTGATTTAAAAACATCATAAAACCAGTGAAGATAAAAGCAAACAAGTTTAAAATATTCACATACTAATTCTTAAACCATCAAAATGGCTTGGGTAGCCAGCAAATGGTGACTTGTCATTCTCCTTCCCTTCAATTACAGAGTTTCAGTTCTTGAAATCTGGTAATCAAATGCAAATTGACACAATAATTCTGGAAAACGTACATAAAACATGTTTGCCTTACTATGGATAAAATTAAATATTTTTTTTTATAATTAATGCAGATTTACAGCAGGTTCATAAACTAAAAACCATGGAGATAAAACAAGGAATAAAAACCATTTGTCAACATACAACATTCCACTATTTGTTCCAGTTTGTTTCAAAATATTGTCACCAAGTTTGATGTAAATTGGTGCAGTAACTCTCTTGAACAAGGACCATATGTATCTTATGATTCATCTTCGACAGTCCTTAATACAACTTGGGCAACAAGTTACTGGTTACCACACCAAGTCCAGAAACTATCCAGAACCTGAAGGCAAGGCTTTGCTTTAAGAAGAATATAGCACTTTTCTCTCCACACCTTGCTCTTAGTAACAACAGTGAACACTTGTAACTTGAGTCTTAAAATATCTCAAAACGTATGTCACTGAACGTCCAGATGACTGGAAATTTCGATGGGTGTAGCACTGGCTTGAAAACTCAAATGAGTTTTGATTGAATATACAAATTTGGGCTGAACACCCAATGGGATGTAATATCACATTGTCAGCTTCATATGAATGGATAGCCCAACATAATATAGGTTGTAGATTTTCGGGGTGAATCTGTGAGCACTGGTATGAAGTCCAGGGATCATCCTCAGAGTTAATCTGCACTTCAAACCTTGCAGAATCAGACACAGCCTTTAAAAACTGTTGCAGCACCCAACAGGTGACAGTCTTAACTGAAAGTGACTATCAGCACAATGTTTTGAAACAAACGAAAACCTTTTGATGAATTTGTGTGATATATGTCAGGGCTTGTTGAGTCACCCACTTGCAGTTTCACGAAACATTCACTGATGTTATCGCTTGCAATTCTCGATCAGCAGTCCATTACCATAAGTAGGTCGAGCCATGACCTTGACATTCAAATACTACAAGGAGGCATTATGAATTCATTGACCTTGACAGCACTCATGTGTTACATTCACACTACTGATGCATAGCCTCTTTAACATCACTCATTTCGACAATGCAGTTTTCATCACCTGATTAACTATTGGAGTTACCCCCCTTTGATTATCAGTTATCGCCCTTCCACACATTCCAAAACTTGGGTTAGTTCTACTATATACAAAACAAGTTGACCTAAAGAAAACTTATTTACACTTTAGTATCCTCATTATCTGGAGAACTCAAGTTCCCAATGTCACTTGGAGGGTCCACAACAATTTGTGGGGTCTTAATTAGAGATTCTTTCTCTTCTGGGCCATCATCATCGATGTAAAATTTAACTGGATGACCCTTCTTCTTTGGTGGTGACCGTGGGTGTTCCTCTTCCTCTTCGTCCTCCTCTGACACGGCCTGTGGGCTGCCTGGGATTGGTGGAAGAGACTCGTGGTCTTTCTCACTGTGCTTCTTCTTGCCATGCTTCTTCTTCCTGCAAAGAGGATATCAATTGTTCACAAGACACAACACAGACAATATAGAAATTTATATCCCAGTTTACGGTTGTCAACAGCCAGTATATCTCATAGTCTCATCAATTGTACACCAGACAATATAGCCATATATATCCCAGTTTACGGTTGTCAACAGCCAGTATATCTCATAGACTCATCAGTTGCACACCAGACAATATAGCCATATATATCCCAGTTTACGGTTGTCAACAGCCAACAGAATTATTATCATAACAATTAGTATGTCAGCCTTAAAAAAGACTTGGTTGATCCCAGCTGCATAGATCAATGGTCATGATGTCGATTACTGGATTGTCTGGTCAAGATCCAATTATTTAAAGACAGCCAACTGGACTACTGCTGAGTGCGGCGTTTAAGAAGGACAAACAAGAAAACAAAGTTATCAATATCCTCTGCAATGGCAAAGTGGAAGGTGAGTATTGAAAGGATTTTAAAGTGGAAACGCCAAAAATATTTTATTCAGAATTCCAAAGCTACCAAAAGGCACCAGTACACCACCAGATCTATGTATGTGCCAAGTTTGGTGAAGAAATAGTGAACAGTTTTAGAGTTCTGCTCCGGAAAAGAGCACTACCACCAATTTCAGTTTTAGTCAAAGTTGTTGCCATGGAAATGCCAAAAATATTTTATTTAGAAATTTTAGTCAAATTTGTTGCCATGGAAATAGTGAGCGGTTTTAGAGTTCTGCTCGGAAAAGAGGACTACCACCAATTTCAGTGTAAGTGAAACTTGTTGCCATGGAAACGCAAAAAATATTTTATTCAGAATTCCAAAACTACCAAAAGGCACCAGTACACCACCAGATCCATGTATGTGCCAAGTTGGGTGAAGAAATATTGAATGGTTTTAGAGTTCTGCTCCGGAAAAGACAAATGTGCACGGACGGACGGAGTCCATTTTAATACCCCCCGCAAAATGCGTTGAGGGGGATAACAAACAAACAAATAAACAAACCAATCACGTAACATGCCACCACATCCCACTTACTTCTTGGAGCTGGATCGGTGCTCCACATCAGAGATGAGGTTGGAGGAGGAGTCGTTGGCTACAATGGTCTTCCACAGGGCAGTCTTGGCCATCTCCTCAGAGATATTCACCGAGTCGAGGTTAGGATCCGTGGATATTGCCATGGTGAAAGAGTTTCCGGTCATGCCACCACCCACTCCATCCACCATGCTTAATCTCTCCTGGGATAGGAAATCGTTTGTTAGTTGTGATATGTGGAGAGGTGAAACTGGGTTCAATACTGCATTGCTGCATGGAGGGATACTGCACGGATATAGTTGCATGCATGCTTATAATAGTCTGAATGAGAGCCCAGGCCAAATTTGGTTGCAGCTCATTACTCATTTAATCACTACTCATGAAGAGAAGAGTTACTGACTAACAATTCTACCTCGGAACCAGAACACACACATAGAAGGCTTGCAGTGAGTGTGATTTTACGCTGCTTTTAGCAATATTCCAGCAATATCACAGCGGGGAACACCAGAAATGGGCTTCACATATTGCACCCATGTAGGGAATCGAACCCGGGTCTTCGGCGTGATGAGTGAACGCTTTAACCACTAGGCTACCCACTGCCCCCTAAAATGCTTGCAGGGTACTCAGTTAATGAGAGCCCAGGTCCATTATCGTTACAACTTACATAATCATCTCCCTCAACAAGCATAAGTAAACTGGGGACCGCATGTACCTTGAATTCCTTACAGGGCCCAATAACATGTGGATGTGCTGCTGGCATACAATACATATACTCAAACAGAAACACACTGTAACAAGCCTTTCCTTATGTTACTCAGAACCTGTGCAGATCCGGGTGAGAATTTGTCGTAAGAGGCTTGATCACAAGATTGTCTGGTCCAGACTCGATATATCTACACACCATATAGCTGAGTGCAGCATGAAACAACAAACAAATATCATGTTGGTCAGCTGTCAAGTCAAGATGGCAACCAGGAATGAAATGCCAAAGTTATTCTGATTTTGCCATGGTTACCTCCTCCTTCTGTTTTTCCTCGTCCTCCTGTGCCCGCTTGTGGGACTCGGGCATGATGTCGTCCAGCCACTTGAGTTCACGTTGGGTGAAGACATAGTCCATGCCTTTCCTCACAAAGCACATGGCCAGCACCTGTAGGCAGCAAAACAAATGGCATCATCAGAACAGTTTAGGTAGTTTAAGGAAGGGAATATACATCGAAACAGTTATCATTTCAAAGAATACTACTGCTTTGGCAGCAGTCACACTACAGCTACTAACTCCAGATTTTGAAGTCAACTTTACATAACTTTTTAGAATGTCCTATTTCTGCCCCATTCTTAAGCACACAATAGAAATAATATTAATTACAACATACAGAATTGAGATATTTCTTTCAGTACGAAGATCCCTGCCTTCATAGCAACTAGAATTAGTGAGTTTAGTTTTTAAGTAATATATTCCAGCAATATTCAAGCTAGAGACACCAAAAATAGGCTTCACACATTGTACCCATGTGGGGAATCAAACTGGGGTCTTTGACAAGTGAACACTTTACCCACTAGGCTACCCCACCATCCTTTAACTATAATGAACACTGTGTGTGATAGGACTTACCATTATTGGAAAAGCAATGGATATTTTCTTGATAGTCTTGATGACCCACAGAATAGACAGACAGAGAATCTGAACTGCTGTAAACATATGAACCCTTCCAATGCGCACATGTCGCAGGTACATGAGGTCAGTCTGGTACTTGGCCGGCATGAAGAGGATCATCACACGGTCCACCAGCTCCATGCCCGGAGTGAGGACACACCCATGTACAGGAACACACCATACAGAATCGGCATGGGGATATACTGGAGACATGGAGGTATTGTAGTCAGCAAGAAGCCACACAAAGTCATACTAAATATAGCCTACATCAGCTGTCTGGAGGTAGCAATATAACATTTATATCAGCCAGCTGTCTGGAGGTAGCAATAAAACATTTATATCAGCTGTCTGAGGTAGCAATATAACATTTATATCACATCTGCCTGGAGGTAGTTGTCTGGAGGTAGCAATATAACATTTATATCAGCTGTCTGGAGGTAACAATATAACATTTATATCACATCTGCCTGGAGGTAGCAATATAACATTTATATCCATCTGCCTGGAGGTAGCAATATAACATTTATATCATCTGTCTGGAGGTAGCAATATAACATTTATATCACATCTGTCTGGAGGTAGCAATATAACATTTATATCACAGGTAGGATTATTCAAACATTATTCCACAAAACAATGTCTTGCAACAATATTTCAAATTTTGGCAAATTCAAAAAGCAATTCTATAGTTCTTATTTTGTATGCAATTCTAATAACTTTCCAAACTAAATCTCATTTCAAAACAATTATTTTGCCCATTTTGAGCGATATGGCATAACCTTCCCAACTGACCTTGAGGATGGACGTGAGAAGCACAGAGAGGCCGATCATCAAGAAGATCATGACTCCTGTGACTCTCTGTTCCCTGGAAGCAGACAATTGTTAACAATGTACAAATACAATAGACAGATGATGAGTTTTGTCCAACAAGGGATAATAAAGAGAGCCTTACACTAATCATAGATTAGGTGTTACTCGTTAGAAACAATACTTGCTAACTGAATAATGACTGACTGACTGACTGAGTTTGGTTTTACGCCGCTTTTAGCAATATTCCAGCAACATCACGGCGGGGGGCACCAGAAATGGGCTTCACACATTGTACCCATGTGGGGATTCGAACCCGGATCTTCGGCGTGACGAGCCAACGCTTTAACCACTAGGCTACCCCACCGCCCCTGAATAATGAAATGTGGAGGACAGCAGTTTACTTTGTAAACTACCAGGGCATCCTATGTCCATCTGGATCACCTCTTTATAGCCAATACAGCTTCTAAATTGCCACTTTAACTTATTGCGCTGCCTCTGTGACCAAATGGTGCCTGTGGGTGTATATGTACACTAAGCAAACCTACCTGACCCCCAGGAACCTGGGTTTCTCCCCTGGGGCTGAGCACTGCGACTCCTTCTTCAAACTGTTGACATGGTTGATGGAGAGCACGGTGGCAGCAACGAACCAGGGCAAGCCCATGAAGGAGTTTACAATGATCAGAGCTGCCACAAGCAGCAGATCAAGGTGGTAGCCATGACCTTTCTGCAAACAATAGTCACATTTGTATTATAAAAAGAAACATCACGCAAGTAATGAAGCCAACCCGGGAATTGTTTACAGCGAGTGAGTGAGTGAGTGAGTGAGCGCGCGAGATTGAGAGAGCGAGTCCACAATTTATGCTGGGATGGAGAGGAGCGGAGCTGAGTGAGTGGAGTGCAGTGGAGCAAAACTCATCTGGCTCACTGTTTATAGTGGAGTGGAGAGGTACCGAGTTCAGTAATACCCAACATATCAGGTTCATGCTTGAAGAAAGCCAGTCTCTGGAGTTTACCATACATGTGAGTAAGTGAGTGAGTTTAGTTTTACGCCACACTCAGCAATATTCCAGCTATATGGCAGCGGTCTGTAAATAATTGAGTCTGGACCAGACAATCCAGTGATCAACAGCATGAGCATCGATCTGCGCAATTGGAAACCGATGACATGTGTCAACCAAGTCAGGGAGCCTGACCACCCGATCCTGTTAGTTGCCACTTACGACAAACATAGTCGCCTTTTGTGGCAAGCATGAGTTGCTGAAGACCTATTCTACCCCGGATCTTCACGGGTCTTACCATACATGTAAAAATCAAGGGCATGGTATGGAGCTAACAAACCAAACATTCCTGGGTGTATCTGGAATTCAAACCCACAATCATGGGTTCCTGGGATGCCTAAGGGAGACAACTCTGTGCAGTGAATTGTAAATTGTGGCACCTTATATGATCGAACACAGTAATTTACTCTATTAAAAAAGAATTATAATTGATTTATATCAATAACAACAAAATTGCTCTCGCACAGTAAATTTGACCAAAACAATCGGTGGGAAGAGGGCACTATGAAATTCTACTACCACTCGTAAACAATAGTGAAGGTTTCCGTCATGACAGTCTGCTCACCACCAGCTTATTCTCCTTCCTGTTGACAATGACGGCGGTGATCTGCTGATCCATGAAGATGAGGATGGTGGCGAGAGGGCGGGGATGACTGCTGCTATCGCTGTCCACCAGGGGTTGCGACCAATAGGCGACACCACCCAGTTCCTGTTGGGATTCGTTGGCTATGGGCAGAACATGGAAGATTTACATACATACATTGTGCTGTAACAGACTGAGTAAGGTTGTATGTCTATATTAAAAGCTTTCAGTATATTCCAGCGCTAGGGGATTCTAGAAATGAGCTTCACACATTGTACCTATATGGGCAATTAAACCTGGGTCTTCGGTGTGACGAGTGAATGCCTTAACTGTTAGGCTACCCCACCACTCCCCGAATTTGTGAAGTCTTATCTCAAATTCCGAGAAGAGAGACCATATTGAGGATAGGTTGCGTTCCTGCCAGGTTTGTTGGTTTTTCAACGCATTAACCAGCAATATTCTAACTATATGAGTGGATCATGTCTGGCCCAGATATTGTCAGGGAAAATGACATGTAATCACAAGGGTGACTGACTGACTGAGTTTGGTTTTACGCCGCTTTTAGCAATATTCCAGCAACATCGGGGGGACACCAGAAATGGGCTTCACACATTGTACCCATGTGGGATTCAAACCCGGGTCTATGGCGTGACGAGCCAACGCTTTAACCACTAGGCTACCCCACCGCCCCCACAAGGGTGAAAATAACCCATTGTCCGACATCCGAGTCCAGTGTTTTTTTCTGTCGGGCAAGCAAATTTGTATATCACACTGTACCAGTGTCCAGTGACTTTCCAATATTAATTATGTTGTTTATTTAAAAAATCAACAAGAAAACAGCCTGTCAAGTGGAAAAATTATCAGGGCAAGTGATTTTACATGTGCCATTGTACCGGAGTACACTAGCAATTTTAAAGTTATTTCCACCCCTGAATCAACCATGTCACAGCATCTGTCCATGGATCCATAAACTTGCCTGACACTTTACTGGGAAGCTGGAATTCCCACAGGGGAAATAACTCATAATACATCTACAACATTCTGTATAAAAAATGATAATGCAATATTACCTTCACCTTCTTAAAGGCAAAATAATTATTTGTGATTTTCATGTGGCCATTGATGGGTACTCACAGCGAATGTTTCTGGTACTTCTAGTTTGGGGGTGTTGAGACCCACAACAATGTCAACAACAAGCATGGCGACGATGGCGATAAGTACAGCGAAGTCACTTACAACAGACCGCACCTGGTGACAAGAATGAGAGTGAGTGAGTGAGTTTAGTTTTACTCTGCTTTTAGCAATATCATGGCGGGAGACTCCACAAATGGCCTTCACCCATGTGGGGAATCGAACACGGGTCTTCGGCATGGCAAGCAAACGCCTTACCCACTAAGACTACTGAACTCGACTGGCTGTATCAACCAGTGAATTAAATGTCTTCAAGTGCAACTGAATTCCACACCAAGAATTGAAATGAGAAAAATCGGACCAACACATGGGTCGAGTATAAGTTTTTATGCTGGTAGTGCAAAAACCTACTGGTCCTCATACAGTACGATTTTCAAATTTCAATCTTTCAAGACTCAAAAGGTCATCTCAAAATATTGATAGGGAAATCAACGACAATAAATAATTTACAGCATGTGTCCAACAACCTACAGTTTTTTTCTACTAGCCTTCAGCCTTTGGGCAAGCATTCATTTTCATCACTTTATATATACCAATGAAAAACCTCAACAAAACACACAAGCCAATGACTTTGATACCCTCATATACCAGTGAATATATCAGCATAAGCCACTTAATACAACACCCATATCATCCACTCAATACAACACATTCATAAAAGACATGGTATAAAAACATATCACCCATAGAATAAAATAGATGCATTTACCCAGTTTAGTGGTTTAGTCTCGATTCAAATTACCGCCATGATTTAAAAAAAATAAAATATGCCTGTATTTATGTTGGGAAACAATTTGGATTTGTTGGGCACAAATGTGGACATTATGTTGCCTACCATTGTGGGGAAGAATGAGCTGTTGCGCGACATCTTCAGCACCATTGCAATCGTGAAAGTCCCCAGAAAGAGAATAAAGGAGAAGAAGAAGACGTCAGCAACGTAATTAGGAACGCCACATCCTGGGCCCTCCATGGTTCCATTGAACTTAGAACAGTTGTCTTTCATAAGAGTGTCCCAGTTTAACAATAAGGTTTGGTTCTCATCCAGGTACACTGTGGGCTTGGAACGGTTAAACCATTCACTGGTGACGTTATATGTAGTATTTACAGGTATGCAGAAACACCTATAGTCCAGAGGATCGTCTGGTTTGAGGTTGACAGGGTCCTCGTCCAGGATGTGAAACAGCTTCTTGAAAGCCTCGATAATGAAGATAAGGGAAATGAGGGCAGCAAAGCTTTCTTCTGTGAAGCGGGTTATGTATCGGACCAGGGCGCTGAGATCGAAGGCTACCATAAATATGAGGATGATCCCAGTCCACAAACCAATCCACAATCGCAGCTGGAGGTAGTCTAGATCATTCTCACTGAAAAAAAACCCATTCAGGATGTTAATATGGTTTCTGTCATCCCAAACAATATCAAGCAACAATTATCATAATCAGAAATCAGCAAAAATATTTAAATAATATGGCTCCCACCTCATGGTGCCATTGTACAAAGTGAACTTTAACATGGACTTATGATAGTTGTAGCTCCAAGGTTCAACTTCACCCAGGTCTTTGGTTGATCCCAGTCAATCCATGAACACATGAAGAGACTTTTAGCAATATTCCAGGAATATCACGGCAGGGGACACCAGAAATGGGCTTCACATATTATACCCATGTGGGGAATTGAACCCGGGTCTTCGGCATGACGAGCGAACACTTTAACCAGTAGACTACCCCACTGCCCATGTTACCAAGAATGTCCACAGGGGTAGTGACGTTACTTACTGACAGAAGTGGTTGAGGATGGTCTCAAACACCAGCACAGGTCCTGTGCTACCCAGTATAGTGAGGGGTTGCCCAGCAAACAGTGAGTACACAATTCCACAGATGGCACCGGCCAGGATACTTTCAAGAGCTGCCTATAACACCAAACACACAATACTCTTTGAGGATGCATCAAATAACACTGGTTGCCCAGATTACTGGACGATCACAACTATCACCAGTGGTGGGCTCCACACACTTTACCCATGTGGGGAATTCAGTGTGATAAGGGACCAAAAGGTGGATCAATCCCAAGGCCATCTTATTCGGTTAGACTTAAAATGTTGTACTTGGTGTTTCTAAACTTTAGACTTAAAATGTTGTACTTGTTTTTACTCAACTTTAGACTTAAAATGTTGTACTTGTTGTTTCTAAAGTTCGGACTTAAAGTGTTGTACTTGTTTTTCCTCAACTTTAGACTTAAAATGTTGTACTTGTTGTTTCTAAAGTTCGGACTTAAAGTGTTGTACTTGTTTTTCCTCAACTTTAGACTTAAAATGTTGTACTTGTTGTTTCTAAAGTTCGGACTTAAAGTGTTGTACTTGTTTTTCCTCAACTTTAGACTTAAAATGTTGTACTTTTTGTTTCTAAACTTCAGGCTTAAAATGTTGTACTTGTTGTTTCTAAAGTTCGGACTTAAAGTGTTGTACTTGTTGTTTGTAAACTTCAGGCTTAAAATGTTGTATTTGTTGTTTCTAAAGTTCGGACTTAAAGTGTTGTACTTTTTGTTTCTAAACTTTAGACTTAAAATGTTGTACTTGTTGTTTCTTAACTTCAGGCTTAAAATGTTGTACTTGTTGTTTCTAAAGTTCGGACTTAAAGTGTTGTACTTGTTATTCCTCAACTTGAGACTTAAAATGTTGTATTTGTTGTTTCTAAACTTTAGACTTAAAGTGTTGTACTTGTTGTTTCTAAACTTTAGACTTAAAATGTTGTACTTGTTGTTTCTAAAGTTCAGACTTAAAGTGTTGTACTTGTTGTTTCTAAACTTTAGACTTAAAATGTTGTACTTGTTGTTTCTAAAGTTCGGACTTAAAGTGTTGTACTTTTTGTTTCTAAACTTCAGGCTTAAAATGTTGTACTTTTTGTTTCTAAACTTCAGGCTTAAAATGTTGTACTTGTTGGATTTAAAATTTTGTACTTGTTGTTTCTCAACTTGAGACTTAAAATGTTGTACTTGTTGTTTCCTGATCTGGGAATATAACATTAACAGTTTGGCTTTAAATCAATGTGTAGGGTGTCCAAGTTATGGATCAGTGGTCAGTAGTGTAAAAAGTGTTTACCAACCTATTGGTCTTGAACCACTGCTTAGTACCTGTTTATATTGGTCTTGGACCACTGCGTAGTACCTGTCTATTGGTCTTGGACCTCTGCTTAGTACCTGCCTATACTGGTCTTGGACCACTGCGTAGTACCAGCCTATTGGTCTTGGATCACTGCTTAATACCTGCCTATTGGTCTTGGATCACTACTTAGTACCTGCCTATTGGTCTTGGACCACTGCCTCATACCTGCCTATTGGTCTTGGATGACTACTTAGTACCTGTCTATTGGTCTTGGATCACTACTTAGTACCTGTCTATTGGTCTTGGACCTCTGCTTAGTACCTGCCTATAGGTCCTTGACCAGTGCTTAGTACCAGCCTATAGGTCCTTGACCAGTGCTTAGTACCTGCCTATAGGTCCTTGACCAGTGCTTAGTACCTGCCTATAGGTCCTTGACCAGTGCTTAGTACCTGCCTATAGGTCCTTGACCAGTGCTTAGTACCTGCCCATTGGTCTTGGACCTCTGCTTAGTACCTGCCTATTGGTCTCGGACCACTACTCAATACCTGTCTATTGGTCTTGGATCACTACTTAGTACCTGTCTATTGGTCTTGGACCAGTGCTTAGTACCAGCCTTTAGGTCCTTGACCAGTGCTTAGTACCAGCCTATAGGTCCTTGACCAGTGCTTAGTACCTGCCTATTGGTCTCGGACCACTACTCAATACCTGCCTATTGGTCTTGGATGACTACTTAGTACCTGCCTATTGGTCTTGGACCTCTGCTTAGTACCTGTCTATTGGTCTTGGACCAGTGCTTAGTACCAGCCTTTAGGTCCTTGACCAGTGCTTAGTACCAGCCTTTAGGTCCTTGACCAGTGCTTAGTACCAGCCTATAGGTCCTTGACCAGTGCTTAGTACCTGCATATTTATCAGGGAACACTGGAAATGTATCATCCTATTGGTCTTGGACCACTACTTAATACCTGCATATTAATCAGGGAACACTGGAAATGTATCATCCTATTGGTCTTGGACCACTACTTAGTACCTGCCTGTTGGTCTTGGACCACTACTTAGTACCAGCCTGTTGGTCTTGGACCACTACTTAGTACCTGCCTGTTGGTCTTGGACCACTTCTTAGTACCAGCCTGTTGGTCTTGGACCACTACTTAGTACCAGCCTGTTGGTCTTGGACCACTACTTAGTACCTGCCTGTTGGTCTTGGACCACTACTTAGTAGCTGCCTGTTGGTCTTGGACCACTACTTAGTACCTGCCTATTTGTCAAGGAACACTAGAAATGCACCATCCTATTAGTCAGGTACCACTGCTTAGTACCTGCCTATCAGTCAGGGAACACTAATCACCACAATTGTTATGTACACACCATGTTGTTGTCAGTGGCATCAGCGAGCAGCCCTCCAAAAGTGATGATTGGTGTCAAACAGGCGAAGTAGAGGAAAATGAAGGATGCTATACACTGTACACTGAGTGCATCCTTGAAGTCACTCGCCCAATATGGAAATTTCCGTGCAATGTCGTCTCGCAGGCCACCAAATATCCTGTAAAAGGACATGATATATAAGTATGAGAGTGCTTTTCACAACTGAGTCTTAATGATATAGTGAGTGAATGAATTTTGGTGTTACGCTGCTTTTAGGAATTTTACAGCAATATCACGGCGAGGGACACCAGAAGTGGGCTTCACACTTTGTACCCATGTGGAGAATCAAATCAGGGTCTTCGGCATGACGAGCAAACTCTGTAACCACTAGGCCACAACAGCGCCCCCTCAATGATATAGGAATTAAGATCATAGAAAAGGTCATGCTTAACATCTTGCCCTTCTTCACAGTCAAAATGGTTCTTAGACCATGGATGGCTGGGGGTGACTATTTACACTTGCTGAGAAAACTACATTTTTTAAAGACATAAACAAAGAAATAAACGGAGGATAAAATGTTTGATAAACATTTTGTTTGTCTTGGAAACAGCTTAACCCTGATCTTACATTCAACTGACGGCAGCATTTCGAAGAAACTCACCTGCCAGTTCTTTGCAGTGTTGGGTCGTTGTGTTCGTCTGCCTCCTCTTCAATGATCACTTTGCCATTTGGCTGTGGAGGGCCAGCTGAGGCTGTCTTCCTGCCTTCCTGGAAGGGACAGCGAGTGAGTGAGTGAGTGAGTTTTACACCACTTTTAGCAATATTACAGCAATATCATGGTGGTGGGACACCAGTAATTGGCTTCATACATTGAACCCATGTGGGGAATCGAACCAGAGTCTTCTGTGTGACAATCAAAGTTGTAACTACTAAGCCAGGTGACAGACTGAGAAAATGGTCAGCAATATAAAGATGGAACTCCTTTAATTAAAGTAATTGTGATGGGTATGGACTTACTTCGCTCTATATATATAATTTAACAGAAGAGTGAGTTAAAAATTTACATCACATCAGCAATACTTCAGCCATAAAGTGACGATCAACAGAACACAAAGAACACCTTTCATATGACTACTTAATCTGTCATTGCTGTTGAGTATTGTAGTGAGTCAGTATGGTTTTACGTCACTTCTAGCAATATTCCAGCAATATCACAGCAGTATTCCAGCAATATCACAGCAATATTCCAGCAATATCACAGCAGTATTCCAGCAATATCAAAGCAGTATTCCAGCAATATCACAGCAGTATTCCAGCAATATCACAGCAGTATTCCAGCAATATCACAGCAGTATTCCAGCAGCAATATTCCAGCAATATCACAGCAGTATTCCAGCAATATCACAGCAGTATTCCAGCAATATCACAGCAATATTCCAGCAATATCACAGCAATATTCCAGCAATATCACAGCAGTATTCCAGCAATATCACAGCAGTATTCCAGCAATATCACAGCAGTATTCCAGCAATATCACAGCAATATTCCAGCAATATCACAGCAGTATTCCAGCAATATCACAGCAGTATTCCAGCAATATCACAGCAGTATTCCAGTATTCCAGCAATATCACAGCAGTATTCCAGCAATATCACAGCAGTATTCCAGCAATATCACAGCAGTATTCCAGCAATATCACAGCAGTATTCCAGCAATATCACAGCAGTATTCCAGCAATATCACAGCAGTATTCCAGCAATATCACAGCAGTATTCCAGCAATATCACAGCAGTATTCCAGCAATATCACAGCAATATTCCAGCAATATCACAGCAATATTCCAGCAATATCACAGCAGTATTCCAGCAATATCAAAGCGGTGGACACCAGAATGGAGCATAAAACATTGGACAGAAACATGCAGATTGGATGACCACTGACCTGGGACGGTACGTTGGTTGGGGGCTCGATACGGATGCTTGGGTCCCACTCGCCAGGTGGCAGCACCGTCACCTGGTCCAAGAACTCATCAATGCCAGCCAGCAAATCCTCTTTATTTCTGGCATGGTAGGCCACATCGTGGAAAATCTGCCACACAAACCACAAGGATTGTTTCTTTCAAAAACAATTGCTGCTGAATGGTGGTATCTTGCTTCACAGAATTTGTACCCTGCGATCTTCACTGAGCATTGTAATTTTGAGAGCTTCATGTCTATATTTGAATATATGCAAAATAAATCAACTTAACCAAATCAAGTTTGAATTATTTTGTGTACAAATATGCAAGAATAACTGGAATTATAACTAATGTAAAGCTTCATAAACAGGTGATGCTCCCCCCCCCTACATTATTGCGAGGAATGATTAGCTCTCCCAATCTGGCCATGATGAGTGACTGAGTTTTACACTACTTTTAGCAATATTCTAGCAATATCATGGCCGGGGACACCAGAAATGGACTTCACACATTGTACCCATGTGGAGAATCGAACCCAGATCTTCAGCGTGATGAGCCAACACTTTAACCACTAGGCTACCCCACCTCCCCAGAACCTTTGAAGATCCAGGTTAGACTTGGTTACCCCATCGCCCCTGCCCATGATGAAGGCACTTAGGTTGGAACACAGGAAAAATCCCTTTCAGTACTAACTGGACACTCAACTGGACAATTCAGTTTCAGCTTGAATGTGAGATTACCATTCCGATACTCACCTCATCAGACATGAGAGTTGCAATAGACCGTCCAAGCTCATGATACTTATTCTGGTTTCCGGTCGGCCCAAGAAGCACGAACAGGAACCGTGTTGGCACTGGCACCTCAGTGAGGTCCCCCAGTAGGACTGCCTTGGTGAGGCGGACGAAGCCGACAATCTGGTGATTGAGAAAGTCCACCTCTCCTACAAGGATGTTGGAGGCCTCAGCACCAGGGGGGATCTTCTTCATGAAGTGCAGATTCTGGGGAAATCAGGAACTCGTTAAATATCTGGAATATCCTCTGATGGTGTATTTTCAATTTAACTTATCTAAATGTCATGTTTCTGTTTGTAGTCTGGATAGGACCAGCCTTTGACCCTTATTTGCATTTATTATTGCAACAACACAATTGTACAGTTTTGGAGAAAATGCATATAAGCATTGATGTATGCACTCTCAAGCTAATGATAGGTTAGTGCATAACAGAAAGTCTCAGTGCATCAGGTGAAAATTAAATATCTAAATTAACTCAAGAGATAATAATCCTTGTCACATCCACCATTGTTTTCTGTAATGGAAAGCAATATTCCTGGCATATTAGTCAATATTCCAGACTTACTAACTGGTAAGAATCCTGCTAGAAGACACAATTACATAATGCTGAAACCATGGCAACCAGGTTATAACACACACACATACATATTTTGCTTACAATGCAGTAACCTGCAAGAAATGATACTTGAACAATTGCTTGCACACGTGTCATGGAACCTGATCCATAAATCATTGCATGAATACCCGTCTGTGGATCTGGTTAGATAACCAGTATGCAACCTGCTCTCCATTTTAGGCCCTTATTATTTTCTCAAACATTCCCAAATTCACAAGTTGTAAGGATTTTCTGGGTTGTTGTCGTATCCTTGTAAACTGAGGACATCCACAATGTTACTTAACCAGATATTTACTATCCACTTATCCCAATAGTGATTCCTGCAATTTTCCTGCAATTTTCATTGGGGGGGGAAGAGAGAGGAAAAGGAGGAGGAGGGTAAAGACACCAGAAATGGGCTTCACACATTGTGCCCATGTGAGGAATCGAACCCAGGCCTTCGGTGTGATGAGGGAATGCTTTAACCACAAGGCTACCCCACCGTCCCATAACAACCCCATAGACTCAAGCTTATTCAAAGACAGGTGTTAGAGCAAGGCATTTATGCAATGATTTACGGTACTTCGATTCAAATATACATTTCATGAATATGGAGTGGGTGAGTGAATTGTGTTCTGTCATTTATTGCAACATCACACCTTGCCATCCATTAAAGCTTTCAAAATAGTTCATCAAAGTTATATACTTTATGTAAACATTTTTTATCATTCATTTTGATATTTATTTCCAATTCTTACTTTTACAATGCATATGTTTCCCCCACATGCAAAAACCATATCACCTGAACTTTTCTGAGCAGAATGTTAAACATCATGAAATGAATTGCATTATCAAAAGTTCACCATTTCCAAGATAAGTGCACATTTAACATACAAATGCAAAATTAGTTTCAATTTGACAACAATAAAATGCTATGGATTGAATATATATAATATTAAAATGATTTCAAGGAGAATGGCATGCCAAGATGATCATGTACAACAGTTTTAACTCCATTAACTTTGGATACAAAATACATGAATAATATGCCATAATTTGATATTTAGAACATATAAACATACATAGATTAGACAATTAAAGAATACATATTTAGAAAACCAAATGTTGGCCCACACATTGTGACAGTGGTTTGTTGGGGGGTAGATGATGCAGGGTGAATTGTCAAGGGTTATATGAAGACAGGCCACACCACATCTAATCAACAGCTTTACCATGCAAATAAACCATCTGTATCCTCAGTGTCTTTAACATTTCATAGAAAAGTAACCAGAATAGAAAAACATGAATATTCAATGTCACTTATCTGGCAAAAGAAATTAGTTTAAAAAAAGTTGTGCAAAGCCTAACTATGTTAATGATGAAGAAAAAATGTTTACACTAGGATCAGTATAAGTTACAGCATTATTTACTGGTTGTGTCTAAGTCGCCAAAATGTCTATTGGTCTAGTTTAGTAAAGATTATATCTGATGATGGCATTGTGAAGTTCCTAATGTGCTTGGCTATGATTCAGCTGTTTCCACAGTAATGAATCAGGTTAAGAAGTGATGGACAGCGTCTCTAATTATCTTCAGTCAAAGGAGTCAGTGGTAGAATGTAATCCAGTCAAGCCAGGACCTATTAGAGTGTAGGCCATTCACATCAGAGGTGGATTGTGTCAGCAATGATCCACAGTCAAGTCAGGACCTATTGGAGAGTGGGCCAGTCACATCAGTGGTGGATTGTTTCAGCAATGATCCACAGTCAAGTCAGGACCTATTGGATTGTGGGCCAGTCACATCAGTGGTGGATTGTGTCAGCAGTGATCCACAGTCAATCGAGGACCTATTGGAGTTTAGGCCAGTCACATCAGTGGTGGATTGTTTCAGCAATGATCCACAGTCAAGTCAGGACCTATTGGAGTGTAGGCCAGTCACATCAATGGTGGGTTGTGTCAGCAATGATCCACAGTCAAGCCAGGACCTATTGGTGTGTAGGCCAGTCACATCAGTGGTGGATTGTGTCAGCAATGATCCACAGTCAATCCAGGACCTATGTAGGCCAGTCACATCAGTGGTGGATTGTGTCAGGCCAGTCACACCTAGTGGTGGAGTCACATCAGTGGTGTGTGTCAGTAATGATCCACAGTCAAGTCAGGACCTATTGGATGTGTAGGCCAGTCCAGTCACGTCAGTGGTGGATTGTGTCAGCAATGATCCACAGTCAAGCCAGGACCTATTGGTGTGTAGGCCAGGCACATCAGTGGTGGATCCCGTCAGTAATGATCCACAGTCAAGTCAGGACCTATTGGTGTTTAGGCCAGTCACATCAGTGGTGGATCGCGTCAGTAATGATCCACAGTCAATCCAGGACCTATTGGAGTGTAGGCCAGTCACATCAGTGGTGGATCGCGTCAGTAATGATCCACAGTCAATCCAGGACCTATTAGAGTGTAGGCCAGTCATGTCAGTGGTGGATTGTTTCAGCAATGTTCCACAGTCAATCCAGGACCTATTGGCGTGTAGGCCAGTCACAATAGTGGTGGATTGTGTCAGCAATGATCCACAGTCAAGTCAGGACCTATAAGAGTGTAGGCCAGTCACATCAGTGGTGGATTGTGTCAGCGATGAACCACAGTCAAGCCAGGACCTATTGGCGTGTCGGCCAGTCACATCAGTGGTGGATTGTGTCAGCGATGAACCACAGTCAAGCCAGGACCTAATGGTGTTCAGGCCAGTCACATCAATTGTGGTTTGTGTCAGCAATGATCCACAGTCAAATCAAGACCTATTGGCATGTGGGCCAGTCACATCAGTGGTGGATTGTGTCAGCAATGATCTAAGGATCTAACCATTTGGTGGACCCATGTGAATGTCACCCATCAGAGTACTTCAAAAGCTGCAGTGGTGTAATGTTATTGTAACAGACCTAAGATAAGGCAGTAAAAAACTATAAGTGAAGCACAAAAAAAAGGAAAAGAAAAAGTAAGACACTTAAACTGAGGTAGCAGTACAGATAATTTGATTTAGATAATTCTTGACAAGAACATGTTGAACAGAGGTTATACAGGATTAGTTTTAAGGATGTCATCACCCTTTACCATATGTGTTTTGTCCACAGAATTTGTCCCAGCCTGAAAAGGGAAGCAATCAATGTAACTGAAGGTTCATGCAGGTTCATGCAGGCAGTGACAACACTAAATGGTTAATACCCGACTCCCAGTCGTTGTGTCATTTATTACCACAGATACAACACGTTCTATTCTATACTCTACAGCTTGTTACAATGTCCATTTATCTGAGATTAACCTGGCGGGTGAATGAGTGAGTGAGTTTAGTTTTACGCCGCTTTTAGCAATGTTCCAGCAATATCATGGCGAGGGGACACCAGAAATGGGCTTTGCACATTGTGCCATGTGGGAAATCAAAGCCGTGTCTTTGGTGTGACAACCCTACCATACCGGTACCTCCAAGGTAGTAATGTTCACCCTGCTTGTGATGGGTAAATGACCGAGGTTAATGGGAGTAAGTATAATTTTAATGGTGATATACAGAAATGAGCTTCAAACTCATGTATTTACCTTTGTGAATAAGTGAAGACCTTAACCACAAGGTTAGCCTATCAGTGTAAACAGTATTTCAGTGATATCACATTGTGTCAACTATATGGGAGAAGTCCCCTCAGATATCCTGGCCAAGGAGTAAGCATGGGTTAAACAATGAGCTTTTAGTAACATTTCAGCAATAGCATATTGGGGACACTGTGAAGGATCAAACATAGGACTCTAGTGCAAAGACTGTACACTTAACTACTGGGCTATCCCAGTGGCTAGCTACTGAACCAACAGGAAATTAGGTTTGAATTTAATTCCAAATGACACCAAAAGAATTAACAGTAGCCTGTGATTAAAATATAAACTAGAACTAGAATTTTTTTTAGGGGTCTTGTTAAGTGGTGTAACAAATGTTTATAAATCTTCAGGTTGTCTTATCCACAATCAGCAATATTTCAGCTTTACTACATGTCTGAAAGCAAACCAGTGGTTGACAGTACGATCAACAATACATGCCATTGTGTATGAGGACACACAACGAGCCATGAAGACATTTAGGAAAATTTAAAGCATGTCTTAAAGTTAAATAACATCTATTTGGACCAAGTATATATTAAATTGTGTACTCATTTAATTATGAGATGAAACTTCCTAGCGGTGCAATATCACTCTCTCACAAACGTTTTATCAACAACACTCTCCAACCCTTAAATACCTACCGGTAGGTATTAGACGGCATGCACAACCTGGTGTTAGATACCCATTCCTGAGGCAGTAAGTTAACTGATGGTACAGGGCCAGTTTCCATCCTTTGCCAAACAAGGTAGGAATTATGGAGTTAGATTTCAGCCGGACGAACTACTGTCCACTTTACAATCAAAATCACACAACAAATTCCACATCCAGTTCAAAAACAACTTGGCAAATACCATGGTGATTTAGTGTACAGCAGGATTTCCAGATTTACCATCTGTTGGGAGTAGACAGATATTTTTCAAACCATAATATTTTTTAAAGTTATTAAAATGATCTGACACATTTGTGATATAAGACCTAATTTACTATTATAAAGATCTTGATTATTGATTTGAAGCAAATACAAATGTTATCAAAGGTGAAATCTGATTGGTCAATTGGACACTGAAGGGACATAACTCCATGAAGTTCGAAGCTTGTTCAGCAAGGAGGGAAACTGGACATTTAGAGGACATATCTGACTCAGGAAGATGAGTTAGAGTGCATGAACAAATATGGTGCAATGTTGGCATTCACTGTTAGCATTGTGTATGAAATGGGACATATTCTTCCTGTCCACCTTCCAATAAGAGAATAATGTTAGGTACATCAGTGTGTGGCATTAGGGGTAGACCGATAGTCTATGTAATTCACGTTACTCTGTCACAGAATGTGATAGAAACATTATCTGACACTGCTTTCTGATACCTTTTACACTGGTCGTAATAACAAAAGTTAACACTTCTTGTTGTAATGCATCAAGACAACACTTAATAATTGTTAAATATTTTGCCTGTACGCAAACAGTGGGCTAGCCATAATTACCCATACATCCATAGTCTACGGTGCTTACTTCCTTATTGTCACACACTGTTTACAACTCGGGAACAACCAAAGATAAAAACCAACCCATAAATTTTTTATTCTTTTCTGAAATGTAAACATCAAAATATTCTTATTATTTCATTGCTAACAAAACCTAAAACCACAGCAACAACTGCCATGCAGATTGTATGAACATCCTTCCAATAAGCATCCATTTAGAAAACAAGTCAAGATGGAACTGAAGTGGTTAGGACACTTCATGTTCTTTCAAACTTCAACAGGCCCAAAGAGGATATATACTGAGAGAAAGAAATAAAGGATCACAGAAAATTCAAGTGTTCCTTAATTATTTTCCAGTTTTCATCACTACTGTGCTATTCAAAAGGGGGGGGTGAAAACGGGAAAATATTAAAGGAACGCCCATGTGGGGAATTGAAAGTTCCTGTGATTCTTTATTTGTTTCTCTCACTGTATATTCAAAACAATATGCATACAGCTTGGCCAATCCAAAGGCTTGTACAAATATATAAAAATGTAACATTTGTTCCTACAATACTTTTTTTTTCAAATCCTTGTTCACAAATGAAGGAAATTATAAAGTCAAACAAAAATTGCCAACAACCATCTTGGTGAGGTATCAGTAGGAATTTTTGAAGCAGGTCTACCCAAATCATGATGCAACATTGGAAGGAAGAAACATACTCAGAATGAAATGAAAGCTGCTTTTTAAACAGTTACCAAAGACTTTGATATTTTGTTGTCATAAGTGTAAAACATTAATCCTATAAAAACATTGTTCTTTAAGTATATCCTACTGATTAAAGAACAGAAAACAGACTGTTCTTGGCTAATAAATCAGACTGTACAGAAAAGTCAAATTAAAAGGGAGAAACACATTTCAGAGATATCAATTGTTAAATGTAAAAAGTCTCCTAGCACTTTTTCTTTCTATAAAAGCAGCCCCCACATAAGCCAGAACAACGACTACATAATTCAGAATCTACGACTATGTGAGGAATGTAATGCAGGGTATCTGTTTCCAGTCGACCTATATGGATGTCTAACCTTGTGAGATGCATTCTCTGGGATGTCTGTATGGTGAGAGTGAACGAACGAGTTGTTGGACGGGAGATTGTTGCCACCCTCAGTTGTCTCCCCACCACCACTCGCATTGCTGGCCACACGTAACATGTTGGGTGTACTTTTGGCTCCAATACGGTCATCAACTGAAAAAAACAGCCATTCCCATTCTTTGTAAGAGTCTAATACTGACAGTGATTATGATGCTATATTCCAAATAACTGATCTTCAAAGTTTCTGAGCAACTGGAGTAAAAGTAACAATTAGTAAATATTTTTTTAACTTTGCATTTTTCTTACCACTATATTTGTCAAGGATTAGAAAATTTAAAAAAAAGAAATGTATATGATTAAATTTCATCGAAGTACTGTTTGTACTGTGTGATGGTAAAAATGCTCAACAAGAACACATCAAATGATATATGGATGCACAAAGACGTATATATTTTGACTGAAGCAAGAGGCAGGGATTATGGAGTTAGATTTTATCCGGACGAACTATTGTGCACTATACAATCAAAATCGCACAACAAAATCAACATCCCGTTTATATGGCAAATGCCATGGTGATTTCAGTGCAAAGCAGGATTTGCAGGGCATGTGCACCATCTGTTTGGCGTTGACAGATATTTTTCAAACCTTAAATATTTTTACAAGTTGTTCAACAATAAATAACTATAAAATAAACAAGATTCGAAAAAAATCTATGCTATTAAATTTCATCACAATTACTGTTTGTACTGTAGGAAGGTAAATATGCTCAAAATCAACAGACCAAATAAAACCAATTTAATGTAATAATACATGGCAGCATAAAGATGTATATATTTTGACGGAACCAAGAGCTAAGCAAAATCAAAACACTTTGCCATGAAGATTGTGTGTGGTCAGCGACACTTCAGCAACTTAATCCTGATATTCACAACATAACAGATTTTGAAATTCAGTGCACATCAAATTACATTTGTACATGGTATGGCAAGAAAGGGTTGAGCACTGTTTCACCATGTTATTTCTTCTGTAGTAGACACGTTCAAAATAAGGTCTTAGTTCTGTCACATGCAGGGTAAGATGAAATGATAAAGTTACAACACTGATACATTTACACTTAGATTAGATTACCACTACATACTTATGATATTTATTGTAAGGTGTGAGTTGTTGAATTGTATAACACTGCTTCGAGCAGTATTCCAGTTACATCACCGCATCTAAGCTCTCAATAGGAGCAACCGCTGAAGTGATTCTGCTCAGATGACGAGGGACATGTTTATCCGTCTCATCCTGCATGTCATGAATTACTGACCTTGACCTTGAGGTTCAAGTAAGATGAACTCTGGTGTATGTGTGCAGCATAAAGTTAAAGTACAATTTCGCACATCAAAGTGCTCACCTAACATGAACCTCAAGGTCATTAAATACCACCTTTCAACATGATTCGGTTTTATGCTGCCGGGGACGAACCACTGACTTTCCACTCTCCAGGCAGCCGCTCTATCTACTACCAAGGATGCACGAGGCATGCGAGGAATTACGGCAAATAACTACATGCTGGGCCGGAGTACAAAGAGCCACCGAACCTGGATTTAGTTGATCTCCACTAACTGGCTCACCTCCCTGATGAGCGAGTCCTTTTGGCTCGGAATACTTTTTTCCAATGTCAGCCAGGGAACGGATGATTGGCAGGTGGATTTTGCTGGAGTTGTCATCACGTCGATGACGTTTCTCGTTCTGATGATGATGTCGGCAGAGGATGACATCACGTACCTGGTCCTTTAGTGTTTCTTCTAGTTGTTTTGATGCAATCATATTGTCCAGAATCATATCTGCAACAAGGCATTGTCAAATAAATTTCATAAAAATGTCAGGGAAAACAACATCAGTAACTATTCTGATGCAGTCAGCAAATTTCCGACCACATCGCATCAACCTGTACATAACAGTCTGGGTTAGAGTGAGTGAGTGAGTGAGTTTGGTTTTACGCCGCACTCAGCAATATTCCAGCTATATGGCAGCGGTCTGTAAATAATCGAGTCTGGACCAGACAATCCAGTGATCAACAGCATGAGCTTCGATCTGCGCAATTGGCAACTGATGACATGTGTCAAACAAGCCAGCGAGCCTGACCACCCAATCCCCGTTAGTCGCCTCTTACGACAAGCATGGGTTACTGAAGGTAAGAAAAGGTTAGAAAATCCAGTAGTATAACAATCAATACCAAAACAATGCATCATAATATAAAAAATAAGTTGCCATCCATATAGCATCTTGCCATTTTAGTAATTCATTACTCTTTTTGCTACATCAGTTTTTTTTGTGGTAGCTAACCGTTGTGTTGATGCTTGACATAGATATTCAATACCTTGGAGTAACCCCAAAGCAAACACATGTCACCAATAAAAGAGAATCATAATCAGATCAAATTTAGACACATAAACACTTTTAACTTCTGGCAAATGAAAATTTCTGGCATCAAATATTCAAAGAAAACCTGCAAATCTGGAATCAGACAATGTTTATAAATATGATTAAGTACAACATTTGAGTCATTTTCCTTCTGAAGAACTGTCTCACCCAGAAAGGCCATCACATCACCTTGGTATGCAAACACATAAGTTTCCATGGTAACTGAACATGCCTGCTAGCAACAATATGGAAATAAAACAATAAATCAAAAGTGTTCTGAGAAATATTTACAAACTGTAGCAATTAGATTATGTGGATTCCATTTCACCAAGCTAAATGACATATTTATCAAATTTGGTTTGAAGAAACTACTTGTCACACAAAGTATTTATATGCAGTGATAAGTCTGAAAGATATCCAGGAATTGCATAACAGTTCAAAACAGCATATAAACCACCACTACCTGATACCAGCAGCTGAGAGACAACTCCTCAAGTGGTGCATCATAGATCACTTTTCGACTCCTCCTGGCCAGTAATTTCATGGGGTCACTTTGTAAACATATCACCCTCTCCGACTTGTTAAGTTACAATACAATTTTAAGTCATGCAAGATTATGGCCTGAAAAATGTTCATCATATTAGCAGCTTAATGATGAAAGCTGATTTTTGTAATCTTTTGCTTAGTTTCTACATTCAAATATTTGGCTAGGGAATTATTTTGTGGGCTAGTTAGTTTCAGGCAGCTAGCAAAATTTGGAAACTATTTTGCACACTGGTCTGAGCCAGTGCCTACCTGTGACCTGTTCAATGTTGACAGCATCCATGTCCAGTATGATGGTGCCTGTCATAATACAGCATCGGAGTTCGAACAGGGAGTGGAGAGACAGCGTGGCCACATGAGGCTTCGACCACCTCTCTCCACCCTCCTCAACATCCTCCTCAAATTTCACCCATCTGCAAAATGGAAAGACAGAATGTACTAACAGTTGTTTTACATCTTTTCCCTTTTCATCATTAACTCGTCAAAGGGGTGGTAGGGTAGCCTAGTGGTTAAAGTGTTTGCTTGTCTTGCTGAAGACCGGAGTTTGATTCCCCACATGGGTACAGTGTGTAAAGCCCAATTTTGGTGTCCCCCACTGTGATATTGCTGGAATATTACTACAAGTGGTATAAAGCCTTCATCACTCAAACTAGCTCAGCAAAAGGTTCTGAGTACAGGCTCGTCAAAAAAGACTTGCACAAAATTGTTTTATTTCAAAAAAGACGTCACCATTTAGGAGAAAATGAACTACATTTATTGGTTGCATGTCAAGGTCCAAGATCTTAATATTGGCAAAGCAAATGCAGCATTTATTTACTGTTAACAGCATATTGAATTTACATTAAACCAAACAGATCAATACATGGTTAAACAATGGGCTGAAAGGTTATTTCCAACATTGCTGCTTCAATGTTTAATAGACGTTCCCAGTACCAGTTTGAGGGGCAGTGGGGTAGCCTAGTGGTTAAGGCGTTCGCTCGTCACGTGGAACACCCGGGTTCGATTCCCCACATGGGTACAATGTGTGAAGCCCATTACTGGTGTCCCCGCCGTGATATTGCTGAAATATTGCTCAAAGCAGCATAAAACCATACTCACTCACTCACCCAGTACCTGTTTGATGAAAGGAGTTTATTAAGATGTCAGTAATCCTACAACCAGCTTGTTGCCTTTGTAACACAACATGACAGAGATACATGTGCATATAAACTAAATATTCTTCAAAGCAATCACAACGTAAGTACTGTTGAAAAAGAGCATGAAAGTCAAGAGGTCCTTGTCATAAACCTAATGTTCAGTGACAGAGGCTGAGCAGGGTCGCCAGATTCAAATATCAGAGACACAATCCTCAAAATGCCCTTTATTTTGAAAACTGTTAAACAATCTATAATTGTTCTCATTTAGAATTGTGAAACATAAAAGTTGTCTTTACAAACAATTTGCTGCATATATCGAATCAAAAAATAATTTCCCAAAATGTACAATCACAGGTTCCATTATCGACTGAATTCAATCTGTAAACACCAACATGCAATCTTAACCTACACCTTCTACATTGATTTCTCACATAAATCTTTATTCCAAATGAATTAAAAATTTATTTAAAAATGCAAATATTTTATTTTCTGAGCTGCACTTTTGTGAAATCCATTTAGAATTCAAATTGATGGAATTTGGATGGCTGGAAAGTCCAATACCTCCTGTACCATTCCTCCAAAGGAACAAGACTGCTTTGACCTTAGAATAGAATTTGTGAGAAGACGGGCAATCAGAACAACACTCTTTTAAGCAAATCAAATTTGTGAAAGCATTAAAACCTAATGCTGTTACTATTTGAACAGCAAAGTGCTGCCATCAATATTTCCTCTTATAAGATTCGATAAATTCTTATACAGGTGTTAATGGGTTCATGGACAAAATGTATGACAACTACATCATTTGACGAGCATGCTAAGCTAAATACTATCTGGGCCCCCGTTCACTTGGCAATCAGAGTATTAAGACTGTCACTTTAGGCCTGTATTGAGGCTACAGTCAACAGAAGCCATCCAAGAGGGTGATATTGTGAACACATGGTTTGAGAAGGTCACGGATTGGTTGTCAGGCATTGTGTACCACTACAATTAAACCAACTACCACTAAATTTAGCAATATTGAGTGAGTATGGTTTTATGCCGCTTGAAGCAATATTCCAGCAATTTCACAGCGGGGAGTGTTTCAGGCCGTATTGATGACTTCCGCTGACTTCATTATTTATCAGACACTGTGTCTGGCGGCCTAAAATTTTACCGGTCATGAATGAACTTTGCCAGTCATATCCTATCACCATACTGCAAGTACTCATTTTAAAGTTATTTCAGTCTGCATATTTCCAAAACATAACAATTTTTGTGACCATGAAAGCACAGCCAAGACTGTCATTTCGCTCACCCATGATTTTTTCTTTTTAAAACATGATTATGTAGCGGACACAGTGTCCGGCTGGCTTTCAATTTACCGGTCCCCAACAAGTTTTACCGGCGATTTGCAGGTATATACCGGAGAACGGAAACACCGGATGAGCAAACGCTTTAACCACTAGGCTACCCCACCGCCCTCGCAATTTTGAGTGGGTGAATTAGGTTTTACGTCGCTTTTAGCAATATTCCTGCACTGTTCCAGCAGGGACACAATAAAATGTGTTTCCCACATTGTACCCATGTCAGGAATTGAATCCGGAACTTTAGTTTGACGAGCAAACACTTTGGTCACTTGGCTACCCCACCACCTCTTAGCCATTTTGATCCCCATTTTAATCAACAAATATAACAAAAAAGCAAGAAGACAGGATTTTGTGGAGAACGAACCCTTCAGCTTGTGAATTCCTGTCCACAACTGAGACAAGGTCGCCATCATACAAACCTGGCAGTTTCCTTCCACTCCATCTCATCGCCATGGAAAAATAGTTCGGCCATCTCACAGAAGAGGTCGTGGGCACGATGTTCTTCATCCTCTTCCTCCTCACCGAGGATGTACTGGACTCGCTGGGAGGGGGGCGTGGCTGTCAGGGGCACAGAGGACGCATTAGTGAAGGAACATGTGAAGATTCCATAGAAACCTGATGGACTTTCTGCAGACGTCACATACCATGAAGTTCATGTACAGCATAATGTCAACAGGACCTGTTTCAGAGTACTCCTGAAATGTTACTCTTACTCCAATAACTGTTGCTGTGTTTCTTTTCAAGATGTTATAAACCAATCTGAACCCTGTATAATATTAATCAAAAGTCCAAGAAAGAGAACACCTTTCCATCAAGAATTTTCCATCGAATCTTTTGAAATACTGAAACTGAGGGATATATCGTAAGCACAAGTAACTATGGATGTCGAATAGAATTACACCAACAGATGGGACATAGCTCAAGGATGAAGTCATTTTCTCAAAATATGAAAGAAACTGAGAGAGACAGATTGGTTGCTGTGAATTTAAAGACGCAAGAAACAAATTACCTGTTACACTTGTGATGAAAGAAAAAATTGAATAGTTTATAAAAGTCTCTTTCTTGGCTCAAATATTTATTTCCAAATCTCATTTATCAGAAGGTCACATATTCCACTACATCTGTCACAGTACAACAGAGAACTGGGATGTGCTGGTATCACTGGGACATGATGAACAAAGGTCAAGGACAGAGGCCAATCCAAGGTCAAGCGGCCATCCAAGGTCAGACATAGCCTCAATTCATGGAACTGATATTTTCATGAAATTTGTTTGTCACTTGTTACCTCGTGTTTGTTGCAGGCAAAGTTTGGAAACAATATTAATTGGGTGTTGCACAGTATGGTTGGAAACACGTCAGACTCACACAAAATTTCAGTGTTTAAGTGGATAAATGAACAGATAGTTGAAAACACAGAACCAATGATGCCATATACCAGCATAAAACATTTCATTTCATTGTTATCATTGATCAAATATCAACATCATAGCCTACAGTCTGTAATAAACAATTTTGAGTCCAAACTGCAAAAAGAAACTTTACAAGACAAGTGGCTCAATTCACAGACTACCATCAGCCATATTCCAGCTTGAAAAAGGCAGTCTGCACAGAACTATCTTAGCAGGACTGACTGACTGACTGAGCTTGATTTTTCGCCGCTTTTAGCAATATTCCAGCAACATCGCGGTGGGGGATACTTGAAATGGGCTTCACACATTGTACCCATCTGGGGACTAGAACCCGGGTCTTCAGCATGACGAGCCAACGCTTTAACCACTAGACCACCCCACTGCCCCTATCTTAGCAGGAGCAGATACACCAATTGTGTGAGCTATTTTCCAAGCAGTTGAAGGAAAAAAAGACACAAAAATTGCCAGGTTATACTTGAATCTTGACCTTTTTGTTGATCCATCAATACCTTGACACCATTGTTAACATTGTCACAATATGGCTGAAATATTGCCGATGTGACGTTAAATATTAACTCACTCACTCATTGTTAACAAAGGCCATAAATCTTGCGTTTCCACAGAACAGTCACATGGAAATATATCATTGATTATCAGACAGTGATAACATTATTGTCACAACAAATGTCTTAAATTAGGACATCTAACAGTGAGATAGATATTGAGATTGTTATTCCACCACCAGAAATTCTATTATTACACTACACAAAGTGTTAACCATGACACCCATTGTCCTACTATATAGTGTTCCCTGATCACAGAGTTCAAAGGTTTGTTAATGGTCAAACTGATCACACAGCAACATTCTTTAATAAACCCATTGTGAAAAACAGTGACTTTCCCCCAAAAATGAAAATGACTGAGATGAAATAAATACTGCTCTAGAGTGGATCTTTAAGTTGTCCAAACTTCTAGAAAAAGCATTCTCAATGTTTTTAAGTCATTGTTTGGGAATAAATCTGCAAAACCCATTTGATTGTATATTCACGTTAACCCATCTTAGCTGCAGCTTGCCATCCATTAACAAAGGAGATAAAGTTAGCCCACGATATGGATATTACAAAGTGAAAATACAGGCTGAAATAGATACCATGAATCTAAAACCTCTAAAATAATCGTATGGATGAAGTATTTTATTGATATTTATCACCAGCCCGAACTTTCACTACATATATACTTCTTGATATGTTAATACAACCACGACACTCCTTTTGAAACAAGAAAATGCATCTGAAATTTTAAAACAGAATTTCTTATACATACATCAAGGAACAAAACTGACTTAACATTATGATTACTTCACAGGTAGGTATACACTGTTCTTGCTTCACCTATAAACACATTTACTTCAGATGTATGAGTACACTACATTCACTGGTGAATACAGGCTGGGCTAATACAAGAGTAGTGTTGATGTGTCTCTTATTTCAGCTGACTAATGAAATGAGGTTGTGTGTAAGCCATGGAAGTCAAATGAGAGCTATAGGGGTAAGGTGAGGGAGTTGTAAGGTAAGGTGAGGTGTAAGGTAAGGTAAGGTAAGGTAAGGTAAGGTAAGGTAAGGTAAGGTAAGGGTTAGAGTAAGGTAAGGTAAGGGTAAGGAGTTAGAGGATAAGGTAAGGTAAGGTAAGGTAAGGGTTAGAGGTAAGGTAAGGTAAGGTAAGGTAAGGAGTTAGAGGATAAGGTAAGATAAGGTAAGGAGTTAGAGGATAAGGTAAGATAAGGTAAGGAGTTAGAGGGTAAGGTAAGGTAAGGAGTTAGAGGGTAAGGTAAGGGTAAGGAGTTAGAGGGTAAGGTAAGGTAAGGTAAGGAGTTAGAGGGTAAGGTAAGGTAAGGAGTTAGAGGGTAAGGTAAGGTAAGGAGTTAGAGGGTAAGGTAAGGTAAGGATTAGAGGGTAAGGAAAAAGGTAAGGTAAGGTAAGGAGTTAGGTAAGGTAAGGAGTTAGAGGGTAAGGTAAGGTAAGGAGTTAGAGGGTAAGGTAAGGTAAGGTAAGGTAAGGAATTAGAGGGTAAGGTAAGGTAAGGCGTTAGAGGGTAAGGTAAGGTAAGGAGTTCGAGGGTAAGGTAAGGTAAGGAGTTCGAGGGTAAGGTAAGGTAAGGAGTAAGAGGGTAAGGTAAGGTAAGGAGTTAGAGGGTAAGGTAAGGTAAGGAGTTAGAGAGTAAGGTAAGGTAAGGTTGAGGGTAAGGGTGAAGGTACTATAAGGTACTTGTCAATACTAGTGAATACCAAGGCAAGATAACAACAAGTACTATCTGTCTCTGGACAGATGCTCTATGCATGTGGTCATTCAGGGGAGATGATGATGGAACATGGGGTATCCAAACCTGTGAAGTGTTGAGATCATTAATTGGACTTTTTGTCAATTCCTTTCAAAATATTCAAATGCATTTTCTTAATTTTCCCCAATTAATGTTGTTTTAAAACTCAAAATAAAAGAAAATAAACAATACAAACTAACACACAACATTGGGTGATACTACTCATACCAAATGAAACTTTTCTCAGCAAAGCTGTGAACAAAATATTACAAATAAATTGAATTATGGGACAGAGCATGTTGAAACAACTGCAGCACACTGTGGTGGTCACCTAAAATCAAGGGAAACATGTATATTCAGAACATGATCGCACTAGACTACTCCACAGGTTTCATGAACTGAATGCATTACTTCATATCTCACATTTTAGTAAACTGCAAATTAATTAGATGCTTGATTGGCATTTATTAATTATTATTATTATTATTATTATTGAATGTTTCTTTAATTCATAAAAATTTGGAAAATTATTTGTTTGTCTTAATACATTAAAAATTATGATAGGTAACACGAGTTAAATTTTCGCCGATGTGTACTGAACTGATTATAAAAATTTCAACAAATCCACAATGTCGTTAATGATGCAAATATATCGTTAAGCTGTTACATTAAGTAAGGATTAAAAAAGCGTGTTTTTCCTCAAGTCCCACATCATACAGCTTAATGAACATATCTGTTGTTGCTGTATGTTAATGCGGACATCCCTGAAGGAGCACTACTATAGGCATGTGTTATATATAAAGTGGCTGAATGAGACTTCCAAGCTGTGACAAGCATTAATTTGGCTCTGCTGACTTTTATCGGAGCAGACAAACGGACACTGACAGTTGGAGCACTAGTCTGCAGTCAGGGTCAGTAAACATTCAATATGTCAGATCAGAGCTCCGCAAAACGTCAAGATAATTCAAAGCTGCATGAAAGAGTGTTTTGATTAAATCACAGCTAAAATCAGATGTATATGTGAGCAAAGCCTTAAGTGGCGCAGTAGGAAGTTTTTTAATTATTGTGGTCACACATGAGAAGCATAATAACCAAAGAAGGAGAATCTGGGGTTCAAACTGGCAATTAGGGGATCTTGGTACCAGCAGTAGGACAACTAAATATTTTCAGCCAGAGTAGTAAAGAAACACACATTTTCATCATCTAACATTTTACAAGTATTAGATATTGCACAGCTTCAACACTAGGTAATTTCTCAATATTCTGATTCTTTCAGAAAGAATACAAGAATTCTCACTAAATTTTGACATGTTTCCAGGTGCAATTTAATACACTTTCAACCAAACCAAAAATGCACACTTACTTTGATGAACACAATGGGATGAACACACAAAGCAAAGTTTTTGTCAAAGAAACAAAAGTTCTACATGGAGTTAGGGTTGGGTGAAAGTGACAGACAAGGCTCGAGTTAACTCCCCTTGACAACATCTTGAAGGTAACCATACATTATTTATGGATGACAGACTTGCACATTTATGAGAAAATATTAACAAACAACAATTAAATGTGAAGTGTGAAATTGAAAACACAACACCGTTGATTGATGATGTTAAACTATTCAAAAATTTGAAAAAAACATGCACACTCAGAAACAAGGTATAGAAAATGAATATATATTGGGTTAAAACACAGACAGGTCTCTTTATTGCAGCAATAACAACTATACACAGCCAATAGTCTAACAACCCTTTCAATCCTCAGGTAAGCAAGCCGACTTGCTTTAATTCTCTTCAAAATAGGCCAAATTTGATCATTAATTGGTAACAAACATATATTTTTCTAGAAGCATATTCGTAACGCATATATCCTTATATCTCATCATTCAAACAAAAGGAAAAAAAGGGGCATAATTTGTCTTCCATCATAAAATTTTTCAAGAATTCCCTTTCCATGTGTTTAAAGATTGTTTTCCAAGACCTAAAACTTGTTCGAAATAAAAATTAAATTAGCAATTAAAGATCGTGAAGCAGATTTTCAAACACTTTCTGTGCGGCAATACTTACCAAATGTACCCCTAATACCCTACTGCGCCAGTGAGCTATAGTCATCAAAGGGTTAACTACGACTAATAAGCTCTGTGCTATGTAATGCCACTGTCACAACAGTACATTGAGACAAATCTAGAATCGTTTACGTGCACCAATTACCTGACTTTGTAATGTCATTTTCAACATCAGGTTCTTTTCACAATGAAAGAAAAGTAAAGTTCATTCAGTAACAACAACCGACCAGCATTGTTAATCGCCTGGATGCCAAAGCTCAATTTTGTCATTGAAAACAGACATACAGTCGATGTTGATTTGAACACTTCAGCCTAAAGAGTTTCATAATCTCAAAGTCAAGAATACAAATTGACCAATTTGGCCACACATTGTCTTTATGTTGAAGTTCTTTCTTGTTTGCCACACTCATATTGGTGGGAATAGTGTAAGCACCACATATTTGGGTGGGGTCTGGTCTGTTGACATTGCATGTTGGCATCAAACTACCAACCTTCTTAACTCTAGGCAGGTACTCTACCCACTACACCATGGAATCTTAAGGAGACTTAACAGGAGGAACTCAAAGAAACCCAGGGTTCCTTTAATTCAAACAATGGCAATGAGGTACTGGGTACCCAAGCAGTTGAGGCATCATTGATGCCATGTAGAGTTGTGTCCCTTGCCAGGATGTGCATTATGGTCAAAATGACTCAGGAGCATCAATCTGCTGTGTATTGTATCCCTGTTTCTCACAGAAGTATGCCCAAAACATCTTCTGTGATTTCCAAGGTATTTGGGAGGCCGAATGAATAAAAGTTTGAGAGAGTGAGTGAGTGAGTATTGTATTACACTGCTTTTAGCAATATTCAAGCCATATCAGGGCAAAGGACTTTAGAAATGGGCATCACACTTTGAAACCATATGGGGAATGGAACATAGGTTTTTGGACCGGCGAGCAAGTGCTTTAACTACTGGACTACCTGACTGCCCAGTACAAAATTCAGAGTATCTCTGTGTATATTGTATATGGCCAAAGACTCCACAAAGATTTCCAGGGTATTTGGCGATGCCTGTGTATAGGAATAGTCTGCCTTAATTACATAACAGTGTGGGCTTGATATAGAGCTCTTATATCATATTTCAATATTACCCAAAAGGTGGACTGATATAATAGGCTTTTTATGAGACCCTTCATCATGTTATACAATCATTATCGGGAAGCTGTCATGTTCAAAACCTTCTGCATCTAAATATATCGGTAATCCACAATGACGTCACAGATAACGGAACTGACTGGCAAACAGAATGGATCATTTGGTAAATCAAAAATAATTAGAGGGTTAACAATTTGACATCCAGGGGATTAAACCCCAAAAGTAATCATATAAGGCTATCTCATATTGTTTTTCAAAAACATAACACCTTCTTAAGACTGAAATGAATAGAAGTAGATTAATTATAGAAATTTTAAAATACCTTGACATCAAATTACTGATGCTCACCTGACTCTTCACATTCATGATAAACTTTCGATCTAAAATTTGTTCACATATTGCTTTGTTTCAAAATAGTTATTTAACGGCATTACTATACAGAATGAGTTTTCCAACAACAGTTTAAGAAAAACACATTTGTCTTTCTTAATTACAAACTAATTGACTCAAACTGAAAGAACATATGTTCAAAGTAATTCAGACGACACACTGGATTACAAATTCTCCAGATATAAGACCTCCAAAACAAAACCTGACACTAGGACATTTTGAAGCTTCATCTGAATGATTAACTTCTGTTTGATAAGTTTTCAGTATTTACTGACCGTTCAGATACCTTCATAATTCACACACTTCTAAAGCTAAGATTCCAATTCTTAACATTCCTACATCTTTCCCAATACAAAGGCTATCTCATGCACTGTAGACACAATTTCCAACTAAAAAATAACCCATATTTCCTGCACTTTTACACCTAAAAATCCATTACTGGGTTCTGATGAAAAGAAATCACATTATAAAATACAGTAATCAACCCTAAACATGTCTTCACCGAGTTCAGTTATTAATGATTTCAACTTGTCTACCACTTAGCTGCTATGGGGTTCCATCAGGGTAAAAATCAAATCAATTTCAATTCAGCTCTGAATTTACTTCCAAAATGTCTAATTAGATAAAAATCCATTGAGTTTAACACCATTAAAGTAACACTCTTTATATGAACTTCTGCGAGTCACAGGTCATATGGTATCTTACTAATTCACAGTAAGGAGTGAATTAATTAAACAATCACTTTTCTGAAATATATAGTAAGGAATGTCATATATTGTACATGAAAACTAGCCCCCAAAATGAATCTCTTATCTTGGCATCTAGTTATATATTGTGGACACTTTCAAAGTTACATTGTCAAAAAGTCTGACACTGTCATATAAATTCCACACAATGCATGAGATATCCCCCTTTGATGCACTAGGACACTAACTAACATGTGAAGTCCTACCTATATACCAGTGCAGTGTTGCATCCAGGTTGTGCCAGCTCTGGGGGACTCTCACAAGAGGTGAGGTGAAATGGGGTTTAACATCGCTCTTAAGAAAATTTCCTCATATGACGATGTGCATGTGTGTGTGTGTGTGTGGCTGCTTGTACTAGCCCAGACCTAAGCTGGTTTTATAGTGCTAGCTCACTGAGATACCGTGCCACAGTTAAGCATGAATATGCATGTGAGGTGCAGTGAGGGAGTGAGTGGAGTTGTGTTATGTTTAATTGTTCTGCTTGTGTTGTGTTTCATTGTTCAGTGTGCCGTCTTTCATTGTTCAGTGTGTGCTGTGTTTCATTGTTCTGCATGTGCTGTTTCATTGTTCAGCGTGAGCTGTTTCATTGTTCTGCATGCGTTGTGTTTCATTGTTCTGCATGCATTGTGTTTCATTGTTCAGTGTGTGCTGTTTCATTGTTCTGCATGTGTTGTGTTTCATTGTTCAGTGTGAGCTGTTTCATTGTTCTGCATGCATTGTGTTTCATTGTTCAGTGTGAGCTGTTTCATTGTTCTGCATGCATTGTGTTTCATTGTTCTGCATGCATTGTGTTTCATTGTTCAGTGTGTGCTGCTGTTTCATTGTTCTGCATGTGTTGTGTTTCATTGTTCAGTGTGAGCTGTTTCATTGTTCTGCATGCATTGTGTTTCATTGTTCAGTGTGAGCTGTTTCATTGTTCTCTATGCATCGTGTTTCATTGTTCAGTGTGAGCTGTTTCATTGTTCTGCATGCGTTGTGTTTCATTGTTCTGCATGCATTGTGTTTCATTGTTCAGTGTGAACTGTTTCATTGTTCTGCATGCATTGTTTCATTGTTCAGTGTGAGCTGTTTCATTGTTCTGTATGCATCATGTTTCATTGTTCAGTGTGAGCTGTTTCATTGTTCTGCATGCAGTGTGTTTCATTGTTCAGTGTGAGCTGTTTCATTGGTCTGTATGCATTGTGTTTCATTGTTCTGCATGCATTGTGTTTCATTGGTCTGTATGCATTGTGTTTCATTGTTCTGCATGTGCTGTGTTTCATTGTTCTGCATGTGCTGTCATTGTTCATTTTTCAGTGTGTGCTGTCTTTCATTGTTCTGTATGCATCGTGTTTCATTGTTCAGTGTGAACTGTTTCATTGTTCTGTATGCATCGTGTTTCATTGTTCAGTGTGCCTTGTTTCAGTTTTCTGCATGCATTGTATTTCATTGTTCAGCGAGAACTGTGTTTCATTGTTCTGCATGCATTGTTTCATTGTTCAGTGTTAGCTGTGTGTCACTATTCTGCATGCGTTGTGTTTCATTCTTTAGTGTGATACAAAGAGCAAGGTAGTGGAGTGGCATTGTGTTGCTTGCTAATTTATTTATATTTTGTCAGTTAGAAGCTTTGATTAATTATGACACATGGGAAATTGTTTTGGATTTTTTCTATTTCTTCTACATTTCAGGGATAACTCTGTCACTCAGGTAGCCTGGATGCAACACAGTGCATATTCTACACAGAGATGAACCTATTAATTCCCATGCACTGCCTAGCGATACACGTTAGACAAAACTATTGCAGTAAAATAAGGAGATGAAAGTTTACAAAACATACATCTGAAATATCCTGTTTCATTGAACTAACAAACGATTCCAATGATTACTTAAATCTATACATCTTTCATGCAAACTATATATGAAGAATCATTGCCCTCGATCCTCATCAGATCCCTTCAATCCAAAGGAATAGCATATAGATCATGCCTGTTAAATTGAAAAACCTTGCTATTCCAACATCCTGTTTTCTAAACAACTATTGTTATGAACAAAGCATATTCCTATCCATGATTTATAAGCCTAGAAATGTCTCAGGAAAAGAGTACAGCCAAGACTAACACAGTTTAAGTGTATCAAAAATACTTTTCTAAAAACATATTAGAAACTGCAAATTACAAACTGTTTCAGATTAAGAAGTGCTTTTTTAATCATCAATAAACATATCCCGAGGACTTACCATCAGTGATGTCTTCTTTGGGAATTCTCTGATCCCCTGGCTCTCGTCTATGGTGTTTATGATGTCTACGACGATGACGTCGTCGTGGTAACTGTAATCCAATGTACACTGACCCTTGTTTTCTGTGATCTGAAAAAACAACAACACCAAATACAATAGAACATTTATTTATCATTTCACTGTTTTTGTGAAAACAGTTATTTTTAAACATTACTAATTAATACTAATAATTACTTGACATTACCCTTTTCAAAAAAAAAATCAAAATGGATTGTGTGATAAAAGTACAAACCTATGTAAGCATGTAAACACACAAAAATCAATGCACACTGTAGATAACAAAACCAAATCAGACATCAATCCTCACATGTCCATCATGTGTGACTAAATATGATAATTTACCCATCATCAGAAGTGGTTAAAGCTGAGCATATGTAATTATTGTATGACAGGACCATAATTCAAAAATCGTTCTTTCCATAAACATTAATATCTGAAATATTTTTACTACACTGGTCTGAAGATGGAGTTGATCAAAAACATTTCGAAATTCATCATATTCATATGCTGCCAGCTAGCAATTACAGCGATTTATCTGAGATTCCAAACTAAACAGCTTGGCAGGCAAATTGGAAAGAAACCAATTTTTCATGCAAATCTGGGATTTAATAATATTCCTTTCTTAAATTCAGAAGTATTTCAACATTGCTTTCAATGCAACAATGTTGTTGTCCATTACAGTGATCTGTTATTGAAATACTTGTGTCTTCTACGAAGCCGAAACATTCAGTTATATTTTAATTCCCATTTGTGAATAGTGCTGTGGATCAGACCTCAGAGGTCCAGATAAATCCTGGAATTGTAGAACATAAACAAATATTGGCTTCATCTATCGTGTATTTCTTGTCAAAATACAGCAATTTGAAGCAAAAAGGAATGTGTGGAATTCCATTTTTAACCAAGCATGCATAAACACAACCTCAAAAGAGCAGTTTACTCACTTTACTGTTGTGCAGAGTTTGATTGAATGAGTGAGTGAGTTGGCTTTAAGGCCACTTTGAAAAGTATTTAAGTGATTTCACATTATGGCAACTTGATGTGAGGGAGTGAGTTTAGTTTTACGCTTCACTCAGCAATATTCCAGCTATATGATGGCGGTCTGTAAATAATCGAGTCTGGAACAGACAATCCAGTGATCAACAGCATGAGCATCGATCTGCGCAATTGGGAACTGATGACATGTGTCAACCAAGTCAGCGAGCCTGATCACCCGATCCCTTTAGTCGCCTCTTACGACAAGCATGGGTTACTGAAGATCAATATTCTAAGCTGGACCTTCACGGGTCAGCTTGATGTGAAATGAAGGAATAAAGTAATACAATGCTTTGACATTTACCACTTTGAAGAAATTAACAATAACATGTTGGTTGCGTTGTTGTTTAACACAGCACTCAGCAATATTCCAGTAAATATTCAAGGCTGGACCAGGCAATCCAGTGATGACATGTGTCAACCAAGTCAGTGAGCCTGACCACCCGATCCCGTTAGTCGCTTCTTACTACAAGCATGGGTTACTGAAGAAGATTCTAACCCGGATCTTCACGGGTAAACCATAACATGAATTTGGTGTGACAAAGGAAGAAACACAACCAGGTCAAACTGGGTTTTGAAAAATATTTTGACACTGTAAATGGAGAAACCTCTGACTCCGATTCCATCCATCAGCCGAACTGCTCGGCAATCGAACCACCTCAACACATCCGTTTTCAGAATTAATGGACTCCTCATGTCTTTGGACACCTTAAGTTTTTAAAAACCCATAGTCTTGTGGACAGAATGTCTGCCTAGAGGGCAGAGGGGTAACGTTGGTGTTAAGACCTCTGGATGAGTCATACCAAAAGACTGAAAAGATGGTACTTGTTGTTTCTCTGCCTGGCACTTGACATTAAGAGAACTGGTCATCTCAGGGTCAGTATGCTGTGTTTGAGGAAGATATCCATCTCAAACTGTGTTATAGTATTTCTGTTATGCAGTATATAGTCCTGTTGCCTGAAGGACACCCTTAAAAATAATATCTTTTAAATAAGAAATTTGGTTCTGAAGTACAAAATGGATGATCCGACTAACATGGCATAAAATATCAGCCATGAAATAAATTAAATCTATCCCCCTTTGTAAGAGACAACGAGCAGACAAGAGACGAGCATTTCTTACAGCTATCTGACCAATATCTAATGGTTAGAAATAGTTCAAGCCAACTGGAACTCTGCCATCTACATGGAATACAAGAACAGGGAAAATGGCATGAAAATGTATCACAAAATTGATGCGAATCTAAACACAATTTTTCACACCTCGCTATTGGTTTGAGCAAGTAAACAAATGAGCAATATTCTCACTAGATCACATCAACCTGCAAATGTCCTGACAGCTTGGGTACCAATCAATATCTTCCACCAAATCTATGCCACAATTAGTTGGAGTCACAGGCTGTTTGCAACAGAAGTATATGAATGTAGATCAGCCTATCTCATAGGAAAGCAGCTGTATTAAAATTTAAAATTTAATTAAATTTAAAATCTGCATCAAAATGGAATGTCTGTCACATAAGCATGACCACCGACCTGCCCATGATCCACCAACAGAAACTGAATATCAACAAAATCATACTGAACTACACACGTCAATCCTGTAGTTACACACGTGGTTACAGAGGGCGTGAGTGAGTTTGGTTTTACGCCGCTATTTGCAATATTCCAGCAATATCATGGCAGGGGACACCAGAAATGGGCTTCACACATTTTATCCATGTGGGGAATCAAACCCGGGTCTTCAGAATGACAAGCAAACGCTTTAACCACTAGGCTACCACACTGACCTTGTTTACCTGAATAAAGACAATACAGGTTTTCACTAATACTAGAGTAGTTAGGGTCAAACACATTCTATGGAATCTCTTTTCTGGTAATCAAAATCGAGTTAATCTCCAGACGTACATGGAATATGGTTTAGTTGTATTCGACATTGGGTACTCGTCCTGCACCCAAATTTCACTACATAAGATTTTCACTCTGAGACACTCTTTTCGAGAGAGGGGCGGTGGGGTAGCCTAGTGGTTAAAGCGTTGGCTCGTCACGCCGAAAACCCGGGTTTGATTCCCCACATGGGCACAATCTGTGAAGCCCATTTCTGGTGTCCCCCGCCGTGATATTGCTGGAATATTGCTAAAAGCGGCGTAAAACTAAACTCAGTCAGTCAGTCAGTCAGTCAGTCAGTCAGTCAGTGTTTTCGAGAGCTGTTCCCTGTATATCCTGGTGAGGGATTAATGGATCTAGTGGTTAGATTCGATAATTTAATCATGCATGTCATCATATCCTAACTGCTCATGTCATCAATATGCCAACCACTCTACTGCCTGTTCCAGATCTGACTGCATTTTAATAAAGAATTGATGCCAAGTTTCAGGACAATGAAACCTGGGTGACATGATCATCAGCATACAGAATCGTGGACTGGAAACCGGACCAAACACGAGTCTGAGCTATAACACTAGAGCAGCTCAACATATGTTGCCTGTGTGCTCATTTATCGCTGCACTCTATCAAACAGGAAATATGAGGAAAGATGTAAATGGGATGATACCTGTCACCTGCATCTGTGTGATTTATTGTCACTGAACAGTATTTCAGTTAATGTATATCCCAGCCTGAAGTACTTACCGGATGTAGGCAGGTACAACTTTAGCAGAGAAGCCAACCCTAATTTAGCCCAATTAGTATTTGGGCCAAAAACTGATGCAAAAATTAGTATTTTTTGGCAAAATTTAGTATTAACCTTTCCAAAGAATATATTCATACTTAATATATAGATATTCTAAGAACTTGTTATTAACATTGCGCTCACCTAAACCAGTAGTAAGTATCCACATATAGCTTGATACACATTGATAAAATGTGGTTGCAGTTTATTGTGTATGGTACATATGCTTTTGATAATTTAATTCAATGTATTTTCTGAAAAAATTGTACATTTTTACTGCTATCGTAAAGTCGCGTATTTTGTGTTGGTTTTTTTGTAAGGGATTTTGTAAATCATATGAGTTGGCATCTCTGCTTTAGGGTGACCAACTACTTCAGGCATTGTGTTGAGAAAAATATTTTTGTTTGTTTGCCGTTTAATGCAGCACACAGCAATATTCCACCTATGTGATGGCAGTAAATAATCAAGTTCCGGACACACAATCTGGTGATTGACATCATGAGCATCAGTTGGATACAATAGCATGCATCAGCCAGGTTAGCGAACCTGACCACTCAATCCTGTTAGTCGTCTCTTACGACAAGCATGGGGTGCTGAAGATAAATTCGAACACGGATCTTCAAGGGTCATTCAGAAATTGTGGAGCACATATGTTGAGAATATGAGATTTAAACCAACTAGAATAGGCAAGGTAAAGGGATGTAACTCTGCATAGAGTATTGCAGCAACCCCTTGGCCATGCAGCCTCTGTCCAATGAGTTAGTGAATGAGTGAGTGAGTGAGTGAGCGAGTTGGGTTTACGCCACTTTTAGCAATATTCCAGCAATATCACGGCAGGGGACACCAGAAAATGAGCTTCACACAATGTACCCATGTGAGAAATTGAACAAATAGTCTTCAGCACAACGAGCGAACACTTTAACCACTAGGCTACCCCACCGCCCCCTGTCCAGGGAGAGTAAGCTGGGTTCTAAGGCTGCTTGAAATGGTATTTATGTAATACCAAGGCAATGTTTGCCATGTTGAAAGCCACCAGCATTGTGTGCGGACAAATCAAGGATCATTATCAGGGCTAAACAGTGAACCTTGAACAACAGCTTGACCTCACTGTGCCATCTTGGACCTTATACAAATCCAAATGGTTTAGTGAGTGAGTGAGTGAGTGAAGTTTACACTGCTTTTTCCAATATTCCAGCAATATCAAGGCAAGGAACACCAGAAATGGGCTTCACACATTGCACCCACATGGGGAATCCAAACTCAGGCTTTGGCGTGACGACCAAATGCTTAAACCACTAGGCAACCCCATCGCCCCCAGATTTGGTTTAGAAGAAATGTGAGGTGCCCGCAGTCACAGGTTTGGAGTTATAAAATTCCATCAAAAAAAAGAATCACAAAAATCTACAGAAAATGATGCTTATTAGAGCCACAGATTGGGCACAGACTTTGATGTTACACTGACTTGTGATTAAAAGACATAATATGTAAAAAAAAAAGCACTAAAAAAAGCATAATTAATATAATGAGTGTTGCTTTACGCAGCTCTCGGTGGAGAGTCAAACCTGGCTTGTTGACATGACAAGCAAACACTTTAACCACTAGACTAGAATGAGTGAGTGAGTAGGGTTTTACGCCGCTTTCAGCAAATATTCCAGCAATATCACGGCAGGGGACACCAGAAATGGGCTTACAATATTGTGCCCTTGTGGGGAATCGAACCCAGGCCTTTGGTATGACAAGCAAACGCTTTCACCACTAGGCTACCCCACCACCCCCTTAAAGAATGAACCCGTGAAGGTCCGGGTTAGAATGAACCTTCAGTAACCCATGCTTGTCGTAAGAGGCGACTAGTGGGATCGGGTGGTCCGGCTCACTGGCTTGGTTGACACATGTCATCGGTTCCCAATTGCGCAGATCGATGCTCATGCTGTTGATCACTGGATTGTCTGGTCCAGACTCAATTATTCACAGACCGCCGCCATATAGCTGGAATATTGCTGAATGCAGCGTAAAACTAAACTCACTCACTCACTTAAAGAATGAAACTACAACAGCAAGATTTGACACACTTAGCAATGCACAAGCTGCCAGTCACAAGCTGTGCAGAGTTATGAGATGTTATTCACATTACTGAACTTAAAGAACACAAGGTACTCGCCCACGTCATAGAAGATTCCTTCATTTCAAGTACCCTTCACCTGAATGAAAATTTAATATTTTGGCAAGTTCCAAATTGGTATTAATCCTTGTGAGTGTTTGAAACATTCTCCACTGAAAGGCCTGTTTGCTTCCCCTGGAAGGCACAAGCAATCACCATGTTACTATTATCACACAGATGAGAAGCAATGAACGAGTGTCCTGGGACTTTCAACTCCATTCTGCCACTGGATGCAAGTCAAAGTAAAAGACCAGACTACCCTAGGGCCATGGTGCTGCCATTCTCCTGTGAAGATCAGACTTGTCTGCAAATTCATTGTTCACAGATGTATCTGGTCTAATTAGGGATATTTCTCTGAAGCATAAACCTTTTGCAAAAATGTTTAATACTTCCCCTTTCAAGTCTTGTTGTTTCATGTCTATGTTTACAACGAAAAAGAGATTGTTAATTTAAGTTTTTATGTTCTCACAAGTTTTCAAGACGGAATTGTGTTTACCTATTTTAGGCCTGCTTTTGCATTAACATTATAACAAAATTTATTGATTGAAAGTTCAGCAGAGCTATTTTCAGAAACAAAACATCTTTTACAGAATGTTTCCAAGATGGCTGCCAGGAGTTATGTCTGTGACCTTGAAGTTCATAACCTTGACCTTCGAGGTCAGTGACATATTTTCAGATATATAAAACTTGACATTTAATGAAACTAACTGTAAACGTGCCCCAAAATATACCAAGATCATGTATACAATCTTTTGATACTATTTACATAAAAAGAATTAACATGTTCATGCACACAATGACCTTGACATTTACATCAGACTGTGATGTTGCCGAAGAACTAAATTTGGAGCATAGGAGGTGGAAGAAATTTATACATAAAATAAAATATCGCTAATACTTTGAAAATCCTACTAAAGACCAAACTTTGTTTTAATATATGGACAGACCTGAGAGTTCAGCATCACTTGGGGCGTGTGATCGGACAAATGACCCCCAATCTCGTACTGGCATGGAGCCATCGATCTGTTCTCCACTGAGGCGTACTGGGGCTTGCGACATGTTTATGTGTCGAGATGTGTTGGTATGTGTCGGGGTAGATTATGACTAGAAGCTATACAACATCATAGCTCCGCTGTCTATCATCAAAGTCTGCACCTGAAACATATGGAACATTCAACATTAAACCATCTGTTGGAAGAAATACAAAGTAGCTTAATGAATTGACTGGTAAGCACTTGACCATCGTCTTTGTGGTTTAAAACTTACTTAATAGACATTCCAGCCATTTCATGATAATAACAATAATCTTTTTCAGATTAAGTGAAATCAAAAACAATTTGGCATTTTTCTATATAGTTATTCCATTTCTGTAAAAGGCAAACGTGAGTTTACCACCAATCTGTGTCAGATTACGTGGGAGGAAAGCCTGAGGTTTACCACTCTGATGAAGCGTAACAGCATCTGAACTGGCAGACTAAGAATCACACTTAGCAGGAACCTTGTGTCAAATGAACAACCACACAAGTCAAGCCTGCCAAAGGGACACAACTCTGCAGAGCAAATAACAGAACCTTCTGTCTCACATATTCATGGTTCATGCAACCCTTTACCAATGAATACAATAAGCTTGGCTTCAGAAATATAGTGTCAAGGAACCTGTATTGATCATAAATGGTATGGTTTGGGTTTTTTCATTACCGATTGGTCATTCTCCCAAATTCTTCTGCCAAACATCATGTACATTCAGGCCTCTGAGTCTCAAATGCATGTTATACATGGTTAACACAAGACATTTGCTGTTAAAGTAAGTAAAATCATATCAATATAATATGGCTTTAGCTCTGACAGTTACACTGGGGTTCATTTGTGGAAATGAAAGAACTGTCGACATTTGTCCTTGATCAAAGTCCAATCCATATTAGGCAGTCATTTTGGCTGTCCAAACCCTATTTGATTCTCAAGTACAACTATTACGAGGTACTGCGACCTAGGATTCTTGTTGGTGGCACTTCTCCAGATGAAGTAGCTCTACAGCATAACTGCATCAGTGAAGACATAAAAAGAAATGAGAACAATGCACTCCAACAAGTCTTGAGGACACACAGTCTGCTACTGACGAGAGCGTGGATTAGCACTGGTGACCTTCAGGGTAAAGTCACCTTCACGAGTATGGATGAGTACTTCTGCAGCAACTGTGCATGTAACCAACAGAACTCAGTGACTGTTACAAGCCTGTAATGAATGTCTGCGTATGTCACCTGCGTGTACTCAAGTGATTCCCAGGATGCAACACAAAATATCCCACCAAAATCCTCTCCTAAGATTTGAAATTCTCAACACCAACAGTTGGAACAATAAGGGTTAAACTCACATCTATTCCCACCAACTGGAAAGCTGATCAATGAAAATATTCAAAATGCCAACATTCCTGTTAAACCCTCCCTACAATAAGTCCACTGAACACATTGGAAAATTAATCCAGACTTACTTCTGAGGGAACGGTCATTTAAAATTCTACTGAACCATGACAGAGGTGAGGTGAGGTGAAATTGGGTTTAACGTCGTGCTTGAGAATATTTCGCTCATATGATGACGTCCCATGACAGAGCCATTTCTTATCATCATCAGGTCAACTGAAGGTATCATACAACCCTTTGTCAACATCAGTGTAAACAAATAAGTCAAAAGCAATATGTGGTATCAAAGTCAGTGGAAATGCTCCAAACATTCCCCTCTTGTTTTTATTCATTCTGGCTTAGCTTGTAAATCATCACAAGGGCCAATGTTATCGGCATAACACACAGGAACCCGTGATCAGCTTCGCGCCAACGTAGGCACTCAGCAATCAATAATACCGGGCAAAAGCTCATCCATGGCAAACTGTGGTCTCACTGTGTTACTTGGAGGTGTAATCGTCTTATATTAAACATTAATTCATCCTTGACGTGATGAAAAATACTAAGCCTTCTTTGGAACAAGTTCAGCAATTCATCTTCTGCTGAGGACTTGGTAAAACAGGCGGCAACACAAAATCACTAAAGTAGACCTGTACAATTTTGTTCTTCCATTATTCCAATTGTCATTGTTGAAAATAGTTTGAAAGAGGTGTGTTTCTAAATATTTCTTAAGTATACACTAAGGGAAACAAATAAGGAACATCACTTCACGACAGTGTTCCTTTATTTATTTTCAGATTTCCTCCCACAGCGCTATTCAAAGCTGGTGATGAAAACTGGAAAATATTGAAGGAACACTTGAATTTTCCTGTGTTTCTTTATTTGTTTCTCTCAGAATAAGTATTTTGAAGACTGGTGTCTTACCGAATGGACTCTATCAAACAAAGTAATTAATCCAGCTTACTAACATGATAACCAGTCATGCATAGACTTTATTTACAGTAACGAGAAAGGAATGTCTCCACCTGCTCTCGTACCTGTGATGAACAAACAGCATCTCTACTCTGACCTTGTACTACATGTTCATGTGAGGTGTTCAAAGGTGTTCAAGGTGTTCACTGACAACAGGTGTCCAATACAGTTCAGTTAATCCATTGTGTATTCTGTATGATTTAACAGAATATCAGCTGGATATGAACATGCAGTCCAACGGCTCAGAATCTGGAAAAATCATGGTCTATCCTAGCTTAGCATTAGCGACCATATAGGTTCTTTCAGAGGCAAATGTTCATGGCTGTTAAAGCAATTCTTACAAAAGTAAGAATGATTGTTAAATTGATTATTACAATGATTGTACATAGTTTATTTCATCGATTATTAGAACAATTGTTTTGGGGTGATTGTTAGACTGTAACTGTTGTATTGATTACTACAATTGTTACAGTGACTGTTAGACTGATTGTTACACCTGTAACTCTTACAGTGACTGTTACACTGATTGTTACACCTGTAACTCTTACAGTGACTGTTACACTGATTGTTACACCTGTAACAAAAACAGTGATTGTTATCTATTGATCATTACAACAATTGTAGTTTGTTTCGTCCAGTGTTACAATTTGTCAGAGATTCTTACAATAGAAACAGTTACTGCTATTTTCAAGATTACAAACATTAGTTACTGTTCATTACAGAGACTATTACAGTTAATGAAAAGACAAAGAAGAAATTAAAATCTAAATTAAAATCGGCTCAAGAAACTAACATTATTCAATGTGCAGTAATAAGATACATAAGACTTGAGCTTAATGCCGAGTTTACCAGAGCAGTAGATTCAATGAGGTGAAAAGTGAGCGAGTTAGTTTTACACCGCACTCAGCAATATCCATCTATTTGGCAGCGCTTTGACAGAGTGAGGGAGTGAGTTTAGTTTTACACCCCTTTTAGCAATATTCCAGCAATATCACAGCGGGGGGACACCAGAAATGGGCTTCACACATTGTACCAATGTGGGGATTCGAACCTGGGTCTTCGGCATGACGTTTGAAAAATCTGACGATGAGTTTGGTTTACAATTGGAACAGAAGTAACCACTTTCACTATTCTGCATATCTGATCTAGATTAGTTCAGAGGATAAGAGACAGTAGAAAGTTTGTATTCTGAATTTTTTTCATTTAGTCTTTTGGGAGAGCTAAATACAATAAACTTTTATCAAAGTAAAACTCCAACCCAAAATAAAACTAATCAGTGTTACTCATACAAATCAGCAAAGACAGCCTGACAAAAATATACAATCGTCATGAATTACGAGTCCTGCACTATGAAAACCCAAAGAGCAACCAAGTGCCCAAATAATAACTTCAGTAAATTGTAAAAGTATTTCTATCATTCTGTCATGGCCAAAATAGATGTAGAAACTCACAGAGAAGTGTATACACAAACACTTCCTCCAAATAACCTATCAAAGAGGTACACAGCACCGAGAATATTTATTTATTTCTCGAACCAGATTTCTAGAAACGTACCAATTTGCCTCCCATAGAACGAATCTACCAGTATGAAACGACACTAATTATAGCAATTCCACAATCGCATGCTGCCAATAAACAGTTTCCCGGTCCATAATTAATCAAACTGCAGGTATGAATCAGACGTTCACCAGGATGACCTTCTGACGTGCTTGATCAAGAGTCCTGCGCACAACTATGAGTGTGTGAGGCTTAATTCTGCAGCAATATCACTGCATGGGTGTCAAAAGTCAAACCTGGTCTTCACAGTGAAAGGCTGAAACTTGCACCACTGGGCTATCCATTCCATCCAGCATATGAGAGACTGAACTCTTTCATTCACAGTTTGGCCTTATAATTATATTAGTCATTGAGCGGCTTCATTACATAATTCAATTTCAGGGGAATGTAAGCAGTCCTTTAGGAGGTTAAGGAGTCTATGGGCCACAAAAGACCCGGAGTATTTTATATATTACAATCTACGTTTGAGGAAGAACAAGATCCAAGTTTGAATTAGTCTTCAGCAACCCATGCAAGTTGTAAGAGGCGACAAAGGAGATCAGGTGGTCAGGCTCAGACTTGGTTGACACTTCATCGTATCCTAATTGCGTAGGTTGATGCTCAAGGTGTAAATCACTGGGTTGTCTGGTTCAGACTCGATTATTTTCAGACTGCCACGATAGAGCTGGAATATTGCTGAACTAAGTGATAAACAACAAACAAAATGAGGAAGAACTAGATAGATATAGAACACCACAGTGAGTGAGTATGGTTTTAAGCCGATTTTAGCAATATTTCAGTAATATCATGGCGGCGGACACCACAAATGGGCTTCACACATTACCATGGGGAATCAAACCCAGGTCTTCAGCATCAACAAGCATATGATTTGACCACTTGGCTACCCCACTACCCATCAAACACCATAGATGTTTTCTTCTAATACAAAATACATTATGTGAGGCTGTACAGAACACCTGTTCCCAGTCTGACAGCCATGATCTACTCTTTTCAGAAAGTCCTATGTGACTGTAATGAAGGAATTGCATTTTGAAATGGAATTGTATGTTAAGATTATTCACTCTATGTACATGAGTTTTTTAAATAACCACTCTTATCAAATAAACAATATCTGAAGGCCCAGCTTCCATCAAACACAAGTAATAAGAACCTTATGATCTCAATCAATGATCTCTTTCAACTGCAAGAAGAATATTAGGTGTTAGCCCACACATTCAAAGTATGCCCACACACTCAAAGATATCCTATTAACAAACAGACACAACAGAAGTTTACCATAATAAAACTACAATACATAAAATGGACTAATGCAGCAAAGTATGCTAAAAGATATATCATTAGCAAATGGACATAAGTTTACAAATGACGCATGGACTAATGCAGCAAAAAATACAAACACAGCTAATGTAGGAAATTCTTCCTTTTGTTTCAATGCTTACATTTACTGTACTGAAGCATGAATTGTTTGCATTATGACATCATTTTACAACATGATAATTGCACATCAGCAAACAACATAACTCATGCACAGATAAACACTTCACACATTGATCTCTCCCAAAACAAACAGCAGCTGTGGTAAAGAGAAGATTAAAACCAGAATGTTGACTTCCATGTCAAGCATCGTCCAGCAATTACCAAAGCTAATAATGAAATAAAATAAAAATAGACAAAATGCCTTTCCAACCTCAACAACTATTGAAAGCAAATTGCTTTTCACTCAACAACTGTCTTGTGTCTAGTTCATTCATAGAGTAATGTCACACTTAGCAATAGTACAGATGGTAGAATGTCAATAATCAAGTTTGAACCAGGCAGTCCAGTGACTGAAATCATGCAGAATACAATGCCAATGCCATAGAGTCTGACCATCTAATCCATTTAGGGGCGGTTGGGTAGCCTAGTGGTTAAAGTGTACACTCATCGCGCCAAAGGTCTGGGTTCATCTCCCACCATGATATTGCTGGAATATTGCTAAAAGGGGCAGAAAACTGAACTCTATCCTACCAAAAAGTAGATTGCTGGGGACTAATAACTTTGACATAGGATTATCTTGAGTAGTATCTAGTTAACATATCAAGATTGTCACATTGTATCTATTGAGTAATCTTAAGATTACAGTTTCTGATCCCATTCACAGCATAATTTTGTTTATCACTGGGGCTGAAGAAATGTTGGGTCAGACTTGGCTCAAATTTGCTTTAGTCTTAGAATATCCAAGCTATTCTCATAGCATGTGAAAGTGATACATACACCCTATGAGTGAGTTAAGAAATACAGTTCGAAATTGTGGGAATGTAAACATTGCGAACGTTACCGTGTCGCTGAAAACTTCGCGAGTCGAATTGAGAAATTTAAAATGTCAGAAAACATAAACGTAATGTTTCCACCAGCGATGTTAGGTGAGTGAAGCAACTGCAAACCAAGAAACGGGATGCAACGCAGTAGTTAACTGTAGGAGGCTGTACGAGGCGATGACAACTGACATGCATCGTGACGTCGCTTACATTGTGACGTAATGTAAAATGGTTCGATTACGAGGGGGCACACTAGAATGGCGCAGTGACGGGATAACGTCATTCAATTGTTACGTCATCAAAAACTATACCTTTATTGTCTAATAATGTATTTTTTGTTCGATTGTTCTAAGCGCTAAGCATCTTAGAATATGGTTTTACGCTGCTTTTAGCAATATTCCAGCAATATCGCAGCGGGAGACACCAGAAATGGGCTTCACACATTGTACCCATGTGGGGAATCGAACCAGGGTCTTCGGTGTGACGAGAGAAAGCTTTAACCACAAGGCTACCCCAGCACCCCTTAACCCCATAGACTCAAGCTTATTTAAAGGCAGGTGTTAGAGCATGACGAGCGAACACTTTAACCACTAGGCTACCCCTTCGCCTATGATGTGGACTGGTTTTATCACAGTGTCCACCCTCAACACAAACAAAATCCAAAATTATTTTACAACCACATACGTTTTCTGAGAGAAATCATACCACAATGCCATCCCATGTCAACAAGATTCATAATGAAAATATTCTTAAAATAATCAAGTGTAGCTGTCTCCAAAATCCATGTTACAAAAATACCTAATTGGTATAACACTGTAACAATTCCAAATTTAAACCAAACTGACTTCTCAAGATGTATGAGAAAGAGACAACCAATACTGACATTAATTTTGTTGGACTACCTTTCCTGCTTTTTTGTTTCTGGTAAAAGCTACTGTAATAAGAAAGTGATAATCTAAACTGACATTCATTTGGTTAAAATGTCTTTTGCCTTTCTTTCTTCCTCATAAAAGCCATAATTACCATGTCACAAAAATAAAAAAATATATAACTCATAATAATTTCGACACATATTACTTACTTTACAAGACCTTGATCACCAACCCGACAGAAACGTCCCTCAGTGAATGAGTTAAGGCTCGTCAAGGTGACAAAACAATGGGACGTTCAACACAGGTCTCGTGTGGCAACTCGCACCTCATCTTAAGGAGAACCACCACAAGCAACATTTAACCCCACAGCGTGTTTTGTCAGAACCAGCAGCATGTCACTCAGACGTCCATGTGATATTGTGGACTGCCAGAGTTTTGCATGGCCATCTATAAATGCATATATGTGTAGGAGTATCACATTGCCTCGCACATGACAATCTCAAATATCTGATATTCCTGGAGACAGGTCATCAGTTATTTCCCCAGAACGGAATTACTCAAGCTGTACCCACAGAACGCTGTCTACTGAACAATATTCATTCTATTACCACCTCGAAAAGGGTTCATTTCATTTACAGGGTATTAAGTAAGATTGGTTTAGGAATAACTTGGTCATTTTACTATAGGAGTCAGATTCAGAGATAGATTCTGATAATAACCTTTGGTCAAGTAAACAAATAATACTTCATATCTGGACATGAAAATCTACTGATAATAAGAGACAAGGCTGGGACTGTCACATTGCTGACCCACTATGAAAGGGTTCCACTCCATATAACCCACTGATTACACTACCGACAATGAATAGTTGCCTCTGTCTTCAAAGAGAAAAGAATTGTAAAAATTATTTGATAAGAGACAAACACCTTAGCCCTGTTCTGCAAAGCGAACTTGGCCCCAAAGTGATCATGACTGACATACTTGAACAGAGCTTTACCGTAGTCGCACTGCTAAGAACTCTTTGTGGAAGTGGGCTCATTTCCATTAGAAATCTCTACTAAAGCAGGGTCCACTGTATGACTATATCATAAGCATATATTTATGAATCACTATAAAGCAGTGATACATAGGTTTCGCAAACAGGTGAGTATATCCTGCCCTTCTTGTGGCACAAACCACAAACACATGCAAAGGCAAGGCAAGTAGGTCACCTTAAACATAGGACTGACTGACTGACTGACTGACTGACTGACTGACTGACTGAGTTTAGTTTTACGCCGCTTTTAGCAATATTCCAGCAATATGACGGCGGGGGACACCAGAAATGGGCTTAACACATTGTGCCCATGTGGGGAATCGAACCCGGGTCTTTGGTGTGACGAGCCAACGCTTTAACCACCAGGCTACCCCACCGCCCCCCTTAAACAGAGGACTGACTGAGTGAGTTTAGTTTTAAGCCGCTTTTAGCAATATTCCAGCAATATCATGGCGGGGGACACCAGAAATGGGCTTCACTCATTGTACCCATGTGGGGATTCGAACCCGGGTCTTCGGCGTGACGAGCCAACGCTTTGACCACTAGACTACCCCACCGCCCCATCTTAAACAGAGGAACATATGGTACAAGTCAAAGTAGGAAATTGCTTCAGAAATGTTTTTTCGTCACTGATGCATCAAATGTGGAAATGCTATGCCATACTGCCATGAAACTTTCTGAAAACTTTGGCTTTAAATGTTTTAAATGTTGAAAGATGGTGAGGTTTCAGTGTATGGGCCGAGGAAGTGGGTCAGCAAGTACATGAATGATTTGAGGTTATGATCAGGAGACAGACAGATGTGCTACCTACCCCTACCTACCTATCTATCTACCTACCTACTTATATGAAGTTAGCCGTGACAGGCTTGATGTTATACACTTAACAGAGAATTGATGGCCATGATAGTAGATACAGGACAGTGGGCACTGGCAATGTGTTCACACAACAGATTCACTGAACTGATTAGGACACTAAATATACATCCATTCATGACCTGAGTACATGTTGGTCTACACTCACAGCTGTATCACACTAGGAAATGAAAACATAACCTTGAACCTCAGACTGATAAGAAGCCTTGAAATGAAGTCCATTAAACTTCAGACACTTATTTTGGACTACCACTAAGTTGTAGGCAACTCCAAAGCAGATAATTTTTGTCAACTAGTAAAAAGGAAAATGAATTTCTAACCCTGTACAAATATGTTTCTAGCATGCTTATTAGAGCTTGACTTACCTATATTGTTTGTCATTTATTCATTAAAATAATGATAACAGCTCATTGGAAAATTTAAGATTATTTTGCAATATTATGTTAATTCATTTTCTTAATTTCTCTTAGGAAGGTGCCATGAAAAACAACCTTTCAATACCTGTAACGGGTAGTGAGGTAGCCCAGTGGTTAAAGCCTTCTCTGCTTATGAAAAAAGACCTAGGTTCACATCTCCACATAGTTACACATGCAGGGCTCCAGATAATTTTTCAACATCAGGAGTACGTACTCCTTATTTTTCCAATATAGGTGTACTGGAAAATCTTAAGAGTACTGAATGGAATTTAATGGCATATCAGTAACTTTGTGTTTCGTGTCATATATGCACCACAACATTGCTAGTCTTGTGTAAACAGGTCAATAAACAATAAAACAATACTTTTTCAGATACATACGTCTGTAAATGATTCTAGGACCATTGTCGTCGTGCGTATCTGCTACGTTTTCCAAATTATTTCCTACCGTATCGTGCATATTTTTTATCCGTACATACGCGCCGATACGGCCCTTATCTGGAACCCTGCACATGTAAATCCCAATCTTGGTGTAATTTCCATGCTTGAATACATGCTTAAACATTGTCAGTACCTGTAACAAATGCACAACACTGTACCTACACCCTTGTTCGGCTTTGATGCACCAGCCTTGACCTCCAGGCAAGTAGGGAATTACTGCCACATACTGTCATGCTTAAACTGCCCTTGCGACAAACATTCTGCTGTAGGCTGTTCGGGATAATTTGTCGCAAGCTAAAGACTTCCCAAACAAATCGGCCAATCGGAAACAATTACACTGAAGTGAAAGTCGATGATAGCAAGAGTCTTGCTAAAGATGGCAATTTCACTAAACACCACATACAAACAAGACATATCTGCGAATAATAGTTTGCAGATATGTAAACACATTACACAGACTGCAAACTTCTGACACAATCAAGCCCCGAAGTATCTATGTGACCAATCTAAATGTTCAATAAACCATTATAGTCAGTAGAGGCTTTTAAATCAAACGGTTTCCAAAAAACTTAAGCACTTAAATGTCAAGAAAGCAATAAACTTAAAACCAAACCACCTACGAATGACCGTTATATAGCTGGAATACTGTGAAGTGCAGCATAAACAACAAACAAACAAAAATACGGATGAAAATCTCGACATGAATCACGTGCATGTGCACATGCATGTATGCCCTAATTACCAAGTTGGACACGAATATATATATAGTAACAGTGAACAGAAGGATAGGAAAATCCCAGATACTTGTGGTTTTTCAATTACATCTATTACATAACATCAAGTCCGCATTAGTGAATTACTTCGTGTGCACCAACTCCCATAAGATCCTGCTATCAAACAAGGTAATTATCTGCGACCAGCCTGTGTGATCTGGAAAAGGTGACCCTTCTAGCCTGTGGTGTACCTTCATGTGCAGTCGCCATGGATATACATCAGTCAGCTTTATGCCAGCCTATTGATTGCCAGGAGTCTGGGGCCAACTGATTGGAAATAGTCTTCCCCCATTACTATCAAGCCAAACACCCAATGAAATTCCATGTAACAATGCTTATACACGGCCTTTGCTCATTAACCCTTCCTGGATGAGTGGCGTCAGATAATTAACCCTTTCTTGCTCGAGACTCAAAACAATTCCACTGGTGCAAGTTAACCCTTTCCATCTTAATGACATACCATTTAAGTCTCTCAGTTGACCATACATATCTATGAAGAGATCTGTTAGAAACCATCATTGCTGCCTACTGTAAATTCTCCAAACTGGCCCTGCATTCCCAACCATGAATGCAGTCTTATGTCAATCACCTCATTCTAAGTGGCACTACATTAACAACCATTGTGTACAATTCCACTTGTATTTGACAAAAACATCTTACTCTTAGCTGAATCCAACAGACAAAAAAATAATGACACCACCATAAGTATAATACTGACCAACATTTGTTAAATTCCTGTCCAAACATGCATTTATTCAGTAATTGACAAAGTTTCTAACATCTCCATAACATATAATTTCTGTAGAACACCACAAAGCTTGAAAGACTTCATCCACATCCAATAAGGGCTGACAACATGCATGTCTACATTAAGTACACTGAAAGGTTTAGGTAGCTGGACCCCAAGCATCACTACTAACAGGACCTTTTTCAAGCATATTTCAGTTTATCTCAGCTTTCCTAGGGACTGTTCTTAATTTATTTAATTGATGAGTGAGTGAGTGATTTGGGTTTTACACCTCTCTTAGCAATATTCCAACAATATCACTGGGGTGGGGGGATGAAGAGGAGGAAGAGAGAAAGAAAGACACCAGAAATAGGCTTCACATATTGTACCCATGTGGGGATCGAACCCGGGTATTTGGCATGACGAGCGAACGCTTTACCACTAGGCTACCCCACTGCCCCATTCATACAAAGATATAGGGTACTAATTACATTACGATATTTAAAAACAGTTCTGACTACACAGGGCTATTGGTTTAGTACTTGATTCTGATTCCAGAGTTATTGTGAAGGTGCATTTACACAAGTAAAGCTGATAATTATAGGTCATTAGGCAGAATTATACAGAAATATTGAGTGAGAAAGTTTAGTTTTAGGCCGCTGTTAATAGTATTTCAACAATATAATAGCAAGGGACACCAGAAATGGGCTTCACATACTGTACCCATGTGGAGAATTCAACCCGGGTCTTCAGCGTGACAAGCAAACACCTTAACCACTAAGCTACATGACCGCCCATATAGAAAAGTGCTGTACTATTAACTGTAACATGGTTCAGTTTGGGTAAATTACTCAGAACTCTCAGACCCCATTGTGTTTCAAGTTACATGTTTGACACAATTTTCACTGTCAGAGATGTTTGTCATTGACTTACTTTGTTCTTAATCCCCGTCATTGAACCAACAACACAACCTCACCTTGTTTGTAAATGCACTGTGAAAGGGTTAAGTTATCCCTGAACGACCTTGCCGTTGGCCTCATGACCCTTCTGGGGTTAATCCAAGCTCAATGATCCTCGGCCCATGAACTTAGACCAGGAAGGCTAATTTGGCTTAGGGACCAACGTGCGAGAACAACATTAGCTGAAGAATGATCTTGTTAAACCTCATTTTCGGTTATTCCAACAATCCCCAGCTAACAAGGCTACTGACAAATGACGTAGTTCTATCAATGGTTACCATCCACTTATGCCATATGATGATACTGCCATACATCATCAGAATCATAACGTGTTACTTCCTGGTGCCAGGCAATGCAGGCTCGGTGCATCCTGATGAAGTCTCATTAAAACAGCACAATTTATTCTCCTGTGTTTTAACTCCAAGAGGAGGAGGAGATGAAAAACCTAATGGAAATGGAAATAGATTTGCATTTCCACAGTTTGGTAAGGTGCGGGTGTTGATGATGTTGTATTCTGGCCATGTGGCAGCCATTTCAAGCATATGGAACACACTTTGACCATTTTTTTTGCCACCACCTTAACACAAAGTGAATGAGCTGTTGCAGGTTGCAAATATTTGCAATCTTACACCATCCTCACTACATATCTAAACTATACATTTAGAACAAAATGATATTTTGTCTAACATCTTATAGGTGAAACATCTCAATCTAACATGGTTTCTCTATCTACCAAATGGAACACTAAAACATGGCTAAAGTGAGTGTATGAGTGAGAAGTTGATGAGATTTGTTAAGTCTCCTCACAGCAATAAACATACCAGGAAAACACAGGACAGATGTTGGTAATCCAGTTGTCAGCTACCGCTGTGCTATTCTACTGCCATTGAATAATGAACGGTATTCAACACTCTGTCAGTGAACATGGCGGGCAAACACTACATGACGCAGACCACAGGTGTTAAACTTTACAGTGAAATCCGTAAGCATGACCATGGTGCTTACAAACCTAGGATCATAGTCTGATTGAAACTGAATGATGATAATATATGGATAAAGTATAGGAAAGGATAACTTGCCACAATGCCCTTAAAATGGGGAACTACTTTGGATTGATGGGGGTTACTGCAGTCACTGACGGAAGAGCTGGCTTCACAGAATATACATGGGAATCAAACTAGTCGCTCTATGTGACTGGCAAACATACAACTCACTGCCCCAAATCCCTACCACCTTACAAAACATGCGAGTGAGTGAGTTTAGAGAGAGACGCCACTTTTGGCAATATTCCAGCAATATCAGAGAGAGAGAGAGAGAGAGAGAGAGAAACAAACCCAGAAATGGGCTTCACAAATTGTACCCATGAGGGGAATCGAACCTGGGTCTTTGGAGTGACGAGCAAACGTTTTAACCACTAGGCTACCTACCCCACCTTACAAAAACCACATAAACATGAGACCTTCTAATACAACAGCTTCAAGACCTTTTAATAAACAGCCTAAACACTATGTTAGAATTATTCTTCTTCCAAAATTCAAACGTATTGAGCTGTTTGGCCAATAAACTTTCGACAACTTGCTATAATTCAATTTAAACACATGACAATTGTGAGGATCGTCAACACTAATAACCCTTATAAATATTTCTACCATATCGATGGTTTTCATTTTAGCACCTACATCCAGATGAAAAAAATCTCATAAAGTACATGAAAATAGCAGATCATCACCATCCTGAAAATGATCCATCACCAAGAATATTATTTATTAATCTTAGCACTTCTTGATCAATATTTTGCCAAATTTTACGACAAAAGATGGAGAGAGAAACATTATCCGGCAAGAGCATGTCCATCCATGAACTAATCCTGGTGATGAGACTGGAAGGGTGAGATGAGTAGGAAACTGACTCATGTTCTGCAATAAGCACAAGTTATTACGTCTGGGTCGATAGTATCAGGATAGTGATACCACCCATAATCAACATCAATTGACTTTGCGGGAAGAAAGAGGTATGGATTGAACCTGAAAATTCCCTTAATCCAATCTTACCAGGTATTGGACCAATAGCTGCCTGATGTCCTCAGCACATTGTTACCTAGGCTTCTACTGTAAACATACACCAGGGAATACGGTCATGAATAGTGAACCCAAACCATGGAAGTTGCCCTTGTGAGGAAGGAAACATAAAAACAACAATGGATTCTTCAAAAATATGTAGACGGATGAAAGGACAACTATATACATGATGCATGTGTCACAGGAAGTAAGTCACTGAAATATTAGAGTGAGTGAGTGAGTTCAGTTTTACGCGCTTTTAACAATATTCCAGCTATAACACGACAGGGGACACCAGAAATGGGCTTCACACATTGTACCCATGTGGGGAATCCAACCCGGGTCTTGAGTATGACGAGCAAATGCTTTAACCACTAGGCTACCCCACCGCCCTGAAATATTAGAGGCTAGTGCCTATTTTTAGTCTTTTGTTTAACGCCAGACACTCAACAACTCCATATTCTTCCAGTTGCATGATGTCAACCTGTTTTGCAATATTCCAGCTATAAAGCGGCTGTCTGTAAATTATCAAGTCTGGATCAGAAAATCCAGTGATCCACATCATCTACGCAGTTGGGATATGATGATGTGTGTCAGCGAGTTTGAGCACCCAAACCCCTTTGTCGCCTCTTACAACAAGCATAGGTTGCTGAAGACCAATTCTAAACTGGATCTTCATAGGTGATGTCAGCCTGGAGTCTGGACCAGATGATCTAGTGATTGACATTAGGAGCAACAATCACCTGTCAAACTGTCATCAAAAGCATTCAACCAAGACACCAATCATGTTCAACCTATCCAATAGGCAAGGTGGTATGACAAGCATATTTTTAGCTAAACAAGAATTCCCAGCGTAGATATTGCCTTTTATTACCTACGAGGGTGAACATATCAGGGTTCATATTTTTCATACAATGCCCTAGGGCAAAATATCACTTTGTCATGGTGACATGACATCATGAACAAGGCTATGCAGTCACGTTTCTACTGTGACATTGCGTTCTAATGCGGTGACGGCGGGTAGCCAGCCTGTGTTTGAAAGTAGATTTGGGTTTATTTTCCTCAATTTGACAACTTCAGTAATAAACAGAATATTATATTCATGCCCATATCATACTATGTTTACGACACTCGTGCCTAAATATCGGTATATTCCTCGCTCTCGCTCGGGAAATACCAACATTTAGGCACTCATGTCGTAAACATAGTATGGCATGGGCACTCATATAATATCCTCTATGTATTTATGACTGGCTGTTTATGAAAACCACAAACATATTGTGCAGTAAAGAACTTTACGAATTTTAGTTCCAGAAATAACTAGTCCACAGTATGATAATGTAATAATGTCAATAGTATTATACCTCTCTATTCTAGATCGATAAAGAAAATCTCGATTCAAACCCATGATCACTGGTTCCTGGCTGGTTTGTTGGTTGTTTAACGCTGCACTCAACAATATTCCAGCTATATGGTGTCAGTCTGTAAATAGTAGAGTCTGGACAAGACAATCCAGTGATCAACAACATGAGCATTGATCTATGCAATTGGGATGCAAAGACATGTAAGTTGCCGAGCCTGTCCACTTGATCAAGTGGCCTCTTACGACAAGCAGGAGTTGCTGGAGACAAATTCTAACCTGGATCATTATGGGTGCTCGGAAGACAACTGTGCCCTTCAGACAACTGGGTCTTCCATGCTCAAATAACCCCAGGGAGAGCTCACCTTACTTAGAACCCCACAAGAGAAACTGACTGACTGACTGAGTTTGGTTTTACGCCGCTTTTAGCAATATTCTAGCAATATCACGGCGGGGGACACCAGAAATGGGCTTCACTCATTGTACCCATGTGGGGATTCGAACCCGGGTCTTCGGCGTGACGAGCCAACGCTTTAACCACTAGACTACCCCACCGCCCCCCACAAGAGAGAGTCAACACCAGACACTAAGAGAGGACTCATTCAACTGAAGATCTGACTTATCTTCAGATAACATCATACAACTAATGGGTTTGACATTCCTTTTCATCCAAGTTGTGGCTGATGTAGGTTCAAGACAACTGACACAGGATGTACACCAGAATGTTTTTGTAATAGGCCATAAAACAGACTTAAATGGTTTTCATTACTGATGTACCGCTGAAAAAGTACAAATTCTTTGATGTGTTGGAGGAGGGACAATTTGTGATAAGGCTGCCTGTCGATGGTATCTGCTTAATAACTGGAAAGATGTGTTGTACCACAAATAACACTTCAAATATTTCAACATAGTTTTCATATAATCATGAAATAATAACTGAGTGATTGAGTTTAATTTTACACCACACTCAGCAATATTCCAGCCATATGGCAGCGGTCTGTAAATAATCGAGTCTGGACCACACAATCCAGTGATCAACAGCATGAGCATCGATCCACGCAATTGGGATACTGATGACACGTGTCAACCAAGTCAGAAGGCCTGATCGCCGATACCGTTAGTCGCTTCTTATCACAAGCATGGATTACTGAAGATCAATTCTGACCTGGATCTTTATGGGTCGGAATATTAACCCTCAACAGAGTTGTTGCTCATAATATCAGTCACCAGATTGGCTCAGATTTGACATTTTACAAACCTCGGTCATATAACTGGGATACTGCTGAGTGTGGTTTTAACGGTACACAAAAAATCAGTGAGAGCAAAGAGTGTGATATTGTGAAAATACCTCATAATAGCAATGTTACCATGGTTACAATGGACAATGATTTTTTGTGGCATTGGTACTATTGACATTATGAAAAAACACCACCACTCTTGTTTACTCTCCTCCATAGCATAACATAAAGAATTTTTAATAACAAGCTTGTACCTTCTGCACTTGAAAGTGGTATCACCAGGCCACTAACTCATTAAAACCATACAGACATGCTGCAGCCAGACCTCAGGCTAATGAAGGTATTGTATACGGGCTATTAATTACCATTAATAGCTGAGCACAGCTGCTTGCCCTCCAGTCATCTTTGATAAGTATTAAACACATTCCCAGGAAGAATCTAATGTGGACGAGGTGCAGTAATCACTGATGTCCATCACAACAAATGGAATACCAGATCAATAAAGTCACAAATAAAGCATGTTCTGGGCTAACATCCACAATAAAAATTTTTTTTTTTTTCCAAGCATGAAAAACTGGTAAAAAAGAGCAACCGGAACAGGCAACCCAATGTTGTTTAGTATCCAGGAAAACAGATCAGTCTTGTTCAGATGATCATCGATATTGATAAACAAAGGTATATTTTGCCTTGAGAAAGCTGAGCACTAGCTACAATGAATAAGAAAATCCATATTTCAAAAGGACAAAAAAGTTCATAAAGTATTCCTTGTGAGAACAGCCCAACTGGACATGTTAGAATCTTGGCATCCCTTGGATGGACGTTGTTTTCGTTTATGTAATTAATGGATGAGGTGAGCTGAAAGGAGGTTCCTCAACAGTTGCTATTGGATACCCTGGCACAGTTTCTGCTGTAGGCGCTCTTCAAAGTGTTTACCAATCAAATGGTCATCAATATTCACCGACTTTCTTAAACCACAAATTCCCACCTTTACGCCTTTTACCACAGTGGGAGTTGACTTGTTTTTCTGAGAACAAGGAATGGAGTGACTGAGTGAATATGATTTTACACCACTTTTAGCAATATTCCAGCAATATCGCAGCTGGGGAAAACCAGAAATGGGCTTCACACATTGTACCCATGTGGGGCATCAAACCCGGGTCTTTGGCGTGACGAGCGAATGCTTTAACCACTAGGCTTCCCAACAGTCCCACATCGAATGGAATAATGACCTACACACACACAAACACTCTCTCTCTCTCTTTCTTTCTCTCTCTCTCATATCAGTAAATGTATGTGTGTTAGTGTATGTATTTGTTTACTGTTTACTGGAATTTCTCGGATGGAAGACATACAGATGTATTTAGAATCTTGGTGTCTCCATGGTGTAATCCGCGGAGACGAAGACGAAACAAGCTCCACATTGTTACTTCTTTATGAACCAATCAAACTGATTTCCATACGACATATAACTCTTACGCCAGCTGAAGTAAAACAAAAATATATGGTTGAATGATATAGTCCCGCCTTGAGGAACAACTATATGTTATTAAAGCACCATGCCAGTCGGTTCTTGAACCACAAGGTCACCAGTCTGATCACACAGGAAAGCAATTCAGCTCCCCATGATTACAAATCATTTGTCTCACTTCACCTGCAGGTAAAACCCTTTCTGTAGCAGAATGACAATTACACTGCTAGTAGCGCTGGTCTAGACAGCCAGTTGGCCAATCAATGGCAAACAACACACCAGCATATCAAATACTGTGAAATAACACCATGGAATAAATCACCTGGAGTTGGATTCCTTCTGAAACCACTAAGACATGAACCATTAACACACAGGTGCAATCTCGTCAACCAGTGTGACAGGTAAATCCAGGTGTGTCACCATCTAGCTTGCCACATGCTTACTTTGTTCATGGTTACCTTGAAATGAACTCCTGCACGAGTCTCACATACAAAATATGGCCACTGGCAAAAGCCATTTTTCATTTTGTAGATCTATTCCTGACAGGTATTTTTAGGTCATTTTGAACACTAACATTGTTTGTTTGCTGTCTAGAATCAAACTCAGTAATATTCCAGCTGTATCTGGGAAGTCTGTAAATAATTACGCCTGAACCATACAATCCAGTGACTGACACAATGAGCATCACTGTATGCAATTGGGACATGATGTCATGCACCAACAAGTCACTGTGCCTGTTTGTTTCCTCTACAACAAGCATGGGTTGCTGAAGACCAATTCAAACCTATTCCAACACTAACAATTATACGTTGACAATGTCAGTATTTCAGTTGTATCACTGTTATCTTAATAAAGGCAGATAACTCTAACAGAACACTTTGGTGAAGCAGGTGTAGTGATGAAACCGAGAAACATGAGATGAATCAGGGATTCCAACCCACAAGTATAGGTTCCTGACACATCCAAGGGACACAACTTTACACAAATTCCAGCCACTCAGATGACTGGGACACCCAACCCATGTAGGTTCACTGTCATTAGTTAACACCTTAACTTTGTACTATTTTTAAAACAAATCTTGTCCTGGTGAAGAACACTGTAAGCATCTGCCTCCTGACATGTTGGTTGGTAGATTGAATCTCGGGACAAATATTTGCCAATGTTAAATTTGTGATAAACACATTGTAAGCATCTGCCTCCTGACATGTTGGTTGGTAGATTGAATCTCGGCACAAATATTTGCCAATGTTAAATCTGTGATAAACACATTGTAAGCATCTGCCTCCTGACATTTTGGTTGGTAGATTGAATCTCGGGACAAATATTTGCCAATGTTAAATGTTAAATTTTGGTTGGTAGATTGAATCTCGGGACAAATATTTCCTAATGTTAAATCTGTGATAAACACTTTTGAGGCTTTAATATTAGTTAAAGATACACACTATTCTGACTGCTAGTGTTACCATGGTAACAAATATGGTTTAACATGGTTTACTTTTCTAACTTTTTGCTAACATACTCAAATGAAATATCAAATGGAAGTGCTTATTAGATTCTCTTTCTTTGCCTTTTTCCTGTAAATCTCTACAGCGCTGTTCTAGCTGTAAATGTTGTTTCTAATGAAGACATGCTGTCATATTTCCACATTCTTCACACGAAATTGAAAAACGGAGAAAAGAAATTTCACTTCCACTGATCGGCACTGAAGTTCCAGGTTCCTGTGAAACAGCCTCTGCCAGGAATTCTGCCATTCCTTGGAGAATCGGCAAAGGCTATAATTTCCCTGAACCCCAGCAGCTATCTTTCTGAAATGTTTTCATCCTTCAAGGATGTCAAACCTTCACACACTTTCTCAAAGTACAACGGCAATCCCAAGTGGTGTTTCTCAACATTTTATCCATACATTTTTCTCAAACTCGAAATGTAATATATCCTTTCTTACAAAATCTTTGACACATATTTCTCAGACGACAATTTACAGTAACAATCAATATGTTGAGCAGAATATCTATAAAAGCAGTAGTTAGCACCACTAAACAGCATTATGTATTCAAACGATTTTTTTTATATTGCATAAAAACAATTAAAACATATCTTTTTTATATCGCATGAAAACAATTAAAATATTCCGAGGATCCAGAGCACATATATCCAACCAGCACATGTTGAATACGGTCATATCTCCAATCATTTATCACCACTATAACTCCTGCAACATTGTAATCTTTCTTGGTTTCCCTGCTAACAACATGGAAAGTCCTATCTTCAAATTGCAAGGGAATAAATCTGTTAAAGGTGATCAGATAATCAGAATTACTGGAATTCTATTTTTTACAATTATCTTTGACATCTTATCCTAATAAATGCACATTTTTGGAAAGACACACAGACAGACAGATACTCACATAGCACTATCTAGCTTCACATCAGGGAATAACGAAAATCATGAAATAAACATATTCTGAAACAAACCTTATTCCAATAGAAGTAAAGACTCTCCCAGAGTAATAATTCCCTTGGGAGAACGTTACCAAGCCATGTCGTTACAGAGTAAGTTAAATTGCCTTTCAATGAAGTCGTCCAGAACAAATGATTGGCAGAAACAAATCCATTTCAATTAAAATGGATTCTAAAATGGCCTTGTTAAAAGTTGAAACCAAAAGAAACTAATTAAACCATGACGATCAATACCTACTTGTGTTGTTGAGAAACAATAAATATATATCTCAAACAGTTGAAGCTTTTCCCTGTTAACAAATTTCATGTATTATTTTCTCACAGGTTATAAATTCTGTTATTTCTGAATATATAACAGCATAATGTTGATTGTTAATTGATTATTCCTGCTTAGTTATGTAGGAAAATAAAAGATGGAAAGAGAATTAGTCAACAGTGTCACATACTTTCACTGTTAACAGCATGGAGCACATGAGAGTGAGTTTAGTTTTTACGCCGCCTTTTAGCAATATTCCAGTTATATCACAACAGGGGACACCAGAAATGACAGGGGTGGAAATAACTTTAAAATTGCTAGTGTACTCCGGAACAGTGGCACATGTAAAATCACTTGCCCCGATAATTTTTCCACTATACCGTCCGTTTTCTTGTTGATTTTTTAAAATAAACAACATATCAACTGGACACCGGTACAGTGTGATATACAAATTTGCTTGCCCGACAGAAAAAAACACTGGACTCGGACGTCAGGCAATGGGTTATTTCCACCCCTGAATGAGCTTCACACATTGTACCCATGTGGGGAATCGAACCCATGTCTTCAGTGTGACAGGCGGACGCTTTACCCGCTTTAATCGTTAGGCTACCCCCCACCCCCAAAGCACACGAGGTCTGTGGGTAGAGACCTGTAGCCCTCTCACTATATCACAGTGGAGACATATTTGTTTGTTGTTTAACACTGCACTCAGCAATATTCCAGCTATATGGCGGCCGCCTGTAAATAAATGAGTTTGGACCAGACAATCCAGTGATCAACAGCATGAGCATCGATCTACGCAAATGGGATATGATGACATCTGTCAACAAACTCAGCAAGTCTGACCACCTGATCCCGTAAGTCCCCTCTTACGACATGCATGGGTTGCTGAAGACCAATTCTAACCCGGATCTTCATGGGTTTGTGGAGATATAAGTAAATATATCTATCAGACATATACAAGTCCTTATTTTATCATTCAATGACCATCTGTATGTATTTGTTTGCTTATTATGTGACAAATTCCATTATTAAAATCCTATTTTATGCTTATGGTGAGTTTAACATCCCTTTTCATATATTCCCAAAATAAATCAATGGGAACACCAAAGAAAGGTTTCAAACACACTACCCCATGACAAGACTTAAAGACAGGATAAGAACTCAAGCTTTACCATGGAACACAAGATCACTGCCCCTGTAACTATTTAGACATAAATATCCCAAGATCAGATGCAAGAGGAACTACTTAATTCCTTCTGTAAGTTAAAGAAAACTCCTTAAAGTTACTTCTGTGTAGACATGCTGCCCAAAATAGTAACCGACAAGGCAATATCAGTCTCGTCGTGGACTTACTAGGGCACAGCAGCGAGGGAGCTACATCGACATCTGACTGATCATTAGATGGTCGATTCACTAATTAAATCAATACTCCAAGCATGGGGCTCTATACCATTTCACTAATAACCCTACGACATTGCCGGAATTCGAGTAACTAGGTTTGGTAAGTCGCGTCTAAGAGTATCTTCTCTATGGCACCGCTGGAAAGATCTTTGTGTTTGTTTTATGGGCACTGTCATCCCTTATCGCTGATTCTGACGAATCAGTGTGTACCACTCATGCAGGTGCTAGACATGCGCACCACAGCCTTGCTGACTTTCCAGCAGGAGTTTGAAAATAATTCCAACATTTATTTTTCATGACTTGCAACAGAATAATCACATTACATGAAGACAGGAATATCTATGCACGACTGGAGTATAAAAGAGTGGGGCTATTTTGAAAGCTGGTTACCAACTCAGACTGATTAATCTCTCATTTCACAATAATGTACCTGGGGGCTAAAAATGAACATTTGATCTTAAGCTCAGCATGAGGGACAGAAAATCAAGCCAACTGCCCCATGGATATTAATATTTTCTTATTATCCATATGGTGGAACATAAGTCATGTCATATTTTCAATACGTGCACATATCACTTTTGCCTAGCAACCATTGTTTCTGTATTTCGTCATCTATGATGTCATTAAACAATTGAACGTGACAAACATAAATAAAATGGATAATAAAGAAATTATTACGCTCGCAAGTGTGCCATACAACTTGTAAGAAACTCGTGCAAAATAATGCCGAGAGCTCAGGCAATACAAAATTTCAGACTCAATTCGTATAAGTCGTACGACACACTTGCTCGTGTAATAATCTCTATAAAAATAAACATGTCATACCTGACACAATGTCTCAGACAACCAAATTTTACTTTCTGTCATCATCATAGAAATTGGTTCCAGCCCCATAGTCTAACAAAGATCATAATTGTTTTGGTAAATACCACACTTAAATCAGGGATAATAAGTAAAGCTGATATCTGGTATCTGATTCCCTATTGTGGCCAAATCAAGCTCACTCACTGACTTACTCAAATCTAAAGTGGGAGAGTATCTGTATACAGCACTATTAGCAACATTCTTATTAAGTCTTCATAAGAATTTAGAAGTTGGATAAACATCTATATCCTGTATACACAACAATTATTCTCGTCCTGATATGTTACATGTTCGGAACATCATACCAATGAGAAGGGCTCCTGGTTTTCTCCTTGATTTGTGACTCAACTATTCCTGGGTCTATTTTAATGTTGAAGGGATCCTAATTTTTTCTAATCTATAGAGGAATATAATCCCAGTATTAAGGCAGTCTGTACCATAATCCGTTGCCTTAACAATTATAATCAACAGATTTCATGGTTGATATAAGGGTTGTTATATATATTGTAAATTTAAACGAACTGTTCTTGATATGTGTGGCTGAAGTTACCAACTGCTATAGGATATGATACATGAAAGCTCACCATAATGATGAAAGTATCACCGTAATGCAAAGACCAAAAACAAGCAGGTGGGTAGGTGGAGTGAGTGGGTGGGTGTGTGGGTGGTTGGATGGGTGGGTGAGTGAGTTTGAGTGAGTGAGCGAGCCAGCATATTTTTACACCGCTTTTAGCAATATTTTAACAATATCAAGGCAGGGGACACCAGAAATGGGCTTCACACATTGTATACATGATGATTAAATCTAACTGGCAATAATGTTCAGAAATCTTCAGCCTACATTTGTTTCATGTAATCAGTCCATCCATCTTACCATCCATCTATCCATCCATATATGTCAATCTGGGTATTGATGTATCAGTTTGTGTCAATACAACATCTTATCACCTTTATTTGTTTTATGTCAGACCACCTTTGCCTAATCCATTTGACCTACAATGTCCATAAAATATGTTTAAGAGCAAAATAACATGTATTTTGTATCATGGCAACATACAAGGCATCTTGTGCTGAGACACACCAACACCTTGGTGATGAAAAGGTTACATGCCTAAATCTTGTTTTTTTACCTGAACAAATGCAAATTGCTTTCTTCTTCCCTTGCATTTGATGAAGTAGAAAGGGGAATTGTACTGTAGGGTGTAACAACAAAACTCACTAGCAATATTAGCCATGTAGGAGAAAGGCTGATTGGAAATGTTGCTAGATTCCCTGAAGGTAAATCCAATCTTGACACAAATGAAATCCTTGTAAAACAAACCTCTTAATGACAGATGGTTCAAGGAAATGATCCACACCTTTCCAAATCTAGTTTTCTTCATTAACAATGCATCTCTGTCAAATAATCCATTTATTGATCGATCATCAGATAACTTTCAGCAATGATAATAAGACAGGCATTCCAACACCCGCAAGGTTTACATGGAGTATTTGTTGCCTAGGAAGTGCTGGCTATAGTTCTTGAGTGCAAAGCAGCTAATGTTGAGTTGAAAATTGTGTTTGAAACACCTAATGATTCGACTGTTTTTCATCTGAGTGAACAGTCCATGTTTGTTTAAATTTTCCTCCTAAGGAGAATTCTCACTGGGAATTAAACAAGACCTGTATATTATATTTGCACCTTTTACCTTCTCCAAGATCCATACTGCCATAATTACCAACCTTCATTGATTTATAGATCATTTTCACAGAGAATTGATTTATATTACTCAAATGATGTAAAGGACCATCAGAGTCTTTGATATTTCTATAATTAGACTGATATGACATGACGGATTTACAACAGTAATATGAAAGACTCAGGTCGTCCTTAACTTCTTTTGAGTACCATAGGTTGCTGTCAACAATGAATATGTATCAGCAGTGTTCAGACTATGTAGTCAAAGGATCCTTGACATTATTCTGAAGGAACAGATTCCTGATTTAGGGGACCGAGGTTCAAAGCGTACAGCATCAAACTTCAACAACCAACGGACACTGCTGAAGAGTAAACCAAATAACTTAATATGCATAAAAATTTATGACTTCTCATTTAATCTGGCAGCAATTCCACAAATCTATTAAGCCCTGTATCTTAATGCAATTCGAAACAGAAATAACTCAAACCCACTCAAACACTGGCCCACTCACTTAATACAAACAGCCTCATCTGACCGTTATCCTTCAGACGAGTTGAAAATTTCAATCAATAGTGTTCTATACATCATTACCTCGTCAAAAATACCTTGAAAAACATGACATTATTACTTCATCGAACACCTTGAAAAACATGACATTTTCCAAAACTAGCTGACTATTTTCCTTCTACAGCAGTTAAAGGGTTAATCTTGACTTCAGCCTACAGCCACGTAACACACATTGTGCAAAGTGGCTATACCTGTACAAACAGATGTGAGAGCAATGCAGTTCAGACACTACTCAAACACATGGTTTTGAAGCTCTTTACATACAAATTTACAGTTGTCAGGAATATCTCAACATGGAGAGAGAATGTGTTGCCAAGAGAACAGCATTGTTTGTAGATGGTTAAGCATGCAATAGATGTTATTTTCCTAACAGTAACTGTTACTCTTTGTGGCAGATTCTGGTTACATAGTTGATATGGGAGAGGTGATAATTCTGGTATTTCATGTACGTTGCTCAGTCTTGATTAGCAGGGCAGACACAGGGCAATTCCCATCACGTCTGACTCTGTGTTAGGGTGAAGGGTGAAGGTCAAGGACACTAGAGTCTTCACAAAATGTGTGACAAGTTACCAGTAATCTCCAGACTATTCACAGAGCACTTGAGCCATTCAGTTGAAATTTTCATTGTTAAATATTACTCAAAACCTATGAAATTGCATACCTTATACAAATTATCCACAGATGATTAAATATATATAAATCATATGGGTAGAAAAATCAAAAGTAATAACTTTCCAGTGTCTGCAGATTCTTAGTGTTTATTGGTCAGGTAAAGCATTATGACATCACACTGCATCAATGTTAAGAACAATCATGACATCAGTATTGCTGACGGGGTGAATTAAGCATGTAGGGTTGACAGATGAACAATTGTTTGAGTTGTAACAAAATATTTTACAAACAAATAAGTGTAAAACTACATATTTGTTTGCTAAGTTTCAAATGTATTAAAACAAAAGCTACAATAATTTTGAAATTTCTTTCCTAACATACTGAACAAAGTTAAGGATCATGCAGATTTTGGGGCATCATTTGTGTGAAATTGTGAGTGAGTGAGTATGGTTTTACACCGTTTTTAGCAATATTCCAGCAACATCACGGCGGGGGACACCAGAAATGGTCCTGCAATATAACGGCAAGGGACACCAGAAATGGGTTTCACATATTGTACCCATGTGGGGAATTGAAACTGTGACGAGCAGACGCTGCAACCACTAGGCCACCACACCGCCAACTGAAATTATGGGATCAGTTTCTACCACATAAAGATTTGACTAAAATATTCAAGATCATTCATTCGGTTTTTTAATATATACATATGTGTCTAGGTACATCAACAACGAATGACAAACAGCACATAAATGTAAACTATTTCAGGTATTGTTGACAATATCTATCGGTATGTTAACCTCAATATTAATCAGTAACGCTGTGTACAGAGTATTCATTCCGACACACCATTATAAACAACACTAAAAACATGGCAAGATGTTCATCCTTCCTGATTTGTAATCTGTCGCTAGAACATATGGCTTGCATGACTGAATGAGGAAAACTTCAACAGCTGTGATAAAATGTGGATTAATGTACAAATAGACCAACTAACCCGTGTTTACAACATGTACATGACAGCCGACCATGCTGACTCATCGAGTGATCAAGTTATTGTTGTTATCTTGCAATAAAATTATATTTTCACTTTATGTGAACTTGAAGCAATTACCTGTACAAATCATATCTTTCCCTTTCATCTACTCTTCCTACTGATGCTCTGACTTCAGCTGATGTCAAATTTGTAATGGGAAGTGAAAATACCGAAGGGAGAGGAAAAAGTGAATGTTTCATGTCTCTTTTTTTAGCATCGTGATGAAGTGAGTTAGTTGGGTTTTTAGCAGCATTTCAGTTCACAGAACATCACATGGTCATCAGGTCTTTGATGTTTACTGTTTTGAAAGGATGACCATGGAAAAAACCCAAATGTAAATGAGTGAGTGAGTGAGTGAGTATGGTTTACGCCACTTTTAGCAATATTCCAGCAATATCAAGGCAGGGGACACCAGAAATGGGGTTCACACATTGTACCCATGTGGGGAATCGAACCCTGGTTTTCGGCGTGACGAGTGAACACATTAACCACTAAGCTACTCCATCGTCCCCACAACCCAAGAAACATAATCAGGGGGAATATTAGACAACTAAACAAAATAATCAGTTATACTTAGAGACATAATTAGGACAAATCTTACAATTTGGCAAAAATGATCAACAGATCATGGCTGAGACAATCATGGCTTGTCCAAAATCTACATCAACTTAGGTACATAAATCAATATATTGGCAATTTACAGAAGAATTCATCCAGGTTACAAGTGTCACACACTTCAAAGTTACCCCATTAACATATTAACAGAAAGACGATTTGTAGTATGGCAATATTTAGGCAGATGAAATGGTTTGAAGTTCGGGTGGGCTCCCAAAAATTCTTCATCTTTTAACAGTTGGGCAATGTTTACATTTAATATCTTTGAAATCTAGGAATGCCACATAATGTCAACTTTAAATTAGGGGTGCTTCAACATTAACATCTTGGAACCAAACCATCACTGAATCCATGCTGAGTGAGAGCACTGCCTTCTGACCCATCCAGCTATTTCCATATATGATAGAATACAAACTGACATGAGCTAAAAAATAATCCCCTACACTTTCTAGCTCCTACAGAACCCCTCCTTCGTAAGAATCGCACTACTTTCAGTTTCAGATCCATTGTAAAATCAGTCATTTCGATTTCCATTTTAACATCACACCAAGCGAACCGCATTCCCTGAGAAGTTAGGGGAGTTTCTACTTGATGAACACGGATCATGTAAGAGCCTGCAGACAAAACCCTCATTCCATACATGATTACACCTCAAAAGAATCCTGCAGACCATGATGAAATGTGTTAACAGTTCCAGCAAGTACACAAAATATCTAATCCATGGCAATGGAGAGGCACTCCAAGTAATAAGTGAAGAATGTATATAATTGAAAGCAATACTACACAACATCTTTATTGGATACTTGGCATGGATGTTTGGCAATAAATTACTTCATTAAACTTTACATGAACAGAAATAATACAATGTGAATTCAACTTAAACAAAGGAATGCCTCTCTCAAGAGAGATCTAAGAAAGAATTTTTTGTTACATGGTGGGTGGTTACTTGAAGTTGATGGCACTAAAGTTTCTTTTAGTCACAGTCTAATATGCTTAAAAAGGAGAGAGAGCCCAATTAGACCAAGCAATACAAGTTACAATTGAGTGAGTGAGTTTAGTTTGACGTCGCACTCAGCAATATTCTAGCTATATGGCGGCAGTCTGTAAATAATCGAGTCTGGACCAGACCATCCAGTGATCAACAGCATGTGCATCGATCTGCGCAATTGGGAACCGATGACATGTGTCAACCAAACAGCGAGCCGGACCACCCGATCCTGTTAGTCCCCTCTTACGACAAGCATGGGTTACTGAAGGTTCATTCTATTATCAAGAATAAGCTGCGAGATCAAGGCAAATCATGGGATTCAAACTGCGACCTATCGATCCTGCAAACTAAGGGACACAACTCTTCAAAGCAAAACGTCATACCCTGGACCACATAGCCACCATTACTCCTTGGTATTCTGATGTGGGACGATGAAAAGGTATGTTATGTCATTTATATGCCGGTCATGCTGTTAAAAGACCCATCACAGAGCACAGACATGACAGGCCACTTATGAGGCTCACATTGTATTAAAAATATCACTTCATACTCTTGACAAAACAATAAAACATGATTATTTGAGAAGATGCTGAGAAAAATATGCACTCCCCGTGGTTAAGAGGCACTGTTTATTGTCACAAACAAACCTTGAACTGGGTCCATAACTCTTACAAGATTGCAAACAATCATAACAAACACTCCCAACATAAAGTTAACATGGCCATTAATCTACATGTACAATGTTCAACAGCCTGTGAGTGAATGATTCCTTACTACGTTACATCCCTACACCCCAGTAATACCATACTGTCTACTTGCAACAGGCAATATAACTGTTAATATCAAAGCATAAGGATTATACAGCTAAAGCCACTTATGTGCTCATATTATTACTACTTACCATGCTATAAATGTAATATCAGCCCAGCTCTATGTTTACAGGGTCTGTAACCTCCTTCGTGTTACAGCAGAACAAGTAGGTTTAATACAGTGAAATAACCAGCTCCTGAAAATCTGGTGCCACTATGAAGTGCAACAAATATTTCATATTTCCTTTCTGCATTTCTTGCATCATAATGAAGAATGTATTATGAGGATATTCATTAATTACACATTATTTGGGTTACTGATTCCCGTTAACCAAATCTCACAAGTTATCAATTATTAAGGGGGGTGTAGGGTAGGGTATTTTGAATGCTGTTCTATTATGTCAATCAAAAATGGTTTTGAAAAAATAGTCTGTACACCAACATCACAGAAAATATGACTATGCTTGTTACATGAGATTGACCAATAAAATTGTAAGTGATCCACTGAGTATAATTAACATGGAAACAACATGGGATACTACTTGTTTACCTCGACAACAGTCACCTGGGTAGGTCTTCACATGTCTTTCCTAGTGTCTGATTACACCTAAATGAATTGCAGTGTAAATAATACTTCCTTTATCACAGGGACATGAACAAATATTTCTCACAAAAAAATACAACCTCTTTGTTCAACAAGTCACAATAAAATCGAAAATAGGGCTCATTTATAGATAACATCAAAACAGATTTGCTATTATTTTGGCTTAGTGTCTTTTACAAAAATTTATTCTTTTCATTTCTATCATGACTAACGAAATGATTTCGGTTTCATCCTCATTCATTGACAATAATTGGACTGCCAAAACAGATCAATCTAAATTATGATGTACCGGTAATAATTAATATATAGTGCATTTTTCAGATATTTTATAATGATTTCAGTAATCGACTGTATTTATTAAGTCTCTAATTGGTTGAATTATGAGTATAATTACAGATAATGTTAATAAAGAACAATTTGATTTAAATTTCAACTGTGTTGCTTACGCACTTGCTGACAGAAACAAAGCCATCTCGATACCATGCTTGAGGAAGATGTAGAGACTTCCTGGTGTTGAAAAAGTTGAATATCACAATTTAAATTCAGGCAGTGCATCAATTTGTATGGCATCATCGGTATTGTTGAGAACTCACCTCTTCATGAAGGTCAGTTAAAGAAGCCTTATGCGAAGACATTCCCCAAAGCAGTGAGCGCAAATTACATATCCTGGATATTTGTGACGTCCTCAACACAAGATTAATAGCTTGAGATTACTAGGACGGGATCTCTTTGTAGTAGGAAAACAGTGATTGGACTGTTTAAGGTGGGGCAGGAACAGGTTTAATATCACATGATAAATTGACTTGACTGAATTCTAAATAAATCTCGTAGAATATATCGGGGCTCAACGTGTGAAGCCCATATTTGGTGTCCCACACCATAGTATTGATGGAATATTGCTGAAAGCAGCATAAAACTAAACTCACTCACTCATAAATCATGCTGATTGAATTGAAAAATGGAAAAATACACAGTGTAAGATCCACGACTTTGAGACTTGTGAATCTTTTGTGAAATGGACAAATAGTTTTCCCCCAAATGTGTTTTGTAAATGTTATAAGAACCACAAATCGAACATACATTGGGCACTAGCGTGGTGGTTATACTGGATCAAAGGGTCCACTCCTGATCAATATAACAATGCAGTAAGTCTCTGTATTACATATCATTAAGCTGAATCACGATTCAGGATTACAACAGGTTCAAAGCAACCTAAGCTTATCATACGCAACACAACTTTATGGATCTGGTGCTTAGGAGCTGGACAGCATGTCATCATGATCTAAAGCATGATTTGGTGTTCAAAATATCAACCACTGGTTTATCTGGTCGTGGGCCCAATCCATAAAGAGTTCACAGCCTTACAAAGTATCATAATCCTATGGGTTTTCATTGGCTTATGACTGTCATAGTGCTACGAACACTCTGTTGATCAGGTCCCAAACTGGATGAATTTAAAGCTGATTGTATGATAGTGGTGTTCTGATTATTTGAAATAATCAAACATTGGTTGCAGTGACCAAATGACCAAGCAATCAATCACATTTTCTCATAATCTTTCTTGAAGACTCCAGGAAGTTTATGTTCAAGATATATCATTAGTCATCACTTTAAAGTAGCAAGTTGCATCATTTTACATTGGATATGAAGTTTGCAAATGCAATTTGCCCTGCAGTTTCTAAATGAAACACACAAAAACAGCAGAGAACCATGATGTACTTATTTGCAATAACAACCTGAAAAGGAAAATCTGAAAAAATGATGCTAACAAAAAAATATTTATGTTTTCAACCAATTCCCAACACTATTGTATAAACATACAGAGTTAACTACTTTCATAATCAACTGATGAACATAACAGACCACTTGTATATTATAGTTGAACTATTTTGGGTGTTTTCCCCAACCACATGTATATTTCAGTCGAAATGCATACAACGAACAATGGTTATGACATTAAGAACAATGGTTATGACAAACTAAAATTAATGCTCTGTTTGATGTCATTACTGTAGTTTATTGTACACAAATACAAATACTCACAATAATAGTGCTGATGCAGATTTAATCACAATAAAATATTTGCTAAATTTTCTTTTAGTATTCATTTTGCAAAAATGGCTGCTAATGGATATTTGATAACATATAACAACGCAAACAAAGTTAATAGCGCATCCTGAAATGCTGTCTGAAACTCCTAATGGTATATCATGACAGCTTCAGGGTCAGTGGGGTAGCCTATTGGTCAAAGCGTTTGCTCGGCACGCCGAAGACCCGGGTTCGATTCCCCACATGGGTACAATGTGTGAAGCCGTGATATTCCTGGAATATTGCTAAAAGCAGCATAAAACCACACTCACTCATGACAACTTCAGTGACTTGAGTGTACTGAAACTCCCAACAGCAGCCTAAGTTTACGTGACACTGCACCTCAACACACACAGGTCACCACAGTGCGGAACTGTGGTACAACTATGGTCACCTTCAACAAACGTAAGTAGGGATCAACTCATAAGTCTGCAAAGCCCTCTAGATGTAATCAATGCTGGAACTGAGGCCACATAAAATTATTATAAGATTTTCATCCATCTACATATATCTACAACATGTTCAAGGCAGAAGCTATCCCGTTTTACATTTTGGCTTTAAGTCATCTGTCATTGGCTTCACACATTGTACCTTTATGGAGAATGGGTTATCAAGTAAAGAACAAAATTAGAAGTGAACACATAATTTTCCTCATTTGCTGGCAGATATACCTGGATACAATACAATAGTGTGAATAGGAGAGCAAGTGGTGAAGTGCGAGGAATGAAAATCAAATACTTTATTACTGCCTTAATGGTAACACTCAGGACAAAAATCCGCGTGACAATACATTTTGCGACTAGAAAATCAGCCAGTAAACTTCAGTTTCCAACACTTACTTGGCTAGACTGAATGTCAAGAGGTACTGTTCTTCAAGAAATCAATAGTCCGCAAACTTGGGACCAATTCAAGACTGTGCAAAATATTAACTGAGAATAGTTTTTCATTACGTGTGGAAATCTTGTTACCATGGAAATAAAATTCTTCTTTTAATCATCGATAGCTAAATAGTGAATTTCTAGCCTACATATTCTTGAATAAAGATCATGGATTTATATTGGTTCTTTATTTATGCTATGTACTGATTGCTATTCCAAAGTTCTCAAACATGTTATTCAGATTTGGAACCGTTACAAAACATCCCATCTTTGTAGGTAAAAATAACATTTCCAAACACGATGTATTTCTTGCAGACTCAGAAGATTGAGTGCATAGAACAACAGATTTGTGCGTAAAAGCAGAAAGAGCTTCAGTTCATAGTGAGTGAGTGAGTAAGTGAGTTTTGTTTAATGCCACTTTTGACAGTGTTTCAGTCGTATTCATTCATGTCAGCTTAATGTCGGCAGAAAGGCTGGGGAGATGTAGGCCATACATGTGTACCAATCCAAAGCTTATAACCATGTGTATGATACTGATAGTTCACAATAAGGGTTGAAGGTAGGATTCTAACACTATTAGGGTCCTGTTGCACAAAGTTGTCTTTATCATGCTAAGGTGATCGTAACTCCCATACTTTAACATTGGCGTACGATAGTCATGGCACTAAGATCACCTTGTGCAAAAGGACCAAATCTTTAGGATGCAACTCTGCAAAGCAAATACTCCACTTGATTAACAGGACAGTAAATATTTTCTGCAACATGTGGCAGTATATGGAACAATATTCTCAGGGATTGGGAAAGTCAGGGGCCATGGGCCATTTTGCACATTAGAATAAAAAATGGCCCATTAGAATTTTGAAGTTTGCTATTGATACAAGGGCAGTGGCCCATTCTAAATTCAGAAAATGGCTAATAATCCTGAAAATCGCCGATTGTCAAAGTTCTCTATCCTAATCTCTGTATTCCATTAACAAATTGACGTATCAAAAGCTAAAGAATTGATATTATCTTGTCTTGACACCCCTCAAGAAGGAAGTCAACTATTTCACAAACTGCAGTCTCGTAGACACGGATTACCACATATGAATTGATAAGAACATAATACAAATTCAATAATGTACTGACATCGGATAAAAGACAGAAATATATGCAGAATAAAAGTAAATGTTGTTATGGAAACCTCAAACATGCTAGCAACAGCAAAGGGTTACAGTACCTGTCAGTGGAAAATACCTACATTGGATGGTCATGATCATGGCAGTGAAAGGGTTAATGCCCCCTGCTGGCAGAATCTAACTGGTCACACATACACACTATCAGGTTAGAGTTCGCAGATGCCGACTCCACACTGTATTTACTCAGGATTGAGAGACAGAAGTGACTGCGAGAATCTTCATTAAGTGCTTTGCTAAGTCCATGTTTTCTAAGCAGACGTGAATGTTGTAGTGTCTTTGCTGTCAAGGTCACTTGAAGGTAACACTGAGTCTTCAGGCAGAGCTTGACTTAACCTGGTATAGTTGCCAGTAATTGATTCACCGTCATTCGGACAAGGAACACTGATGAGATTAGATAATGGAGAATTGTTCAGGCTATCCGAAACATGTCTGGTATTATTTACAGCATTTGCATCATATTGATGTCTCAAATTTATCTGAGTCTTGATTGTATAAATTCTCTAAACACAACAATCACTATTTACATAAAAGTGTGAAATTTTCCCTCTCCAGCAAGCAGTTGAAACATCAATGTGATACGTGTAACAGCTTGTGAAAGTTTTTCCTGTTTATAGTACAAGTGTATATTCATACAACACATGACCTATATGATAAACCTATCAGATTTTGCTGAATGTAAAATTCAAGGCAATTCAAGAACAAAAAACAATAAACCATATCGATATATTTAGCATGACAGAAAAAAGTGGTCATATCATAAAATAACTAAAAAAGATGTAAATTACACAAAATTTGCACACAATATGCTAATTGTGAACATGAACTGGGACTGAAGCAACACATGCCTTGTCCCAGGAGGTTTTCGCTACTAATACCGCTGCTCAATTTGCACAAAAATGACATCTTCATATCATTATGATTCAAAGGCCAGGCTACATTACTGTTGATCTACAAGGAACCAGACATCACAAGACTGGTCAATTTCTAAGTTCTGCAACCAATTCCATTGCTAAATCTAGAACAATGTCTAAGACTATCTGGGAACAGCTTAGGACAGAAACATCCACATTCTGAAACATACTTGAGCATCAGCCATTTGCCACACTCCACCAGCCCCATAGTAATGAAGTAAGTATCCCGCTAGCATCTTCTTGAAATACCACTGCGAGTCAAGTTTGCCTGTCAGCTCAACTCAATAAACTGCCCGTCTATCAAGCTAATATTGATTGCCAAGGATTTCATAAATCATGGATTGCTGGTTATTCTATAGTTGCAGGATCTGGATGAAATTGTTCAGGAAGAATGGTTAGGCATGACCACAGCACTAGTACACATGTAATGCCAGGAAGTCCAAAGAATATAGATCCTCTGTGGGCAGAAATATCTGACATTTAATCGCTACCCCGAGCCTTGTCAGTGCCAGAACCCGCAGACATGATAAAAGAGGGGAATATGAAAGTTTATATCCCCTCTGACGTAATAAACTGCCCCCCTCACTGCTGATCTGTGAGATCCATGTGGATGCCGAGACTCTGATAAACACAGGTGTTTCTGTGGAGGACAGTGAGTCAAGGCTGGGGAGAAAGGGTAAAGATTGTGTTACACCAGTAAAAGGATGACAGTACAGAGAGCAGAGAAAAAATAGATCAGTGTGCCAGGTCTGACACAGTTTCCACTAACATCATACAAAGATCTGACAAACCAACTGTTAGAATCCAGGCTACACAGACATGTTTGACACTGTCAGAAAAGTCAGTGTTGAGTTTTATGCCACTTGTACCAATAATACAGCAATATCATGACAGGAGACACCAGGGGCTTCACACATTGTACCCATGTGGGGAATCAAACCCGAGTATTCGACATGACGAGCAAACGCTTTAACCACTGGGCTACCCCACCACCCCACTGTCAGAAAAAACACACAGAACGGTAGAGCACAGTCCATCCTACAGACCCTTTTTCTATTTTACCACAATCATGCTTACTTCATTCTCTTCCTTTCCTTAGTTGTAGATGGTTATTTTCATCTTCTTTTCAGTTAGAAAGATTCCTTAACAACAGAATATTCTTTCTACAAAAAATATTTAAATAATGAAGCAGTATTTTCTGGATCACGTCTGTCTTATTCAGACCTTCAGCCAACAAGTGAGTGAATGAGTGAGTGAGTGAGTGAGTTTTGTTGCAAGTGTCATTGCATCCCACTTGTGTAGATCTGTGCTCATGATATCAATCACTGGATTGCCTGGTTACGACCTACTTACTTACCGACCGCATCATATAGCTGGAAAACTGTTGAGTGTGTATTAAACAATAAACAAACAAAGCATATCTAATCCGTTATACAATAGTTTCCTCTTTCAATGCTGATAAGTGTTTTCAAACACAACTGCACCATGTCTGTCTCTGTCAGCCTCCCTTTAGTTTGAATAAACTGGATGTTACATATAGTCAGAGCTTTCTTGGGCTTGACATCATCAAACTGTGGGTACTTCAAGATCACGAGCACATGTTCATATAACATCACACACTATTTTTCAAGCAGCCATATTGAGAAAGTGAGTAAGTGAGTTTAGTTTTACGCCGCACTCCGCACTCAGCTATATGGCGGTGGTCTGTAAATAATAGAGTCTGGACCAGACAATCCAGTTATCAACAGCATGAGCATCGATCTGCACAATTGGCAACCGATGACATGTGTCAACCAAGTCTGACCACCCGATCCCATTTGTCACCTCTTATGACAAGCATGGGTTACTGAAGGCCAATATTCTAACCCCAACCTTCACGGGTTCCATATTGATAAAGATATATATCACATTATAACAAGAGGTTAGATGTCATTTAAACTGCCATTTTGAAAATACACAGTTTGGGCATGACAACATTGGTTTTATGAGATGTACTGTTCCATTGTCATTCAGAATTTTTGTTCCATCTCAAGATGTAAAGAAGGCAGAAAACAATGTGAACATATCAACTTGGCAAATATTCCCACTTTGTGGGTAGGTTCCAAACTTCTAATTACTTCTGGAGCTTTAATGCCAACTTGCAAGAATTATGTTGGTCCATTCATGGAAACCCCGCTAAAGTTCCAAATTGATCAGATACTTCAAAACAAGGTGACATGGCTCAAGTGCAGCAGTATTTTACTGGTGAGGTACTAGAGGTCACACCTTTTATCAAGGATTTTGCTTTCCTTCATAGTGTATAAGAATTCTTATTTTGAAGATGTCACCTAGACTAACATCTAGTCTCTGAAATGAACATATCTTTACAGAAGAAAACAACAGTTTCCAAATTGTGTTCAATACTTTAGAATCGGAGCCCAGTGGCTGTTTTCATTTTCAGAAAACGTGGTAATGTAGCCTTGTCACAAGTATTCTAAACTTGCATGGGTTGCATTTGGTATATTTGCCTCAGGATCTGCATGACAGACTAGGTATTACGTACAAGTATGAAGCAGAATCTGAGTTATTATTCACTCATCCCTCAAAATAATAGGAATGCCATCTTAACTGTTTGAAGGCAGGAACATTGGGAGAACATGTTTGTGTCCTTTGGGGATAAACAACAAGCCATGATCAACAGGTCAAAACTGAGAAAAAAATTCCAGGAGTGTACATAAATGAAGATCTTATTTAACACAGGAGCAAACTTGTAAAATTGAGTTGCCATGGACACAACATGGACTAATTAACATCCCAGAACAGGAGGGAGCAATTCCATGTGATTTCATGTGTGGCCTATGTTGAACAAATATAAATAGAACTTAATTGGATCACCTAGACAATATGTGACTGTATTATCCACACAGTTGGATATATCCTTGAGTGTCCTAAATGTGCAAGTAGACACAATGTGAATATGTATATGCTAAACTATTGCTGTCCAAAAAGATGATTTAATGTCTTATGTTCCTTGTTCTGTGTTGTTGGCTATTTGATAGAGTTTTTTTTATGTTGTAATGAATCCTTTGATTATTAGTTTCCTCCTCTTTATCTCGATCATACTGTACACATTTCTTTGATCTTACTCTATCAGCTCCATGCTTCAAGCACTTTCAACTGTCTGGGAAACTTTTCTTATCTATATTCGTTCTATTTTCCCCATATTTGTTGTGATCACATTCAAATTCAACATGAACTGATAATACGACTTTTAATCTCAATATGTCATATCTTCATCTAATACTGTCTGAGTATATACTATCCTCCCAACTTTTAAATGGGTAATGATATAATGAAACACTGTGTGGTGATTGGAGTATTTAATTGTGCAAGCTTTATAATGCAGGTTGGATTTAAGAGAGTCCTTCAGGTATGTCTTTCATGTGATCGTGCAACTTTCTTTGTACATGAATTAAGGTAAATGTTTTTCTGTAATGAATGGAAAGCATGCACAGTGTTTCTTAGTGTTTGTTGTCTTCAATCACAAGCTGGTGATGTTGACGTAATCCTTGTGTTACTTTTGTTATTATCGACTGCAGGGGACGTGCAACCCAACCCAGGGCCACTGACCCATGCGTGAGTCAGCGAATATGGTTTTACGCAGCTTTTAGCAATATTCCAGCAACATCAAGGCGAGCGACACCAGAAATGGGCTTCACACATTGTACCCATGTTGGAAATCGAACCGGGTCTTGAGCGTGATGAGCGAACACCTTAAACACTAGACTACACCGCTGCCCCTGTAATAAACAGCATAATAGTCATCAGAAGATGTCATACATTAAGACTAGCTAAAGTACCAATGTTTCAGCTTTGATTAAGATTGGACAAGTGGGCTGACTTGATTTGTCTGCAAGTAGGTTTTCATTTAAAATGTTCCTGGTGAAAGTTCCCTAATCAAGCCCTGCACAGTGTATGGGCTTTATCATAACGCTAACCTGTCAAAAAGAAAATGTAGTCTCAATTAAATGTACCTAAAATAACATTTTAACTGTCACATTTACTTTAAGTGACAGTCACCATGACTGTCGATAAAAATGCTCTCATAACGTTTGACATTCAGTGATATTTCCAATGTTTTAATCTTGATTTGAATCATGCTCATCATTTGTAGACAGCCATTAGAAAAACAGCATCAGATTATTGAAAAAGTTCTGGTTTAATGTCAAAGGTGCAACCAGATTGAGAAATATCACATATGACTTGGTTTCTGTGTAGACAACAAATTATATACATCATCAATGTACTCTTAGAAGTCTGAGCATCAGGTTAATTACAGTTTCAATCCCAAACTGTCAAAAATGCAACCCAATAACTATAGAGTACACTTCAATATTGGCTGTACCACACAAACTTATTTATTTATTTATTCAAAAGACATCATAATTTATACCAAATCTGTTTAGATAAGTCATGCATAGAATTATACCTACCAAAAGGATTACATTCTCATTAAAATCACATTGCAACAGTTACATTGTTGCACGTGCTGGATCAGTTCCGAACCATCTTCTTAAATACAACCATGTCAAGATCTATTCCAGGTGCTTTAAGGGACAGTAGGGGTTAGTTCTATTCCAGTACAGGCTTCAAAGAGAGAGTATGGGCTAGTTTCATTCCAGTAGGAGAAAGTATGGGCTAATTCTATTCCAGGATCTCAACAGGACAGTAGAGGCTAGTTCTATTTCAGAATCTCTTGGGGACAGAAGCGGCTTCTAGGGTAGAAATTGGGGCTAGTTCTAGTCTAGGATATCTATGGGACAGTAAGTTCTAGTTCTATTCCAGGTGCTTTTGGGGACAGTAAGGTCTAGTTCTATTCCAGGTGCTCTAGGGGACAGTAAGGTCTAGTTCTATTCCAAGGTCTCAACAGGACAGTAGAGGCTTCTATTCCAGGTGCTCTAGGGGACGTGGCTTCTAGTAGAAAGGTCTAGTTCTATTCCAAAATTTCAACAGGACAGTAGAGGCTAGTTCTATTCCAGGATCTCTGGGGAAAGTAAACTCTAGTTCTATTCCAAGTGCTCTTATGGACAGTAAGGTCTAGTTCTATTCCAGGATTTCAACAGGGCAGTAGAGGCTAGTTCTATTCCAGGATCTCTAAGGGATATTAAACTCTAGTTCTATTCCAAGTGCTCTTATGGACAGTAAGGTCTAGTTCTATTCCAGGAGCTCTAGGAAACAGTAAGGTCTAGGTCTAATCCAGGTGCTCCAGGGGATAGTAAACTCTAGTTCTATTCCAAGTGCTCTTATGGACAGTAAGGTCTAGTTCTATTCCAGGAGCTCTAGGAAACAGTAAGGTCTAGTTCTAATCCAGGTGCTCTAGGGGATAGTTAACTCTAGTTCTATTCCAAGTGCTCTTATGGACAATAAGGTCTAGTTCTATTCCAGCAGCTCATGGGGATAGTAGGTCTAGTTCTATCCGATATTCTCTAGGGTAAGTAGGGACCACTTCAATCACAGTATCTAAAGGCTAGGTAGTAGTTTTATCCCACAACCAAGAAGGCAGTAGTAGTTCTTGCTAAGCCAAACACTGCTTACAAGTATATTACAAACATCACACACATTGTAGGACCATCGATTCAATTTTCTGACTGGGTGTGCCGAGCTTGAACATCACATTACTTCTTTCAGCCTCTGTGAAATCACTCAGAAGATATCCCAGTCTGGATTCCCATTTCTCTCATAGCAAATATATTTCTCAAGCTAAATGCTATTAATTTCCTGGAGCATATTCAACACCACTAATATGCTGAAAGGGCAACCTCACCAGTAGACTATTAAATTGACTTGATTATAATATTTCCCAAACCCTGGTATTTCACACATACTGTGCAACCAGCATATACATTGTAACACTTAAGAGCAGAAATTTCTATTTATAAAGATCAATCAATAAAAGCCAATCAATAATGGCGTATGTTTATGTTCACTACCAAGAAACTACCAATGTTTATATGGAAAGCAGGATTTTTAAAAGTAATGAAAGTCAAGGTAGTGGTCAATTAAATTTGGACCCCAAGTTTCTACTGTCTTATATTGTAAAGCTATGCAATACAAACAAAGAGAGTGTTATCATGGGTTATAAAGTCTTTGATTCTGTGAATCAAGCCAAAGGCTAGTGGGATAGTGTTTAGTTCAAATTCTGGTTAGTTGGTTGGTATGTTTGTATTTAACGCTGCACTCAGCAATATTCCAGCTATATGGCGGCTGTCTGTAAATATTCGAGTCTGGACCAGACAATGTCAATTCACATTGTCACTAGGGCCATCTATATGTTAGATCACATTGTCACAAGGACCATCTATATGTCAGGTCACATTGTCACAAAGACCATCTATATGTCAGGTCACATTGTCATGAGGACTATCTATATGTCAGATCACATTGTCATGAGGACCATCTACATGTATGGTCACATTGTCACGAGGACCATCTATATGTTAGATCACATTGTCACGAGGACCATCTATATATATGGACACATTGTCACGAGGACCATCTATATGTATGGTCACATTGTCACGAGGACCATCTATATGTCAGATCACATTGTCACGAGGACCATCTATATGTTAGATCACATTGTCACGAGGACCATCTATATATATGGACACATTGTCACGAGGACCATCTATATGTTAGATCACATTGTCACGAGGACCATCTACTGTAAATCATGAAATTAATGTGTCACGATTTTAATGCGAGTGCAAGGGTCTAGTTTAAAATGCGTCCTGAAATTAATGCGAGCTCAGGAATCTGATGATAAAATGTGACACCCTGAATTTTTGATGTTGTTCATTTTCTTTTCACACTTGTTATTTACCGAATAAGCAATGAATGGAAATGAGCTGACGATGTTTTGATTACGCTGCCATGTTTGATCACGTGATTGCTTGTTACTACTTGTCTTATGACAACATTTATAAACGTAATCCAACTTGAAAGACACAAGTCATCTACCAAGGTACAACAAACAAGTGGCTGGAGGATGTCCGGTCTGGCTGATGTGCTTGAGTGACTTTAAACAATGACCAGTGATTGTAACCAGTGATAATTACATGTGGCTTGAGATACCTGTAATGAGGAAGTGACCTGTATTGGTGTAACGTATACTGTCAACAGATTTACGTTTTCTGTCTTTTATTAAGTTCTGAAAAGTAGATATGGTCAGACTGAAATGTGTCATTATAATAATGCGAGAAGAGTACAGACGCATTTTTCGCATTTATAAAATGCTCGCATTAATTTCATGATTTACAGTATATGTCAGGTCACATTGCCATGAGGACCATCTTTGTGTCAGGTTCCAATGTTTCAAGGACAAGCTATAAGTCTGGTCACATTTTGACAAGGAATATCTTTTTATCAGGTCAGATTGTGTCATGGAACATCTTTATTTCATGCTGAAAAGATACACTGGCAAGATGGAAGATGAAGTCCTCAAGGTCAAAGGGAGGGCACTCAATCATGGTGTAACATACAAAGACACGCAAATATCATTACCAGAGAATATTGGATTCTATGAGAGTAGTTTTCTTCTATGGGATCATATTCTCGGCCTGATCAATACTTTTCTATTCTAGTTTTCATCACAAAAAAGGTTATCATCATGAAATAGGCTAATGATCGATGTACTCCATTGCCATCCACATCAGAGGACTTGAGTTAGGCAACTTGACACAATTGGTTGGTAGAGTCTTAATGTCTAAGAATAGATTCTTGCTTCTTTTGAACATTCACTGTGGGAAGTTCGTCTTTAGACAAAATACTAAACAACACATAAAATAAACTAACAAGTAACTGACTTTACACACAATTTTTAAGGAGCTGTGAAAGAAACTATTGGGCACTGGAATAGACAACAATCTTCTCAATGTAAGACTGACTGACTGACTGACTGACTGACTGAATCGAACCCGGGTCTTCGGCGTGACGAGCCAACGCTTTAACCACTAGGCTACCCCACCGCCCCCTCAATGTAAGATGGTTCCTTCCAGTGAATGTAAATTTGTTACATAACTATATGGTTTTTAAGATCAGTGCTAGAAAGAAATGATGTGCATTCTCTTGGTTGACAAAAACTGTTATCATATAAAGATATATGTGCACATTTAAATAAACAACCTTCAACAGTTTGAAACAAAATAAAAACTTCTGATGATTCATGAATAATTTGTTAAAATATTGAGACAATCTTTTCACATGTTTGAAATATATAACTTTCAATTTTTCATTTTGTTCATGGGAAAAAAGAGATTATTCTGTACTTTGTACTTATATTGCTTCTCCATTATCTTCAGCTAAATAGGTTCCAATAACCTAGAGATGTTCTATACAATACTGTTTGCTTTGTTCCTGCCTTATCTGTATTCCAGCAACTCACAATACAAACAGATAATAAAACACCTGTCTGTGTTAGAAACACACAACAAAACTCCCAGGACATGGGAAAACCAGCAGGACCAATATGAGACAGAGGAACAATATTTATACATCACTCTGAGACAGGAAACATCTTTCAGATTTAACTACCCATCAATTTTTTGGGAACTGACATGTTTAGTTATATTCAACTAATTATTAACTTTTACAAAATTCAAAATTATAACTTTGATAGGTTTGAAAATGTAGCAGAAATTCAAAACTTATGCAGGGAAATATTTCAAATTACATCACTAAGTAATGTCACTGTGCTGGGGATAAGACATTTTCAATAGATATTTCTTAGACCAACTTTTTATAAACTGTCCTATAAATATAATATAGGTACATTTTAACCATAACTAATAGGCTTATGACTTGTACCCATTAATACCTACTCAATACTGTCAATATTACAATATTAATTAATATAACTCTAGACCTTCAAGTGTACGGACAACCGACCTACCTGAGTTCCTGTGAACATCTGGAATGCCTCTACTATCACCACAAGCATGACCACCTGTCGTCTTCCCATTAAGATAAAGGTGGTCAAAGTTTAGTGGAGTCCCCATCACAAACTTGTTAACAAGATGGCATTATTTTCAAATGATGTACTAAACCCTAGAATATTTATTTTCCATTACATAGGATGACTATCTGTTAAAGGAAATATATTTGTCATTGGTCATATGACAACCATGTAGCAGGGAGTGTTTTAAGTTCTGCTTAAAAATTAAGGGGTAGCTGTCATAAATCTATTCTTTAAAAATAAACAATAAAGAAGGACCTTACCTAAAACCCATTAAAAGTCCATAGGACCCCAATTTTAAATGTGAGCATGTAAATACCGACAAGTGTTCATGACTAAATGTCTTCTTGACATAAACAGCTTGAGTATGTGTGTTTTGTTAAGATAAGGTCTGTGCTAAGAAATGTACTTTAGCAATGACTTTCAGATTTAACATTTATATAATATATTTGTAAGAAATATGTTGAAAAAAATTGTTTGCATCCTTGTAGACAATTTTGCATCAAAACCAGAAAGAATGGAGACACACACAGAACAAGGACATGCTAGTGTTCCACTTTATCAGGGCTGTAAGTTTGGAATGCAAATATGCACCATGTGAAGCAACAGACATAACATTGCAGATTATCTGCCAGGCACACGCCAAAGTTTTGTTGGTCTTCTATATACATTAACTGAGAACGTGTACTGCCAAATGTAACATATGTTATGTTTTGATATATTTACCTTATAAACATCATATGGTCCCCAGAAAATTTATTGCATGGTATTAGCATTGCATTATTTTCCACACTAAATTAGGGTCAGGAAATCAGGGTCCTGTTTCACACAGATTTAACAATAATAAGAAACAACGACAATACATGTTCCAAATCCACATCCATAAAAATGCTTGAAATGGTACAATTTAATTCTAGTCAATGGAACAGTGGCAGTTGATTATCATTGTCAGAACCCTGTGGAGAATACAATCTGAGCTGCTTGTGAGGCACAAGAGTGAGTGAGTTGAGTTTTACACTGCACTCAGCAATATTCCAGCTATATGGCGGTGGTCTGTAAATAATCAAGTCTGGACCAGACAATCCAGTGATCAACAGCATGAGCATCAATCTGTGCAAATAGGGATACGATGACATGTTTCAACCATGTCAGCAAACCTGACCACCCGATCCAGTTAGTCGCCTCTTACGACAAGCATGGGTTGCTGAAGGCCAATATTCTAACCCGGACCTTCACGGGTAGTGAGGCACAGGAGGGCTGACAGACACATTACCATCACATCCTTCTGGGTACTGGATTGATGAACTGTCACTGCTGGATGAGTGAGTGAGCTGGTTTTATGCCACTTTTAGCAAAATTTCCAGCAACATCATGGCGGGGGGAATCCAGAAATGGGCTTCACACATTGTACACATGTGGGGAATCGAACCCAGGTCTTTGGCGTGACGAGCCAACGCTTTAACCACTAGGCTCAACCGCCCCACACTGCTGGATGAACTGAGGTATATTTCACAGTCATTTGCCCAAGGTGACCCCTTATGAAAATTAGATGTCAAGACGTGAAGCACGGTTATCAAAACCCAACAAAAGCTTTAACAACTAAGCCAACCAGCAAGTGCACAACAAACAAACACGCAACCACATGCCTTTCCTAAACTTGACAGTATCTTCAACTACTGATGTTTATAGGTTATCAAGTGCAAACATGCTTGGGCCTCATATACATGAGGTTGAACTAAAAACAGAACACTCTATGTGGCCAAGTTCTTAAAGTTTTTAATTCAGTAGAACTTTCTCATTTGTCAAATGATCTGGTAGCTGTAATCTCTGCCTGCAAGCCAAGACCAATCTGTCTCAACTCCAGCTTAAGATAGACATATCACATTTAAAACAATGTATGTCTTTCACTGAAGCGAGGATCTGACTACAGTCATGTTGCTTTGTGGTTTAAATTCTTGAGAGCGAGCAGAATAATTTAAGTTCTTGTTTAAACCAAGGATATGAAGTTTGAAAAGTGTTAATCTCTGTGACATTGACACGTACATGTGAACAGGATACACCTGAACAGAGGTGCCACTCCTTGAGAAATCATATCATCATGAGCATGTTTTCTTTGCCTTGGGTCACTAAAGACCGCCTCCGTGGTGTAGTGGTTAGAGCGTCCGCCCGGAGAGCGGAAGGTCGCGGGTTCGATCCCCGACCACGTCATACCAAAAGACGTTAACATATGGTACTTGTTGGTCCCTGCCTGGCGCTCGGCATTAATGGGTACAACAAGGACTGGTTCGGCTCGGAGTCAGTATCATGTGTCTGAGTGGGGTATTCATGTTTCACTGCGGCATGGTATTTCAGTGGGCTAGCACTATAAAACCAGCTTAAGTCTGGGCTAGTACAAGCAGCCGCACATACACACGCATGCACGTCGTCATATGAGCGAAATATTCTCAAGCACGACGTTAAACCCAATTTCACCTCACCTTGGGTCACTGGTGACCCAGTCATTTAAAATGACACAAAGGGACACAACTCCTACAATCTGCTGTGGGAGTTGTGTCCCTTAGATATTTCTGAAAACTGGGATAAAGGGTCCAAATCTCAGATTTGTCATCATTATGTCTCTTGGTTTCGAGTGCTTTGAGTTATCACCAGAATGGTAAACTTATAATCCTTGCATCACCTTGATGGGGTGGGGTTCCCAGATGAAGTTGACTAGCCATAGCATTGGTGAAATACTGTTCAAAGCAGACTTAGCTTGTTATCATTATCATCATCATCATCATCATCATCATCATCTAACATTATGCAAAGTGGCATTAACCCATGTGCACTCACAATCATCACCACCATGACTGCCACAAAAATGTGTAACATGTTTTGCAACAAACGGTACAGTTATTTTTTCTTACATCTATATATACACAATGAGAGAAGCAGGCTCTTTCCTGCACCAAGAGAGGAGAATAAGGTAGAATCCTTCCCCATCAGATTGAAGAGCTACCTCCATGCTGGCAAAACTCACAGCTAGACCCAGCCTGCTACCTGCACTCTGACTTACTGTCAATGGCAGTTAGTGATAACACCATCATCGGCAACACAAGGTGACAATGATCCTGGTACTGTCGGCCTCAGCACATCCAGGAATAGTACCACTTTCACACAGCTCTATCACCACCCATAGCTCATCAGCAGAATGGGAAGCACTAATCCATTACAAGATACTTTCATAATTCTAAAACCTCCGGCTTGTAACATTCCAATGTTGTAACTGTTTTCCAGAGATAGCACAATAAGTATATGGTCCACAGAACAAATATTCAGCTCTGCAAGTGTTGTTCAGGGGCTAAGAGAACAAATTCTTTTGACTGTTTTAAAGCTGATTCTATATCTATTCAGTAATTTACATATAAAACATGGTCCTTATTTTCTTTAAAAAACAATACACAGAAGCTAGAAGGATTTTTTCCCACAGAGGTGTTACCTCTGTCATATTTTGTGAGTGATTTTGGTTACATCGACTTAGATTCAATTTGACTAACACAAGCAAATGCGGGCCACAAATATCCCCATCTGCGGGAATTGTGTTGATTTACACACAAGACGCTTAAATATTGAAGCTATATCATGCCAGGAGACACCAGAAATAGGCTTCACACTAGCTGACACATGGGATGATACATGAAATGGGCTTCACACTCTGGATGATACACATATCGTCGCAACGATATTTTATCTGCGATACGATATGTATCACGATACATACACCTTGCAAGGATGACACAGTATTAAGATTTATAATGATTTATTTCAAGGTATTTGTGTATAACAATAACAATATTGTAATAAAAAAACAAGTAACTCTATCATACTTGCGTATTTGTCTCTAAATATGTACTTTATCACGTTTAAGATAATATGGTTTTGAAAAAGAGTCGTGTATCGTTTTGCATCGATACACCAGTCGCCGATACGATAGCTGTATCAAACGTTAATGTATCGTGATGTATCAGAGCATTGGTGAATCCCCTACTTCACACATTGTACCTATGTGGGGAATCGAACCTGGGTCTTCAGTGTGATGAGCAAACACTTTAACCAGTAGCCTACCGCACTACCGCAGACTGGAAGTTGGAGCAGTTGTAAAACAAATTCGGTTTTATGGATCATGTACATAGTAGTGGTCTGACCAATTGAACAAATTTTCTTTTGGCAGTCAAGTTGTTGATTTAGAACTATTACATTTGTCATGTCTGTTTTTCATAGCTATCCTTGAAAGTTGGCTAAGGAAATATTCTGTGCAAATATGGTCCATGTTTTAAAGAACATCTGTTCCATGTCAGTTTGACCCAAACCTCCCCTGTTCAAACAACATGGAGCATGAAAGTAAACTAATATGGCAAACTAACTATTTTTTTTCATTAAAACAGACAGCAAATCAAGTTGCTGGTGAACTTTATGCCATGTTCTACAAGTTTCCTTCAGAAGTGCCACAAAGATTTCTGATTGTTTTGTGGAGTCGATCTGAGAGAGCTTGCCAAAGACAAACAGCCATCAGTAGTCTCATCTTCATTTAGGGGAGGCAGGGTAGCCTAGTTGTTAAAGCATTCGCTCATCATGACAAAAACCCGGTTCCATTCCCCACATGGATACAATGTGTCCCCTCGCCATGATATTGCTGGAATATTGCTAAAAGCAGCATAAAACCATACTCACTCACTCATCTTGATTTACAGTGACCATGTTCAAATATATCACCAAATCTAATCATATCTTGCTCCACTGGCAAGATCTGAGGAAGCTTTGTGCCAACACTGTGAAATATTAAATATCTCCGTTACTCTACAACACTGGTACTGAGCCAAGAGAGCCACTTCAAGGCAAGATTTACAAAACTCAGACAGGCTATCAAAAGGTGTTGACAATTAACATGTGTTCCATCATTTTCATCACGTTCTTTCAGAATTTCTCGATGATTCACAACTGAACTAGTATGGTTTGCTTGGTGTATACAAGCATATGATATGAGATAAAAAAAAACATGAAGGAAACGGAAAAAAATAATCACTTCCATAGAGCATTGATGGCATAAGTAGGGTGAGCAAGATGGGTAGGAAAGCTGAATGGATTGGGAATAGCTGAAGAAACATCAGGAATAGTGAAGAACAGCTGAAAAATATATTAGGAGTAGCTGATAAATAGATCATTGATAGATTAGGAGTGAAGAATAATAGATAGACAGGAGATGGATGGTTCACCATGAGCAGATGGATGGTTCAGCAGATGGATGGTTCTATATGAGCAGATGGATGGTTCAGCAGGTGGATGGTTCACCATGAGCAGATGGATGGTTCAGCAGGTGGATGGTTCACCATGAGCAGATGGATGGTTCAGCAGATGGATGGCTCACCATGAGCAGATGGATGGTTCATATTCGCAGATTGACGACATGAGGATATCAGATGGGTGGTTCACATGAGCAGACGTACTGTTCACATGAGCACTGATGGACTGTTCACATGAGCAGATGGATGGTTCAACATGAACAGATGGATAGTTCATATGAGAAGATGGATAGTTCACATCAGCAGACGGACTGTTCCATGAGCACGGAGGTGTGTACATGAGCAGAAAGATGGTGCACATGAGCAGATAGATAAGCATGATGGGCACGTGGTGCAGGAACACTGCAGGAATGGCTTAATTAGGCTAAGGAGGTTGACAGACAGTAAATGATACACCCAGGGCAGATGGACAGGTAGATAAGTTGATCTGTAATCCATCTGGCAACCACACCAGCACTCTGGAGTCACAATGTGTTACTCAGATTTGCCCACAGCAGATGTGGTGAATTGCAAACATCCTGATAAAGACCCCACATGCCACATGTAAACTATCATTCAGATTGGGACAGATAGTTCAGACACCTAGAAGAGTGCAGGCCTTCCTAGCCACACACACCTGTAGAGCCAAAATAGCTGACTGACTTGGACCTTGTTGGGCATTCCAGCAATTGTTGCAACAAGTCACTCAGAGCAAGCAGGGCCTGCTCTATTAGGGATACACAATATGGGTTGGTTGTGACTTCCAGCAACACTGTCAGACACCACTGTGAAACAGTAACCTCTTCATATCTAAAAAGTGAGTGAATGAGCGAGTTATTATTTTACACTGCACTTATAGCGATGAGAACAAGTTCAATAATATCTAAAGACATTTCGATACAGATTCTTGTATCGTTGTCAAGTGAGTATGACACCGATACAAGAATCTGCATCGAAACATCGCATCATCCGAACAAAGAAGTTGTTCATCCATAAAGTTTTGTCCTTATCTGATTCACCAACTTCTAAACATGCCACTCAAAGAAGTTACGTAAAACAGGCATAAAACAAACCAATTTCTTTATCCAAAAATATTACTTCTTCAGACTAATACTTAGCATAACTTAAAACCAGGCTATAGACCACTAGTGACCAAAGCAAGACCACCTTCCTGGGGATTATCTCAAAGAGGATGTAGTGTATCATCTGCTAGAAGACTTCAACCTTGTTGTGCTGCTACATAAATCGGTAAAAGCATGCCTCCAAGACAATAAGGCTATTTAACAATCTGACAGTACCAGAAACGGACTCTCAAGGTTTCACTTGTTTGTGATTTCGGTGAGAGTACAAATTGCTGTTAAACATTATTGTACATTGACAAGAAAATTACTGCCTGTTAGCATTGTTATCATCCACCTTTCTAAATTTCATTATGTCCTTATGGCAGCATTGTTGAAAATATGTTAAAGCCAATGAAAAGAAATGAATTCCAGGTTTATCTGCCTTTGTAACAATATTACGGTAGTAATACCGGATTTGTAAAGTAAACAAAAACTATATATCATCGTTTAGGTTTATGTACAAACTAACCCTGCCACAACTGTCATATTGATAACCGATAATATTTCTTCCAATCAATATTTCCAGTTATCGATCTTTTTAGCAGTCCTAGTATGAGCAACATCTTGGCAAGGTGTGACAATGTAGTCACCTGTAGGAAACAGGCCTGTAGTAATTATCAAAGTCGAACCTTCACAACAATTTGTCCTACAGAATTAATAGACATTCAATTTGTGTTTGCCCAAGAGTAATGTCTGGCGAAACCTCTAATGACAGTGTCTGGTATCCAGAGCCCACCTGGTACCATCTACAGACATAGAAGTAAACGCACTCTGACTCAGGTGCTTAAATCTGATATCAACTTACGATAAGGATATTTCTTTATATCCATAAGAATGAATCAGAGAGTTTATCACCAAAAGAGAAATTTCTCAAACTCACAAGGTTCAATCAATTTGGATGAAAGCAAACTACCAACAAAAGGTCACGTCTAATGCTGTGGTGTCCATATGCTTTTGGATCCATGCTCATATTGTTTGTCACTAGATTGTCTGGTCCAGACTTGATTATTTACAGACTGCCGCCATATAGCTGGAATATTGCTGAGTGTGATTAAGCAACCAACTAACCAACCGTATGCTTTTGTCTTCAGTCATGATAGTGGGTTGATCAAACAAGGCTGATGACCTGCACTCCTACACCTACGTCAGTGATGTCAACCCACAGGTTTAATCGTTAACTAGTAACACAGAACTGAGGTTGAACTTATTTGCCAATGATAAAGATGACTCTGTAGGCAGGTGTGACTTGTCACCCCAAAAATGGAAACATGAATTCAAATGTGATTCCATGTTTCATACATACAAATGAGGACAAGTATGGCACTAAGTTACACTGCACAATGTTTTCAGCAAAATTTGAATAATATACTACTCACACTTTGCTAAGGATCACAAAAATTCACAACTTTACTTAATCGTAGATTTATCATTTGAAATTATATCCATTTAAAACTGGATAAATAATAATATGGTAACCCCTCTTTAGGCAGACAGTCACCTTAGTCTACCCTTATCCACTTGATACATGAGTAACCATAAAAATGGTTTTCATGGCACCAATCAACCATTTTGCATATCACGGAACGAGTCATTGACAGGTACACACCACCTGTCAATAGCAGGTATGGGATCCACAAGATGCAATGACATACTAAAACCTAGGATCCATGCTTACAACAAGCTTAGATATTTAAACCAAATTTGATCCCACATCATAGTTTCCTGTTGAATCAATGATTTGATCCTTAGCAAAGTGTGAATAGTATACATCAGAATACACCCCAAATAGTTCTACACCCTGTATCCATGCAGAGAATTGGACAAAAGTTCAAGCAGTATGACAAATCCTTAAATGTATACTCACATGGTTCAACACCCTGAATCATTCTATAGAAATGGTGGTCACGACTTCATTCAGCAGCAACTATAACAGGTGTGTAAGATGCGGTCTTTTGCTGACCTAGGAAGGGTACTTTTATTAATTCCTATTACCGAAACTATTTACTTATATTTGTACTGTGGATTCAGAAAAAAGTACCCATGCACAGCAGCACAAAACATCACAGCTCATATACAACAAAGGTTTTAATACCCACAAGCTGTTCTGTACAGTTATTAATAGCATTAAATATGTTGGAAATATATTGGTATTTTCAGTCAAGGGAAATATTGTGTAATCTGCATATAAACAGCTTCCCCCAATGTAGATAAAGAAATTAACAGATACCATATTTAAGCATATACACCAAATGTGAAAAAGGCTGTAACACACGTCATATTTAAAGTCAGCAATCCAATCCGCTCAGCCACTGTTGCTTCCACAAAAATGGAAGTCGTACAATTGGTAGTCATGGTCACCAACTTTCTGTACCCCTCTGATAAGTGTAAAGTGGCATGGCTCCCATGGCCTTAATCTATGAATACACAAAGTGATTTAGAATGTGACAAATGTTATATTGGGGGCGCGGTGGGCGAGCAGGCTAAGGCGCCAGGCTAGTGATCCAGCGAGGTTGAGGTGTCGGGATCGAGCCCACCTGTGACCGGGTGTAAAAGCCTTGGAGTCAACTTTGTGTGCAGACTCTTTCAGTGTTGTCACAACCCCTAGTGTACAGTACACAACCCTGCGCACTTAAAAGAACCCACGAATCCGTTGGTATATGACCAGATGGTGGCCACATGAATACGTGCAAACACCTAGTTGCGGGTACAGCAACGTGCAGTAAACTTTGACAAAGTACTGTGACTATGTGTCCCAGTCCACCCAGCTGTGAATGGGTACCTCGTTAGGATGAGAAAGCCACAATAACTCGGTGCGCCTAGTGGCTGCAAGAGTTGTATACTCCCCAGGGAGTTGAGATTGATAATATGATGTGCCATTGAGATTGACATCCAATGATCGAGGGACAAAATATCAGCGCTTGAGCATGCACTAGTTGCCTGGACATGTGCGCTATATAAGTATCCTATAACAATATTTGGGATTACACTTTCTCAGTAAAGTACAGGTTCTGGTATTTTTGTTAGGTTGAATCCAATCTTGGATTCGAACCCACTCTGAGGCTCAGGCACCTAACTGCCAGAGCAAAAAGTCTGCTATCTAACCAACTTACCCCCGTTGAGGCTGCATATAGTATCAGAACAATAGCCACCAATCACACAGTCCAATCTATTAGCATATTATCTATGACCCAAAGGTATACTTGTTAACAATTCAAAATGTCAACCATCACATCTGATATTCAAACATTATCTGATAAGTATTGAGGACTAAAAAGTAGTGGTTTTATTTAACCACCTTGAAAAGAAACAAAAAAAGCCAAAGTAAAGATTTGAGGACAACCTGTCACTAGGTGTTTGCTTAACTGGAACTTAACAGAGGCATACTACAGGTATTCATATTACACCCAGTCATGACTATGAAATATCAGCCTTAACTTTTTATACACAGTCAATAGTTTGTAGGTATGCTGCCCACTTTAAAAGGAAAAGAGAAGAGAGGAAAGGAGAGGGGATCATATTCACAATTTGCCATTTTGCCTGTTCACTGAGATGAGCCATATATCAGCCTGTACTTAGCTTAATGGGTTTTAGCAAAGTCCTTAGTCTGTCTCACAGTCCCTGAAGCACATTATTTTCCCTACTGCCAAGCCCTCTCTGCAGTGCTAAAGCCCTAAATAAAGCAAGTCTAGACTTCCTCAGGTTCTGGTCTCCCTGGGGCTCCTTTTTTACTTGAATGGGCTTGTTTGTTACTATCAAAATTATACATAATCAGACGCTAAGCGTAAGTCTACAAGGCCCTATACAAACACCTACACTCTGGCTTCAGTGTGCATGATTTGCAGTGAAACATTTAACCCCACGCTATTGTAGATAAACATTTTTTGTACATTTTAGCCAATGTTACCAATAGCTACATTCAATACTTACTCTAATTTTTGCCAGCAGTGTATATAACTGTTTATACAACGCATGACCTGTCGACAAACTATGAATTATCAGTAGATATTATATAGAGCAGAAAGTAATGTATTATCCACGATCACAAGTGATCAATACAATGGAACTACAGCTGAGTTCACACATATAGCACGAAAGAATAAAAGGCAAAGCTATTCACAAAATGAAAACCCCATGATATACTTGCTTGACATCCTATACACATAATGTTAAACCTCTGCTGCATTCTAAAGGGGCAGGGGGGAGCCTAATGGTTAAAGTGTCCACTTGTCACACTGAAGACCCGAATGTGTCAAGCCCATTTCTGGTGTTCTCTGCCCTGATACTGCTGGAATATTGCTAAAAGCGGCATAAAACAATACTTACTCACTCACTACTGCATTCTAAAATATTGTCCAACGATTAACGTAAACAATCCATCACTGTTAATAATTATGAAAATCCCTGTTCTAAACTTGAAAATATATACTATTTCACACTTAGCTAAGGATCAAATCATGGATTCAACAGAAAACTACTATGTGGGGTCAAATTTGGTTTATATATCTAAGCTTATTGTAAGCATGGACCCCAGGTTTCAGAATGTCATTGCATCTTGTGGATCACCATACCTGCTATTGACAGGTGTTGTTTATTTATCAATGACTCATTCCATGATTTGCAAAATGGTTGATTGGTGCCATGAAACCATTTTTATGGTTACTCGTGTATCAAATGCATACGGTTAGCTTGAAGTGACTATTTGCCTAATGAGGAGTTACCATATTATTATTTATCTAGTTTTAAATGGATACAATTTCAAATTATAAATCTACGTTTAAGTAAAGTTGTGAACTTTTGTGATCCTTAGCAAAGTGTGAGTTGTATACATTACATCATTCCCTTGAGGACATTACATATTTATACAGAAAACACAGCGGTGTAGTAAATATTACCAGAAAATATTTGTACCTCATCAACATTTCAACAATTTCTTTTTTAGTTCTCGATCTCTAACAAGAAATTTTTATGGTTTTAATGTGCGACACACATAGGTTGTTGGGAACCAATGCTAACCTCTTATTCCCATGGAGAACAAGTACAAGGTCAAAGACACTGACATCCATGATTCATGGAATTGCCATATTACCTACACACTTTTATATTCATGAGTACAAAAACCTGTCCATATTTTTTCAAATTAAGTGGACTGAAAATTACCTGAAAGATTTCAGAAAATCCTGGTGTTGTTACCGAACACGTGCTAACCTTTGTCTACGAAGCCGATTGGTTCAAACTGCACGATTCAAATATCAAGGTAATCAGCATTTCGAAATTCCTTCATGGCAAATTGTGGTAAAATGTTAACACAACAGCAGCCACATAAATCAAATGTTACGACATGGAACAAATAAATACTGTCAGACACATGCCCTAACAAACCAGGTCAAAGATATAAAACCTTAACTGAATGACCATAGATCACACGATATGCTTGTCATTTGTGTTACATAACACATCTGCCTGTCATCATTCGTGAAAACAATACCCACGTATCTACATTTTAGCATTGCATAAACATCATGTATCATAATAACCATGGTGAAATATTTTATGTATTCACATCAGTCAAGGATTAAATTTTTTTTGGATATCTTTCCTCTTTAAATTTTTTTTTTAAACCCAACAACGGAGTCAATCAGTAGCAGACAGGGATATTTGGCATTCATAAATGCAAAGAAAGTGAGTTACATCTTTGAGAGGCATTTTAGAAGTTGGAGTGAGTGAGTGAGTATGGTTTTACCGCTTTTAGCAATATTCCAGCAATATCACGGCAGGGGACACCAGAAATGGGCTTCACACATTGTACCCATGTAGGGTTTTAGAAGTTGGAAGTAGATAGAACAAGTACATATGAATGACAACTTCTTTAATTCTAGAGCACAACGTTTCGATACAGGTACTTGTATCGTTTTCAAGTATGAAAGTGAATTAGTTATGTATGTCATAGCTGGATGATAAATCATAAGCACTGGTAATCGTAAATTACTTCTTGAATTTTTCTGGGTTGTACCAAAAGTTATTCCAATGATTTACAGCATTGCTGTTTCCATACAGCAGTGTTTAAATAACTACACAAGTCATCATAGAACATGCTGAACATCTGACATAAAATTTGATAACTGAACATTATACTCTTCCTACTTCCCTACTGAGGAGAGTTCCTGTCTGGACAGGTTGTGTAACAGGATCGATGAATTATGTGTAATGTACACTTTTCTCTGAACCAAACCTGTTCGGTCAGCTCATTTCAAAATGGCTTTAAACTTCATTTTCATTACAGTTTAATGTTTTTTCCTGAGAAAGGATATACATATATTTTCAGTAGTCTGTAAACGACCTGCTACAAACATGCCATCAACCCTATCATATTATTCATAAAGGGGTAGTACACCAGGAAATGTCATCTGTCTTCCTGAATTTTACATGATGATTAATACTAATAATATCACGGATATCATGGAAAAGTTAAGAAAATAAAACTTTACCAGGATCAGTCTTTGGACGATGTTGAAGATTAGGAATGTCACGATGTCACGATACATAGGGATGTCATTATACATAGGGATGTCACGATACATAGGTTTGATGTCGCGATACATAGGGATGTCATACTACATAGGGATGTCATGATACACAGGGATGTCGCGATACATAGGGATGTCACGATACATAGGGATGTCACGATACATAGGGATGTCACGATACATAGGGATGTCGCACTACATAGGGATGTTGCAATACATAGGGATGTCATGATACATAGGGATGTCATGATACATAGGGATGCCACAATACATAGGGATGTCATGATACATAGGGATGTCACGATACATAACTTTCATGAATCGTTATGCATCACGATACCCATGTCACGATTTGATACATATCACGATACCTATTTTCACAGCATTATAGCGTAAATTTAGTTACATTTTGAACATTAATATTACATATTTTATAATTGTCCATGAAAAGATCAACATTTTTATTTTCAGAGAATAAAAAGTTCTAATTTCCCATCTTTGTGCATGAAACATAATCATTTATAACTCTCATAACATCAAAAAACATAATACAATTGCAAAATGTAAACAATACATAAACATATTTAATTCAATACTTTCAAAACTAAATATTGATAATAATGATACAGTTTTGAATGTATCGATAAAACTTAAAATATGAATGATAATAATGCATTGGCATCCCTATGGAGGACTGTAATACGTTTGCATTTATTAAATCAGATATAAGTTAATATAAAGGTTTATTTATGCCACTTTGAAACATTGTTATCAAAGAAAACTGAGCTCAGTATGATCCCTATATTAACAATAGGCACAACAAATATGTGACAGTAAATCATGTGCATTTCAATCACCAGTCAAAATATGAAATGTCATCCCCACCTGCAGTTTAAATAGTTTATAGGGCAATGCATGTTGTATTTAATACAGAACACAAGGTACACATCTCAGAGAGGGGAATATCTGCATATTCCCCGGGAATATACCTGATAGTTATACACAGTTAAACTATGTAATACTATTACCATACTATTGAGCCACTTATAAAGCAGAAGATTACATACAGGCAATGACATGACCTCAATATCACAGGAAACATGTCAATGCGCATTCAACCTGCATTCTCAACTCCATGAGAATCACACAAACCTAACTGCCTCTTACATATAATTTTACATCTAATCCTACTAGGTACCCATTTCTGCTGGGTGAAGAGGAAGGTTTGGAACATTATCTACAAAAGACATCGTTCTTTTATCAGTGTCCTGCCACTCATTGTGGCTGAATTTGACTGGATTGAAATCCGTTTGTCTTGTTTGTTACACCCAGCAATATATCAGTTATATCACAGCAGTCTGTGAATATTGAGTCCTAATGATTGATATCATGAAGAACATCATACAGCATACAACACTGGGGTATATGATACACTATCAACCAAGTCACCTGATAGGCTTCAATGGACCTACAGTAACTACACCAGAATCCCCACCCAGGCCTTTGAGTCAAGCATAGCACCAGTCAGATCATGGAGGGTACATAACATAGGATAAAATTTCAAACTCACTTACATCAAGTTTCACGGTTAAGAACCACTTCTTGGCAGGATGTAAAGCCGTTCATTATTTATGTGTTTCAGGAACACCCACAAAATCATGAACTCATTGAATAAGACATCGTACAGACCCAATTGTTATAATCCATTTAACATGTTCAATAATTCAGGTGTCTGTTTAAAAACTCTTTTCATCAATACAAATCCTTGACGTAGTGTTACATACACCATGACAAAATCTGGATCTAATTTCATTACACAAAGAACATTGCAGGAGAGTCTCAGTCTCAGACTGCTGTCTTCCTTGAGTAAGTGAGTCAGTTGAGTTTAATGTAGCTTAGTGAAGTTTTTTTCAGTTATATCACAGTGTGTCATGCCTGATTGTTTCTCGGTTTGTCAATACCATACCTGTGTCTTACATGACACAGATGTGTCTTATAGGGCTCCAGATAAGAGCCGTATCAGCGTATGTGCGGACATAAAATAAGCACGATACGGTAGGAAATAATTTAGAAAACGTAGCAGATACGCACCACAGCAAACGGTCTTAGATTCATTTACAGACGTATTTATCTGAAAAAGTATTGTTTTATTGTTTATTGACCTGTTTACACAAGAGTAGCAATGTTGTGATGCATAAACGAAACACAAGATTACTGATACGCCATTAAATTCCATTCACTACTCTAAATGTACTCTTATTGTTTTCCAGGGCCTAAATTTTCTAAGCTCTATTAGCGCTAAGATAGTCATAAGTTAATGTTAGGGTATGGCACTTACGACTATATTAGTACTAAGAGAGCTTCGAAAATCTAGGCCCTGTACTCCTGTATTGAAAAATTAAGGAGTACGTTCTCCTGATCATGAAAATTTATCTGGAGCCCTGGTATTATATTAATAGCAGGTAAATCAGGGCTTCTGAAAGGAGAGTGAGTAAATCAGGTTAATATTTTTATCATTACTGACAAAGGTCTTTGTTCGGTTGATGTGTATCACCACATTCAGCATTATTCCAGCTATATGACGGCATCTGAAAATGATCGAATCTGAACTAGACATTCCAGTGATCAATATCATGAGCATCAATCTACACAATTGGGATAAGATGACGTGTCAACAAACCATGGGTCGCTGAAGACCAATTTTAAGCGGGATCTTCAGGGGTGTACTGACAAATGACAGCAAATACTCACAATCAGCTTCACAATGTGTTTACATAGAAGTAGACACGTTCTGCACATGCAAGCACTGGATAATTGTTTTCCATCACCACTGACCAAAGATCACAAGGTGACACTGACTCTATAAAATGTGGAATATCATCTGAAACCATTTACTGTTCACAGTGTTCCAAAACAGGTCAAAAAAGCACAACTACAATGAAATCTCATTAAATTAGGTCAATGAATATTCATCAAGCTCATAGGAAGTGCATTGACAAGACCTTGTAAAATATAATCACCCAGATATGCAATATTCACGACACTGTACAAGGCAAAACTGTAACTGTGGAATAAGATCAATTCAATACTTTAATAGTATAATGGTGGAAAATCAATTCAAGATGAAGTGAACATTATATTTGGCAAGACAGTATGAATATTCTACATATTCTAATCAGGAACATCCTATCCGTCTGTAGTATCACTACGCAATAGAATGACATTAATCACTCAGCAGTTACAGGATATATAGCAATCTCACTGTGATATCGCATGTATAGGCAATATACAGAGATCATCAAATATAGGTTCCACTATTTCTGTATATCTTTAACAATGTTTCTACTGTCTATCATTCGTAACATATGTTATATTTGAGATTACATTTTCGTAATAAAGTACAGATTCTAGCACTTTTGTTGGGTTGAGTCAATCAAAAAAAAGTACTAGAATCTGTACTTTATTACGAAAATGTAATCTCAAATATAACATATGTTACATTTGACCACTTTCCAAATGGCATTGTGTATTCAGTCTATCATTCATCAACCTGCTGATGCTGCATAATATAAGATGTTACTATTAAGTGAAATTGTAGCTCACCTGAATATGTAATCAACAGTTTAAAATGTTTAAAACATGGACATGTATAACAGTTTCGTCAGCAATAATTATCTACATAATTACCAGCGACTAACATGTGACAACAATAAGCAATGACCAGATCAAAATATAATGTCATCACAAGCAGAAACAAAAGTTCAGTTTTTCGATATCCCTGTTGAGAGGCTATGTGGAAATCAGACTGAACGTCTTGAATTGGAAGGAGGTCACCAGTGGAGGGAGTGAGTGAGTGAGTGAGTGAGTTTAGTTTTACGCCACACTCAGCAATATTCCAGCGGTCTGTAAATAATCAAGTCTGAACCAGACAATCCAGTGATCAACAGCATGAGCATCGATCTGCGCAATTGGGACCGATGACATGTGTCAACCAAGTCAGCGAGCCTGACCACCCGATCCAGTTAGTTGTTTCTTGTACGACAAACACGGGTAACTGAAGATCACTATTCTAACCCGGACCTTCATGGGTAGAACAAGCAGGTGAAGTTTTAGGTTCACTGGTCCAGTAGTTTTATGGAAGACATTTTCAGACAACAGATGACACACACCAAATTGGCCACTAAATTTCAAACAAATGATCATCATCTGATTGCACAAGGACAATGTCTCTGGTTCTTTCATTGTATTCACAACATGCATTATGGAGGCTAGATTCAAAAGGAAAGGGGTACACGACTGTGAAGTCTGTTAACATAATGTGACTGTCACCTGTTATAGACTGTTGGACATCACTGCTGTCGGCCTACTCAGCTTGTTAAAATGGTGTCCGTGTGTTCTGGCACCTGTCCACTGTGTTGTCTGCAATACAGAGAATGACGGACATGATGGAATCATCAGACAGCAAGATAAAATACCACGTGTGGAAGTTATGTAAAACATCCCCGGTGAATGCTAAGTGCCAGCACAGCCAAGTCCCAACTGTTTGAAATGTACGAGGGAACTTAAAAATATTTTTTGTTTTCCTGACCTGATTATAATAAGCTATCATAATGATGATCATAGCCATAGTGAGTGAGTGAGTCAGATTAATTTTAACCATTTTTAGCAATATTCCAGCAATATCACAGAAGGAGACACCAGAAATGGGTTTCAAACATTGTACTCATGTCGGGAATTGAACCTGGGTCTTTGGTGTGACAAGCAAACGCTTTAACCGCTTGGCTCCCCCAACGCCCTGATTCTTATCATAAGCTCTCTATACTTAGGGGTTAAACTGACAAAAAGTTGCTTGAACACACAATTCAACTTCACAGTCAAACAATTTGCATGACTGTCTGGCAGACCCTAAAGAATAAATTGAAAAGCAAATGCAACCTCAGCCTACCGTGATTTGGCAAGTCTAGACTACCTACGCTCTTGGCAGAAATTAAGCTTTGTTCAGCTCCATTTGAATGTTACTTATTATTGTGTGGATGTATATATCTTTAAACAAGGCAACTTTATTTTAGGGACTAAAGGTATGTCCACAAACCGGCTGATCCTACAACAACACTGATCCAAGTTCAGCCATCAATTATGCTTAGATATGTGGATAGTTGGTTGAATGAAACTACTTGACTATATAATGAATATCTTAGTGTGAATGACCGAGGGAAATGACTTTAGAGGCACATTCAACAGTATTCTTTTTCAGAATCTGTATTTACCTTCCAGTACTTTTCACATCATCAAAGATGTTTGTTCTTTTTTTAATATCACACAGAGCAATATTCCAGCTATTTGATGCCTGTATGTAAATATTTGAATGTGGACCTAGCAATCCTGTGATTGACTCAATGCATTTTTATCTGTTATTGAGATACAAAGACATACATCTACCAAGAAAACAATCAAATCCTGTGAGACAAAATTTGGTAAACATGATAACAAACGCAAGTAACAATGCATCGAACTATGGAAACGAAAAACTATCGATGCATCGATATTATGTGTGACTATCAATAGTTTAGTAATTGACTTCCGTTGATAAATGTGTAGCACAAAATACAGGAAGTACCAGATACGTTCACTTTGATTTGGAGTTATGCGGCCCTGTTATCTCTTAAACAAACATGGCAGCAAACAAGGCATGCGATTTGGAGTTTGAAATTGTGAATAACAATAAGTTTTAGCTGTTTACTTGATCTGGGTTTCAAGTTTCTTGTCAGTTATTAAAAGAGTGAAGTAGTATACACCCTGGTCCCACCCTTTAACTGGAACATCTGATTAAATCAAATAGATTTTAAAAATACCAAAGTCAAGAAAGGCAAAATTCTGTCAACAGTCACGAAAGTAAACATCATTAAAGGATTCAAAACATGTGACCAGCAAATCATAACTTTAGATCGCGGTGGATGAGCCGACCATTTTAATGCATCAACACATTGATAGCATACTGATTAAGCTAGTTCAGCTGGTTCAGCAAGTACACTCAAACTCAAATGTTACCAGTGTAAACGTAATGCATGTATTCATTCATTCCATGCAACATTTAATGCTGAACAAGCTAGATAAAATCATTAATACATAAACTACATATATAACACATCCAGTGTATAAATGCTAAGTTGTGCATTTCCTTACATAAACCAACAGCTGCCTGTCATTATTTTCATTAGTTCGTGATAGAACATGGTGATCTACCGGTACAAGCATGTTCAGGAGGAAGTGACCTACACTAGGTCGGCTCGTTCAGTGTTTACAAACACAGCTGTTGGTACATGGCCTACACACAAACAAATATTACTTTTTAACAACATACACTAAGTTAAAATATTTACATCATAAACAAACAATATAATAGCAAAAACAAATTCTTCATTCCATTACTTGTTATTGGTGGGTACAATGTGTACTGTGGGGAATTGGTTAAAATCTCATAATTGAAGATCGGTTCATTACAACCGATCAATCATCAAAAATAATTGGTTTGCGTCATTTATGAAATTTTCCTAGTTATTTTTGTTTGCACTAAAACATAGAAAAAAACATGTAGTTCTTTGGGTTGTTTTTTTTCAAATTGCACATCTTTAAAAGAAGACTAGTATGTTAGGAACATAAATGTCTTAGGGTCTTTAAGATAAATTCAATCATGACTTGGAACGAGCTTGTAGTGCTCATGAAATGTAACAGACAAAACCAACCATGTGAAAAATATTGTTAATGCAAAAAGTGTTCCAGAATTGTTTGTGTTCGATAATGAGAAAACATGATAGATTGCTTGGTCGTTCAGTCACTGCGACCAATCTGATTATTTCAATTAATTGGACCACCACTATGAATGTGTGAAGCCTATTTCAGGTGTCCCCTGCCATAATATTTCTGGAATATTGCTAAAAGCATGTAAAACCCAACTTACTCAACTCTCACCAAACTAAATGACAATATTAAGTTACACGATGAAGTCAATAATGATAGGCAAAATGATGTGCAAAATGGTTGAAGCCATCAAGAAAGATAATTGCATATTTCAAACCCAAACTACGTCTAAAATGCAGCTTTCTATTCAGGGTAAATACTGAGCATTTACACAGCTTCTTCGTCAAATGTGATGCAGGTGCCAGGAAAATGGAGATTTACTAAAGGGAGTAAATCAAATATTTTAAAGCAGACTTAAATGAAACTAATCATGAATGCCAAAGGGTCCTTGTCATAGCCACAAGGTAAAACGATGAAAATTTAGGGGTCCCAAGATTCACATGCAAGAAGAAAAGCCATCAAGGTCCTTTTCAGTTTCACCGATGCACTAAATTCATTTAAATTGAAGGATATTTTTTGTAAGATCTTTGAGCCAATACTGGCATGGTCTACTCAATGTGTGGGATCAAGTAAGCCTTGTTGAATTAACTTGTCCTGCTATTATGCAAACAGGTAAAAAACGAGGTTAATTTTTCCATCACACTGAACAATACCTAATTCTGATTTATGAAAATATTTATTACAATCAGGTATCAAATTCAATTTGATGTCTCTAGATAACCTTTTGGCATGGGAATACCTTGATCTTTTGATGGCCTACATATCAATGTATAAAGCAATAGGTCTACAACGATTCACCCAGACTTCAATTCGATTCCATTTTCAATATTGGACCCTCTATTTGATTGTTTTCAATTTTGATTCTTCATACAAGTAGGAATCGTGAAGATCCGGGATAGAATAGGTCTTCAGCAACCCATGCATGTCACAAAAGGCGACTATGCTTGTCGTAAGAGGCCACCAACGGGATCAGGTGGTCAGGCTCGCTGACTTGGTTGACATGTCATCGGTTCCCAATTGCGCAGATCGATGCTCATGCTGTTTATCACTGGATTGTCTGGTCCAGACTCGATTACTTACAGACCACCGCCATATAGCTGGAATATTGCTGAGTGCGGCGTAAAACTAAACTCACTCACTCACTCATACAATAGAAACATCAGAAACTCTCAGAGTCAAATATCAAAATTGTAGGTAAATATCCTAACATGAAATCCTTGTCCAACATATTTTCATTGAATAACATCAGCTTTTAGAAAGTATCTCCATATAAATGATATTTTGAAATTTGCTTAATAAATTACAATATTTCTTATTTTACAATGAAACATAATTTTTAAATCAAAAATGAAATTTATCTCAAATTCTAATAAATTTATCATCTTCAATCTCAATAGCATTTATGATTAATTAATATCATTTGTGAAAAGATTTTGAAGATCTGGATTAGAATTGGTCTTCAGCAACTCAAGTTTATCGCAAGATTCATCTAACAGAATTGGGTGGTCAGACTCACCTTGTACAAGAATGTGAACTATGCGATTGTATGTCTTTCTCAAACTATCAAACACTCCTAAAACTCAATCAACTCTCAAAGAAAGGATAATGAAAAGAACCCCTTTAATGTCATGCTGTACTTTGTACGTTGAAATGTAATCTCTGAAAATTACACACCCTCATTGCTACTCCAAACCAAGAGTTATATAACACAGTGTAAAATCCTCAATGAGATGGTTTTACTACCGAATACATCTAAAATTCTAACAACATACTACTCCACCTGATTTTGAAGGAGTACATATATACATACCTGGCTGTACTAGTGTGACACAAGATCTCACTAGGTCCACACTCAAACAGCCATCCTTCAGGTTGATGGCAATGAATCACACAGAGAGGGTTCAATTCAAGTAGGGATTTCACAAGGGGATAAATAGAAGTAAACTACCTCCAGATTAAGTTGTTAGGGAGTAAACAGTAGCTTATCTCCACTGTGCAAACAAACCAGTCACTTGGAAACATACAGAAGAGTGGACATAAGCTGATATATTTCTTCAACTGGTTTAACATGTTTCAAGAATCTCCTAACTGTGATCTCTTAGACTGTTTGTACCATGATATTAATTTTGTTTGATCTAGAAGTATGTTTTTCACCCTTTCAAAATAATGGTGACACTCAGTAGTATTACAGCTATGTGACAGTTGCATGTGAACAATCAAATAGGAACCATACAATCCCGTGATTGGAATTAGGAACGAGATTTGTCATCAAGGTCCAAAGTGAGTGAGTGAGTGAGTGAGTTTAGTTTTACGCCGCACTCTGCAATATCCCAGCTATATGGCTCCGGTCTGTAAATAATCGAGTCTGGACCAGACAATCCAGTGATCAACAGCATGAGCATCGATCTGCGCAATTTGGAACCGATGACATGTGTCAACCAAGTCAGCGAACCTGACCACCCGATCCGGTTTGTCGCCTCTTATGACAAGCATAGTCGCCTTTTATGGCAAGCACATGGGTTGCTGAAGACCTATTCTATCCCGGATCTTTACGGGTCCAAGGTCCAAAGTCATGCAATCAACCAAGTCATTAAGTCAGACCATCGGATCAACCACGTCAACTCTTATGACCAGCATCCTAGGGTTTGTTTGGTTTCTTGTTTAACGCAACACACAGCAATAGTCCAGCTATGGCGGTGGTCTGTAAATAATAGACGTTGGACCAGACAATCCCAGTGATCAATAGCATGAGCATCTATCTACGTAATTTGGACACAATAACACATGTGTCAACCAAGTCTGCAAGCCTGACCACCCGATCCTGTTAGTCGCCTCTTACGACAAGCATAGGTTACCGAAGACCAATTCAAACCCGGACGTTCACAGGTGGGTAGGTTGAAGGGAATCACTTCAGTAGGGAAACAGGATGATGGCCAACAGGTCCTTGTCAAAAATGATAAGTTTAGGGAGGTTAACATTTAGATACTAGAGCAAGAATTCTCAATCTATTCAAGGAATGAGTATGGTTTTATGTCGCTTTTAGCAATATTTAAGTAATATCATGGACTTGACACATTGTACCCATGTGGGGAATCAAAGCCCCTCTAATCAAGGAACATGTAAAAATACAAATGTGGACAAATCGTATGTTAGATATTTTCCTTGGCATGCTGATAGTGTTCCTTCCTTCATTATAATTACGTCATATTCTGTAAAGACATTTCTAATGAAAACACAAACAGTTTAGCATAATTATACTTTCAGAAATTGTTGTGCTTGATATTAAATTGCATTGCCCCCATAATGTTTGTAGCAAGTTTCATGTTAAGCTTCTGATGGGAATATTCCATGTATGTGTGCTCTAGCATTACTGCTGAAATATCCAAACACAAGAAGCACATACACAACTGAATTGTTAGCAAGCATGCTATAGCATATGTACTAGACCTGCACAAGTCTCAAGGTAATAATTAATAGTATAAATTAAAATTTCTAAAATAACAGACTGTCGTCCTGAGACTGCCCCCTTATCTAGACTTGCCTCTTTAAAGGATAGAATTACTATACATCCATTGGCTTAGCATTCAGTACAGCCTTGGACTGTTGAAGTAAGGCTACATATGTACCTAATCACACATTAAACCTAAATACTAGTAGCTCATAAAAGTGGACCTCAGTATGATCAACAACACACATCGATGACTGACAATTCCCTAAGTCATATATTCACTGATATACTGTTGATACAGTTTATTACATTAACAAGTAGTATGTTAAGTATCAATCCTTCAGACTTTAGTATCTGGACGACCATGACCATAACCTACTTATCTACATCAGATGACAATATATACTCCAGGGAATATAAATCCATAACACCAAAAACTTCAAAGCTACTTCTGTCTGAAAGATTCTTATTGATCTGAACCAGATTCCAATATATATGATAAAATTTCAGGATCAAATCACACGATTCATGTGTTTGACAAATTACATATGTTTAAAACACAATATTCTGTTCGCAATTTCTAAAATATTAGCATGACAATATATACTCCAGAGAATATAAACCCATGAGATCAAAAACTCTAAGCCTACTTCTGTCTATTTGAAACACTCATATATATATGATAAAATTTCAGCATCAAATCATGATTTATGTGTTTTGACACACTACATATGTTTAAAACAGAATATTCTGTTTGCAATTTTAAAAATTAACACAAACTAACCTGGATGAACACATATCCATTTGATTCAATCTGAAATTGGGCCCTACTTATGATGGGGAGATGGAAGCTTGGCCATGCAGCCACAGACTTAAATGTATCATGTAAAAACAATATGGTAAATCATTTATCATGTTTACCATGTTTATTGGACATGCGGGAAACAAATCAACAGCTGTAATTCTATTCCAAATAGACCTTACTGCATACTGACACATTTCAATATCAATAAAAAAACCATTTTCTGTAAATCAGCCCTTCAAGTGAATTAATCAATTTTCGAAATGAAGCTTGAAGGAAGTTGAAATGTGGTTTAAAGTCATGTTCATGGGTTTGGGGTTGTTTTTAGTGTCTGTCTGTTTGAATTATTCTTATCGAATGCAAGTTTTATAATGCTTGCCCACTGCAATACCATCCTGTAATCCGACATTAATAACCCGCTCAAAGACAGTGCAACACCTCTACCCATACCAATACTTGTGTTATTCCCATGATGCTCGGTACCATGCTGATACCGTTTTAAGAGTGTTCTTTTACAACATAGTGAGGGATCAAACAGACAACCTTCCACTCTCCTGCAGATACTTTATCAACTAGACTGACTGAGTTTTGGTTTTTATGCCGCTTTTAGCAATATTCCAGCAACATCACGGCAGGGGGACACCAGAAATGGGCTTCACACATTGGGGATTGAACCCTGGATCTTCGTGGCGAGCCAAGCTTAAAAAGACAAGAGCAAAATTAAGCTAAAAGACATGGTGTCCTCGCCATAAGTCTTAAATATAAAGTTTAAGATCTACAGGTCCTTTACAGTGTTCACAAATAGCGTCTGACCCTCTGACAAATCCAGCAGATTCGCCAACGGTCCGATAGAAGTTTACAACCTGCCGGCCCCAGTGTCTGACTGTATATTTCACAATGACTTTGGCTGAATTTGTTATATATGACATGTGCCACTTGTTTGCTGTTTATAAATCTTATGTTTGTTAATTATTTCAATGTCAATTATAAGGAATATTATATCTGAAATGTGTGTTTAATTTTATTCTTTGGGTCCTGTGCATTTTCAATGGGTATGACAGACATCTGAAACTTACAGGACCCAATGTCCTGTTACATTGAAACACCATTCGTGAACACTGCCTTTTATGCAAATACTGTAAGAGCAAACCACCAGAACCAGGTCTTTACCCAATTTGGTATGCCATTGATGAACGCTGTTGCTTTATTTCATTGAGGGGCAGCGGAGTGGTTAAGGCGTTCAATCATCAGGCCAAATACTTGGGTTCACTTCCCTACATGGGTACAAGGTGTGAAGCCCATTTCTGGTGTAACCCGCCCTGATATTGCTGGAATTGCTAAAAGCAGCGTAAAACTCACTCACTCGCTATATCACTGAATCTGACATAGGGTAATAAATATAGGGAGGAAACTGGTGATTGGCATACAAATATGTGTGGCCAGAAAGATACATCCATCATTAAACCAGTATGGTAAAACATTTATTGGATACTTTGGAACCATCATCTGCAATTCTGTTTCAAACAGACTTTATTTATATTGCAAAATTTCATGAACCATAAAACATTTTCTGCTCTTAATCCTTTAAGAGTAACAAATTAAAAAACACTATGACATATAACTATATCAAGGGTTAATGAGTGAACTCTGTCATACAAGGATTTTACCTCACCTTACAAGTTGGGCCCAGGGGACCCAAACAATTGATTTTAAGTCCTTGCAGGCAATAGGAAGGTCTTGTTGAGTAATGAAATGGTGTAGTGTATTGCATGTGTACATAATTAATCTAGAGTCTGGAATGAATAATGTGGACACAATCAGGCTTGATGGATGGAATAATAATCTTAATAAGTTGTAGATAAAACAAATATTAGTTGCATCCTTTGGGACAATATACTATTTTCTGCATCAATTCTTTATACTTGGGTGCAATAGATGCACATTTGTGCATCATGTAGAATGCTGCTTTCACTCTCAGCGCTCCAAGAACAGGGTTCCTGGCAACAGTAGCTCACCTGTACCACCTGTTGGTAAGGGAAGACTAATTGACGATAGGATGTTACAATGCTGACTTGGCTGGTGATTGTGCACAGTTGTAAACGACAGAAGTGAGGTTCATTAGTCAGGCTGTCAGCATATTGTTACTTTGGTCCACAGTACATTATTGTGTTCTTGTCTTCTTATCTCCTTTTAATGGAGAATCCAGTCCTATTAATACTGACTGACTGACTGAGTTTGGTTTTACGCCGCTTTTAGAAATATTCCAGCAACATCGCGGCGGGGGACACCAGAAATGGGCTTCACACATTGTACCCATGTGGGGATTCGAACCCGGGTCTTTGGCATGACTAGACAACGCTTTAACCACTAGGCTACCCCACCGCCCCAGTCCTATTAATAATTAAGGTTGGCTGGATATACATCATAGAGCTCAATAATCATTTACTAAATATTGATCAATTATCGATAAATATCAGTGAAGCTTTGAGCAAAACATAAAAAAAAGAAATCCAAAAATTCAACAGATTTCATGTCACTGGTGAGTGGTGACACGTTAATGCATGGATTAGTAACAAACATCGTCCCATGAATAAAGACATAACTTTGTGCATTGTGTGTAAATTACTTTACTGCCTCACAATAGTTTACATAAAATATTAGCAATGACTTTGTCGATTTTTACATCCAGCCCTACTGATGGTTACATATGTAGTATTCACAAAACTCATTTAGAGTCAAAGGGTCCGTGTCTGGCATTAAAGTTGCATGTTACACGTTGACAGGGTCCCTGGACTATAAAACTAGGGAAGTAAACCTCAAACAACCCCTCAATTTTCGAATACAACAGATAGCCCTCTTTTCATTTCTGACAAGACCTGCGAAGATCAGGTTAGAATTGATTTTCAGTAACCCATGCTTGTCGTAAGAGGTGACTAACGGGATTGGGTGGTCAGGCTCGCTAACTTGGTTGACATGTCAACGTATCCCAACTGTGTAGGTCGATGCCTATGCTGTTGATCACTGGATTGTTTAGTCCAGATCGCTGCTATATAAGCTGGAATATTGCTGAATATGGCGTTAAACAAAAATAATAATAATAATGTGTCCATTTATATAGCCAAACTCCACACTAGGCATGCTCATAGCGCTAACAATCAAGGCACAGCACATTATTACCCCGGATAACCCAAGCTGCCTGTTAGGCTAGAAGGTTATAGTCATATGACTTTTCCACGGTACCCATTTTCCTGCTGGGTGAACAGAGACAATTTTGAACAAACTCACTTGCCTAAGGTGAGACCACATGTGTCACATGTGCTTAGTTGTGGGGCAGGACTCAAGTCCTTGAAACTCTCAAGAGTCAAGCTGCCAAACATGGTCACCCATCCAAGGACTCTCCGAAGCTCGGCGGCTGCTTAACTTCACCGATTTGTGACCTGAGCTTTGAGCAAAACAAACTGCCTCACAATAGTTTACATAAAATATTAGCAATGACTTTGTCGATTTTTACATCCAGCCCTACTGATGGTTAGATATGTAGTATTCACAAAACTCATTTATAGTCAAAGGGTCTGTGTCTGGCATTAAAGTTGCATGTTAAACGTTGACAGGGTCCCTGGATTAAAAACTAGGGAAGTAAACCTCAAACAACAACCTCAAATTTCGAATACAACAGATAGCTCCCTCTTTTCATTTCTAACAAGACCTGCGAAGATCAGGTTAGAATTGATTTTCAGTAACCCATGCTTGTCGTAAGAGGCGACTAACGGGATTGGGTGGTCAGGCTCGCTAACTTGGTTGACATGTCAACGTATCCCAACTGTGTAGGTCGATGCCTATGCTGTTGATCACTGGATTGTTTAGTCCAGACCGCCGCTATATCGCTGGAATATTGCTGAATGTGGCGTTAAACAAATAATAATAATAATGTGTCCATTTATATAGCGCCAAACTCCACACTAGGTATTCTCATAGCACTAACAATCAAGGCACAGCACATTATTACCCCGGATAACCCAAGCTGCCTATTAGGCGCTAGAAGGTTATAGTCATATGACTTTTTCCACCGGGTACCCATTTTCCTGCTGGGTGAACAGAGACAATTTTGAACAAACTCACTTGCCTAAGGTGAGACCACATGTGTCACATGTGCTTCGTTGTGGGGCAGGACTCAAGTCCTTGAAACTCTCAAGAGTCAAGCTGCCAAACACGGTCACCCATCCAAGGACTCTCCGAGCTCGACGCTGCTTAACTTCACCGATTTGTGACCTGAGCTTTGAGCACAGGACCACGCGCCGCCACAACAAACTAACCAACCAACTTTACCCAAGATCAGAATACATGTTGGTTTATATACAATACATAATTCATATTGCTCCACACAAACTGCATCTGTCATGCCACAGAAGCCTGCATACACCTGAACGTGAACATCATCTGCTGTGGATTACTCGGTTAAAGACAGGCAGTTTCAGATTTCTTTCAACGGCAGTGTTCATATTATTAATTCAGTAGAAGAAAAGCCACAAACCATTGGCGGATCCAGAGGGGGGTTCAGGGGGTTCAACCCCCCCCTTTTGAAAATGACTTAAGACCACATTGAAGTTTTGTATTGGCGGAGCCCTGAACTCCCCCCCTTTTGAAAATTCCTGGATCTGCCTATGCAAACATATGCTAGATTTAGGTTCTGCAAACCACAGTGTGGTTGAAAACTGTACATTTTGTACAACTGTACAAGTTTACTGACAAAGCTCAATATCTAGTAACAGGCTATGATTTGGGACAAAATTCATAACAATCTGTTCCAAACACTTCTGCGATGTATTGTGATTACCAGCCCAAACAATGCCCTTAGTAAAAATCGCAGCAGAAGTTTGAGTCAGGTGGAATATTGATAGCAGTTCTTACAAGACTAACAGACTTTTAACAAGCTCACATACTGCACAGTATATTTCACTTACGCACACTGGTGGAATTTTGTTTTAAAAAAATGGATAGCAGTTCTTACGAGACTAACCGACTTTTTTAACCAGCTCACAGGCTGCACAGTATATTTCACTTACACACATTGGTGGAATTTTGTTAAAAACAAGCACTGTCACTAAGGTGACATAATCCCATGCCGCAAATTATCAAATCAAACTTAAAAAGTAATGAAAGTTTAAGATGAAATTAAATGTCAACACAAACATGACCAGTCAACCTCTCTTGATATCTTGCACTTCAGTTGTTCAAACACAGAAATATTTTCAAGACTGACTTTGACCTTGACATGAATGTCATAGTGTATGAAATATGCAAAAGTGGTACTAAAGAAATTGCTTATTGAAACACATTCAAGGGAAGTCTTGAAAGTCTATGAAGAAAATCCAGTGAATTCAGGTTAACATGCTGAAACCTTCAAAGTGTCGCAGTGACCTCTAAAATTATGTGAAGGTCACCAAAATTGACTGGGCCCTGCGCCTTCATTAGATGAAGCTTGGTGTGAAACATGAAAAAAATCCAGTGCATGGTTTTTGCGATATCTTGCTGACTACAGTGGACTCTGTCAATACCGCCTCTGTAAACACCGCACTCTGTCTACATCGGCACAAAGTTTCAGTCCCGCAGAAATGCACGCTATTATCATTTAGAAACTTCTGTAAACATCGCATCTGTCTATTCAGGATATCGGCATTGTTTTTCAGTCCCAACTAACAAGTTGTTATGAAAACGGATCTGTAAAACCGCACATGAAAGACGGCGTAACCCTTTGATGCAATTAGGTCCAAAATGATGTAACAACACAATTCGCTGACTGAGATTATTCAGAAACGGGAAGTGTTAATCAGTATCCTGTTAATCGGGTGAGTGGTAATGTAACACTTACCCTGAGTAATTAATACATGTTGTGGGCAGTTTGACTGTATAAACAAGCAAGTGTTTACATTTTGTTGATTCAAGGGTATTGACTCGAGATTATTCAGAAACGGGAAGTGTCAATCAGTTTCTTGTTAATTAGTGAGGGGCACGCGTCACTTACTAGAGGCTTAATCGCTTGATGGCGGGTATCGCTCAAAGCTCTGAACATCAACAATATCACTGTACCTTTGCCGAGTATTTTCACATTTGTAAGAAGCGATTTTATTGGATAAAATTTGGTTTCTAACGACGCTTTTCACTAGACTCTGCTTATAAGGGTCGGATTGGTCAAAATCAGACACGTGACCTAAGCAGCCAATCATATTATGGAAATGGATACCGGTTTTGGGTAAAATAATGCTATTCTGAACATATTAAGAAAGACATCGCTACTATATACGTAAATTATGGAACGTATTGGACATATCGCGGCTAGGTTATGGCCTATGACAAAAATGCTTCATGCATATATTTTCACATTAAGCATCGGTCCAAGGCCAAGACAGAGGCGGTGAAAGCCGAGATGTAACTTGTCAGTGACTTGACAAAAGTATGGAAATAGTAATTTTATATGTACGTTTGACAACTTTTATGAATGTTATTGTTGATTTCAATTTATTTAATGATTTCCTCGATGTTTGAAACATCGCTATTTTTGCTCTTTGCTCTATTGTAGACCCGCTGCTGAAGCATAAACAAGAATCGCTTGTTTTTAATAACATTAGCGAAAAATAGTTTACAATTTTAATTCTGCCGATAATATATGATCAGTTGAAATTTAATAAGAGATTTCAGACATTTTTATTTGATTTAAACAACATGAATGTGCATTCAGACACTGCCTTGTTTCTTATTCAAACATCTTGATAATGCTAAAGTGACAGTAACGACAGCTTAACTTCCGTGTGCGTGCAGGCCATAAGTTTAACCTAGTTAAACCGCACTCTGTCAAAACCGCATTTTATTTGGTCCCGACTGATGCCGGTATTGACAGAGTACACTGTATGTTAACATGCAATTTAACATGCTGAAATCTTCAAAGTGTCTTTGTGACCTTGAAAATTAAGTGAAGGTCACCAAAATCGACTGGGCCTTGCACTTTCCCTAGATGAAGCTGGCGTCTAATATGGAGAAAATCTAGTGAATGGTTCTTGAGGTATCTCACTGACAAGCATAACATGCAGGTTAATATGCTGAAATCTTCAGTGTCACCATGACCTTGAAAATTATGTGAAGGTCACCAAAATCGACTCGGCCCTGCGCCTTCCCTAGATAAAGCTTGGTGTTGAATATGAAGAAAATCTAGAGAAAGGTTCTTGAGATATCTCGCTGACAAGAGTAAAATGTTAAAGTCCCCTTGTGACCTTGAAATAAAGGTCAAGGTCACCAAACCTGACTGGGCTCTTTCTTATACTGTGATGAACCTAGGTACCAAATATGAAAAGAATCTAGTCAACGGATCTTAAGATATTCCAATTCGTACGTACGGACGGCGCCTAATACTATATCCTCCCAAATCGTGATGGTGGGTATTTCTGTGCTATGTGTACTTTTCTATAACAAGTCAATGAAAATCTTTAGTCTGTATTTGATCTTTAGCTGAATATGCTAATACTGCCTCACAGTTTATAAGTCACCCACCCTGTTTACCCAGCCTTGTGCTAAAGTAAAGCCAATGAGCTGGCTTTGTGGCTGATAATACAGCAGGGTAAATATAATATGTGCCAGGCTGACTTGACTGTCCACTTGATGGGAATATCAGGAAGGGGACACGTGTATGGCTAACTCTTACCTTATCAAACTGGTGAGTGGCCACACCTTGCAACTGTATCTCTATCTGACAGGATATTTCTCCTCTGGACAAGAATGGGTCACATGTTACTGACCTAGTCGGAACTGACCCAGTTGTTTCTCACTGCTCATATAGATATAGGTTAAATGGGTTTTGTAATTATAAAACTGACACCATCACTTTAATGTGTTAATAAATATTCCTTCAACATTCTCACATGGTCTCATCAGCTCCTTCTATGTCCTTTATCTGCTCATATATCAGTCATAGCCCATAATTGATGTCATTAACAATGCAAATGATAATTAAGGTTTCAGAGAATCCGTTACATTTGAACACTGAAAACATTACATGTGTATTTTATTAATCTACACACACATGCACATATGTGCACGCATGCACCCCCACACACGCACGCACACTACCTCTTTTTCCCGAGGCAAGGGAGATAACTTACTATTTTAATTCTTGTTCCCACACTTAACAAAATAAGAAAATTTAACTTAAGCTAGCACTACCAATGTGTGAAATTTACACTGGTCCTGTGGTCCCTGGCTAGTAAAAATTCATCAGGACCACTAAATGACAAGTTTGCAAATTGCAGTGGTCCTGGTGGCCAGTGAATTTTGTATGGACAGTTAAGCAAATCTACGACTGTTATTTTGGATCAGTGAAGCACAGACAGGACCACTAATTATTGTCCACTCACTGGTCCTGTTGTCTGGTGGGAAATATTGAAAGGTTTCTTTCCCTGCTTAACACAAAACAATTAAAAATCAAAACAAAAGTCTCTTTAGTTTGAATTTCAGTTCAATAAAATGAATACGACAAAACTCACAGAGATTCCCCTTGTTGCGAAGTCAGATATGTGGGTTTCAAGTTGATGTGAAGAATATAAGTTTCTGCATCTGTCAAGCACATTCTATGTTCCAGAGAGAATTCCAATCCCCCTTGGTTCATAAACTCTCTCTTTCCATGCGATATGGCCACTTAGCTTATTACCAAAATCAATAAAGAAAATGCTGTCAATTATAGTAAGTAAACAGGCTGTTTTACCATGGTGTACAGTCTGAGTGAACAAGTTAATCTCATTATCAGCCCATCACCAACATTGCTGCTCTCATATCACATTCTCTTTGTTTCCTGTTTATCTGAGTTTCCATTGTTCAAGAAAAGCATTGTTGTACTGATCTACATTTCTGCAGAAATATATGTCCAATGTTAGTGAAAATGTGAATTTTCAAACTTGACACAAGCTGGAGACAAATCTGACTATACTGAAGGAGTATGTTTATATCACTTGACTTGTTTATAATAAAATGGGGCAATATGTCTACCATATTTCTCAATGAAAATAATACAAGAAAGTTTAGTTTTACGGTTTGGTAAGACCCATGAGCACGGGTCTGCTGCTGACAAACCGAGACATAATCAAGGGAAATTTGAGATCCAAACCCACATTCAGACTATTTATGACATTACAAAGTAACACAACTATATGCAGCACCTTAAACTATGAGTAACACAAACCCCAGAAATTCCTTGGAGAGATGTATGTTCCATAGGGACATTGATCTTCAGTAACCCATGCTTGTCGTAAGAGGCGACTAACGGGATCGGCTGGTCAGACTCGCAGACTTGGTTGACACATGCCATCGGTTCCCAATTGCACACATTGATGCTAATGCTGTTGTTCATTGGATTGTCTGGTCCAGACTAGATTATTTACAGACTGCCGCCATATAGCTGGAATATTGCTGAGTGCAGCGTAAAACTAAACTCACTCACTCACTCCATAGGAACAACATGTTCTTGTAATTTGTATCATCTAGGAATTATGATTAAATGAATATTCATTTCCTTGGAGACATGAAAGTTTATCAGGCCCATAACACAACTCCAATCCATCTTGTCATCGTAAACTTAATTTGTTACAAAAATGTCCCACCACAGGCAGTATTCAACTGGTGACGCTGATTGTGTGTCAAGTCAAGACTGAATGCCTACTATATTGCAGTCCTGGTCCTATTAATAGAAATAACTGCATCAAACAAAGAGCCCTCAGAAGATGACAAATCCCCCTGGCCCCCATAAATTTGAAAGAACAAATCAACTGACAGTTACTTAAAGTCCAACTTGATTTTTTGGGACTAAGTCCGAATCGTTTCCAAGGAAATCATAAAAAATAAAAATGCCAAAAATCTGCAAATAGCAAAAGGCAATACTTCAAGATCTGTTTGATATATATGTAAAGTCTTGTAGAAAGATATTGAACGGTTTTCGAGTTGTGATCCGGAAACAAAACACACCCCTCCGTTTTGAGATTAAGTCCACATCATTTCCATGGAAACCAAGAAAAATAAAAATGACAAAAAACAGCAAATAGCAAAAGGCACCACTTTGGGATCTGCCTCACATATCTGCCAAGTTCTGTTGAAAATTATTAAACGGTTTTCTAGTTGTGTTCTGGAAACGAATGTCACCCCTCCCTTTTGAGATTAAGTTCAACTTGTTTGAAACCAAGAAAAATAAATATGACAAAAATCTGCAAACACCACTTAAGGTTCTGATTGATATTATCTACCAAGTTTTTTTGAAAAATATTGACAAAACAAATCTCTCCTTTTTGAGACCAAGTCCGAAGCGTTTCCATGGAAACTGGGAAAAATACAAATGCCAAAAATCTGCAATTAGCAAAAGGCACAACTTTAGGATCTGTTTGGTATATCTACCAAGTTTTGTTGAAAACTATAGAATGGTTCTTGAGTTATGCTTCGGAAACGAAGCCCACCCCTCCCTTTTGGGACTAAGTCCGAAACGTTTTCATGGAAACCGGGAAAAATAAAAATGCCCAAAATCTGCAAATAGCAAAAGGCACCACTTAAGGTTCTGTTTGATATATCTACCAAGTTTTGTTGAAAACTATAGAATGGTTCTTGAGTTATGCTTCGGAAACGAAGCCCACCCCTCCCTTTTGGGACTAAGTCCGAAACGTTTTCATGGAAACCGGGAAAAATAAAAATGCCCAAAATCTGCAAATAGCAAAAGGCACCACTTAAGGTTCTGTTTGATATATCTACCAAGTTTTGTTGAAAAATATCGAACGGTCTTTGAGTTATGCTCCGGAAACAAAATGATTACGGACGGACGGACGAGGCGACGACTATATCCCCCCGCATTACATGCCGGGTGGGATAAAAAACAATATATGTACATTTTTTCCTTACTATGATTCTTTAGTTCCATGACTTAACTTGAAACAGAAAAACATGTTGAAAATACACATGGTTCATAAACTGATCCTTGCTGTAAAAAGTTCCAATGCTGGTAATATTAGTAAACAAATATTGAAAACTCTCAACATCGAAAGGCTTATTCAATAACATTATATGTAAAGATGACACCAAAGTGATCACAGCGACCCTGCTGCTTGTAGAAAGTGATCACAGCTGGTAAAAACCCTGCTGCTTGGAGATGTCACAGAGTTTACTGTTTCTCAGGTGTATCTGGTTATTCCGGGACAAGACAAAAAATGTTTCACAATTACGTCATCATACTACTTCAAACAGGAACAATGATTTCTGTTCAATTCCAGTGGATCAAAACATTACAGACACACTTGCATACTGCTGCTTTCCAGAGATTTTACCCTGTTTGGAATAATAAAAATGATGATTTATTTGAAACAAATACAAACATAACTGTTACCAAGTGGAAACCTTGCATTTTCAAATAAATATTTTAAAAAAAATATTTTTTTCTTGAATAGACAATTGATTAATATTGAATAATATTGATATTATTTTCTACTGTAATAAATCCCAAAACAGATACACAAAATTTGCTTTGAAGTATATTCTTGGAATGTCCTATCATGATTTTGAGTACATCATGGACATTATTTGGTAAGAGTTCCGCCCGTAATCCCCGCTTGAAATGTATTCTGTTTATTCTGATTATTTCAGGGGTTAGGGTTTAGGTTAAGGGTTTATATTTAGCATTATGTTAGGTTTAGGTTTAGGGTTACGGTAGGCTATGTTAGGATTAAGGTTCCGGTTACGGTAGGCTTTCTAAAAAAAATCCATGTATTCTTACTATAAATCTTAGGCATAGAATGATAAAAAACCGGGGTTACGGGCGGAAATCTTTCCCATTATTTTTTTTATATTTTAGGGTTAGACTTATGAGTAAACCATTTATTTTAAAAGTCTTATCCTAAATAACAAAGGATTATGACACCCACAGTACAAGACTATTGTATATACATCTTCAACAATAACCTAACCAAAAAAAGTCATTCATGGAGTTTACATTTTTCCTAAGCCTATAAGGTATTTCATCATCACGAATCAAAACACTGACGACATGTACACACCTGGCATGAATGGAAAAGGTCACCGTCACCTGTCAAATCCGGACATGAAAATATAGTTTATACCATGGATATTCATTTCACAGAGCCTGTGAATAATTCAAGACTCTAAAAACGCACAAATTATTCTGACAGTGAAGCGTGAATGTAAAACTTCTGTCGCGCTCCGATCAGCTGTTGGTAAACACAAAGCCAGGCGGGTAGCTGGGTCATCACGAACCTTCGCCACGGCGATCACCCGCGGAATGAGTGGGCCGGAGAGGTCCGCGTGCTGTTAACACTTATGTCTGAACGTATGGAATTGCTAATTTATACCAGTTCAACAGAAAAATCCCTGCCAAACAAGCATGTACAAAAGAAATACACGTCAATACAACATACACTCCCTGTACCTAAACTGAACTCGAACGAGCGAGTCAATGGAAGGTCGGCATTGGAAAATAACAATATTCGATTTTTTACGAAGGTCGATGTCTTTCGGGAGTGAAAAAAAATACATTTCGCGATCGGTGATTACCTTGTAACCAAATGTCTTCACCGAAGTCCTGTGTTTCGGGTGGGTGAATGAGAACACCCTGTTTGGAGTATAGGCGTCCAAAGAACACCACGAATACCAAAACAACCTTGAGGTGAACTTACCTCACGTTTTTAGCGCTTCCGCACTGCAGCCGACTGTCATGCGCACTGATTGTTATCGAAAGCCATATGGAAGATCAATACAGACACATTCCCTACGAAACGGAGAACGCAAGCACTTGTTCATCTTTCCTCTAAACTCATGTACTGTTTGATTACGGGTCTTGACGATGTAGTATTGCTCACGCATAGTGTAGGCAGCTATATACAAACAAAGACAGACGCGATATGAGGCTAATATTTGCGTTCAGCTGTGACCGTATATCGTTTATTAGCAGTCCACAGTGCGGAACATTTATGCAACGCTAATCAATCCTGGTCATGTAGTACACTTCTACTGCTAGTCAGTACTTGCGTAATGCTTACATTAACAAGTGTTGCAGTACATCAACACAAATTCAAATGGTATATTCCATCTTATCAGAAATGAAAGCACAATTCGCGAGACGGGGAATTGTCTGAACAGGGTTCCATACAATATTTATATCGGCACCAAGCACTGCCTCTGACGTCAGGATTGCCCTATGACGTAGGCAGTCCATGGGAGATTCTGGTAAATCTGAAGTAAATACAAAATAATAACGCGGATGTTACAAACACAGATTCGCGGGTTTGTAAACGGTACATCAGGCACACAAGAAGATTGGTCTCAAAAACGTCAGGCGCCCCGGGGATGTTGTCGCACCACATTCATTTCCAAACATAACAAATTAGCACCACCGTACAACATTATTGACTTGAACAAGTTACATGAAAAACAACTAAACCGGAATTAAAAAATAGTATTAACGTATGGCAAAATCAGTTCAGCTGGATAACCGTGTACCCTCAAGCCAACGCACAATTGCAAATTCCTTTCTCAGAAAAGTCACTGAAAACGATGCATTGAGACCAATTTGTTTGATGTTAATTTAAGTGATCAAAAGAAAATAACTAGACATAACTTATGAACCCAGTTTGGCGTGAGATTGATCAGTTTTGTCGTGAGATTGATCAGTTTTGTCACGAGATTTATCAGTTTGTCGTGAGATTTATCAGGTTTTTTGTCACGAGATTTATCAGTTTTGTCGTGACATTTATCAATTGTCGTGAGATTTATCAGTTTTGTCGTGAGATTTATCAGTTTTGTCCATTTTTGTCGTGAGATTTATCATTTTTGTCGTGAGATTATCAGTTTTGTCCAGTTTTGGCGTGAGATTTATCAGTTTTGGCGTGAGATTTATCAGTTTGTCGTGAGATTTATCAGTTTTGGCGTAAGATTTATCAGTTGTGGCCCAGAGCCTGACATGATTAATAACATGCTTGAGCCTGAAGACAAAGGCGTGGAAGTTGGCTGGTATGTACCATATGCACGTGTAGAACCCTGCACAATGAAGTATGAAATATCTGCTATATCTATATATCTAGATCCAGAACAAGTGAGAGATTGATACTTAACAACTGCTTGTATATATGTAGTTGTACGAGATGCAAAACGTAAAGTCGAAGGAAGTGTGTTTATTGTAAACAAATATAAACGGTTCATGCCGTAACAGAAATGTGTGATTATTTCCTTTCATTTTAAATGATTACTGATAGTCATGCAGACTAATCACAAAGTTGCCATTTGATTCACTGACGTCACGATTGAAAAGGACGCCACAGTAATAGATTCGACCTTCGTGACCTAGCGCCTTATCAAAATCTCCGTAGCCTATGAGTTCGTGATTCTCGCGGGTAGTTTCTCTCGAATTTAATGAATATTTTTTTAGTTAAAGGGAGAAACACGGAATCACTACGCAGGGGCATGCTTTGTTTCCAATCTAGCGGCTACGTTTCTCGTTCAACCAACAAAGAAAGCGACATTTGGGATGAGTTACTGTTTAACGTCACACCGGCAATCCGTCAGTAATATTAGGGTCTCTCACGTTTTGGCTAGTAAGAAGCGAGAAAGTGCATTTATTTGTTCATTTGCTGTTTATCATATATTTATCAGCATGATAGTGTTACCATAAAGCAAATAATATTGTGACGCACAACAGAGAGCATTGTGACGTAATGTTTCATGACGCCAAAATGTGTCAGTGCTGACGTCATAGGCCCCTATTCTCGAAAGTATCCCAGCTAAGACAGATCCTAATAAGACAGAAGTTAGGACATCCTACCGTTATGATAAGACCCATTCTCGAAACGATCCTATCCCTGTCCTAACTTGTGCTGCTTATCCTAGCTAGGATAGCGAGCTTTTCAGTAGGTGAGATAGAAAAACCCTCATTAAGTTGGGGATTCCCCTAAATATTACCCATGATTCATTTCATAAAAAACACATAATATGAGGAAATTCAGCTTTTGATGGACTTGGTAGATCTAGAAGTAATTATTCGATATTTTCATCACATTATATAGTAGTTTTGAAGTTTTTGAAAATTCATTTTTTGACAAGGCGATAACATTTCATTTGAAAGTCTGCCAAAAAACAATAAGGATATTAAAGATATGTGCAAAAAATATTTTCATTGTATTTGTTTTTTATGAAAAGCATCATTTGAACTCTCATTATGCATCATCTCACAAACTGAAATTCACCTAGGAAATAAACAGGATCGGAGTTACTTCCCCTATCAAGTTGGCCTTGACATTGACATTTCACGGCAATGTGACTGGAAAGAGCAATGTTGTGATTAAAAAGGCCGAGAATAGGTAAGAACTGAACAAATCTCTTTTGTAGATATAAAGAATATGTGCATCGCAACAAGTGTGTCTATTCATTACCGATAAATTGATACTATAAACTCAAAAACTCTTCGTAACACATCAAAACTGTGTGCTCTTGTAAATTCAAATGTAATTTAGGCGAGATATTTTGTTTGACAACGTCAAAATTGGTGAACAAACAAGAACCACACCATGTTGATTTCCACTAAGATAGACTTAGGACCAGTCAGAACCTATCCTAGTATTTGTCCTAAGTTAGGATATCCTAGCGCTAGGATACTTTCGAGAATAAGGTAGGACACCTATCCTAGACCCTAGGATCAAAGTTAGGATATCCTAGGGCTAGGATCCTTTCGAGAATAGGGGCCCAGCCTTGTACCGTTCATTTTCAAAGATAAAACAGTAGAAGTCAGTTTGGAGTCAGTTTACTGTGTCCATGTTAACTGTGGTGTAGTGTCTAAGATGGTGATGGCAGGATCTACAAATGCACACTCTGGCGCAGTGATGACCTAGCAATAGTAGCATAAAATTATGCTGGTTGCATGGAACTCTGGGAAGGAGAGTGCCACAAATGAATATACAACTACTACCACTCTACCACTTTGTCATTACAGCTCTATATATCATAAGGATGAGTAATAACAAGAATTACGTAATTATGGTTGTTTTTGTACCCCAAATTCAAATTTGTTACCCCATTAAATAAGGAAATCTCTCTCTCTCTCTCTCTCTCTCCTCTCTCTCTCTCTCTCTCTCTCTCTCTCTCTCTCTCTCTCTCTCTCTCTGAAGAGCAGCCACTTCCCGCTCACATGTCGCGAGTCTTGCAACACATTCCCTGCATGGCCTTGACATGCCTGTCGTGTCCTAAGTTGCAATGACATTACACTCCTTCTGTTGGTGGTCAGGACAATGGCGACGCAGAGTTACACAAAGATTACACATACACATGAATTTTATATATTTTTCGCAAAAGAGATGTCGTGTCCAGTGGCGATTTTGGTTTTGACGGCAAATATATGTTCAGGCATTTTCGGTAACAGATTATACCCCTAACCATCCCATACTCTCAAAACAACCCATCTTTAAAGGTATAAACAATATCTTTAAAACACATGTGCGTGCAATATGTGTTAATATTACCATCTCAGTCTAAAAGGGATATGGAATTTACTTGCTCAACGTCATGGCAATGTATTGATTAGGATATTTACACATCATGTGTTAATAACATCAAATAATAACATCACAGATATGATCGAATGAAAAATGGGATACATTAGCTAGATTTATCTTCTATATATTTCCAATAAATGTGGCAGGAGACTCACGCACACACATTGATCCACTTAGATCTACCTTAAGACACGTTGAGTCAATGTGACATACTTACTATCGCGATCGTGACTATTTCTTTCATTCATAATATAGTCCCAGTTTTTAAACTGTTGAGCTGCATATGCTTATAGAATAATATCGTGCCTTGTCGAGGGAGTTTCAATATTTATTCTTGACTGCGAGTTGTTGCCTTTGTAATCCGAGGCAAGCCTGCGTAAAAACTTCCTCCTTAACATGTGTGAGAGTGTACATCGTGTGATATGTTAGATAGATTGATCTATGTATGAAATAATATGTACTTTTTTCGAATTGTTACTTATAGAAAACTCATGTTAAGAGCCACACCCAAGTTTGTCTTGAACAAGCGTTTTGCTCAATACATTTATGATTTCAGCTTTCCTATAAAATGTAACAACAGAAATATTAAGACTTTATATGACATATTTGTGGGTTGTACGGCTGTCAGTAAACTGGAGCTTCCAATTCAGGACCTCTGAGGGTCTACTGTCAACAACAAACACGGGTACAGGGGCCAATTCTATATAATACCCCGGAACCAGTAATACCGTTGGACCAGGCAGACCAGTGGGTAACATCATGAACAACGACCCACCCATTTAAGGCACTAGCACCCATCATAATAACCACCCGATCATCGTTTTGGTATAGAAGCATTTGATACTATGGAGTCCTCTGTTCCAGGGTCACCACACACATGGTGTGACAGCGACTGAAGCAATCATAAAATGCCCATATTTTGTGCGTGGGGTGCAGCGACGAAGGGGAGAGTATACCCAATGTTGTATAAAAATCGCATTGAAGAAATTCCAGATGATCAATTCGAACCTGGAGCAGACCGGTCTCAAAGCATGAGGTTCTCGCCATAAGGTCACTGGCTCCGATTCAGAGACTTTCACTCACAGGGGTTCGAATCACAATAATATAACATTTTAAACAAATACAAATCTAGACTTTTGCAATCCTGTATTGTTTTTATATGTCATGATTAACACATATTTCAAATTTCAAACGAAATCGGTGAGGAATTGAATATTTTAGAAAAGTTTACCGCCACACTCATTACATAAAATACACAAGAGTCCAAACAGTGATTCGAACCCCTGTGCTTTCACTAATCCCAAGAGGGTTATCCGGGGCCTCAGAAGTGATACACATATAGGATGAACATTTATGAATGACAGCTTCTGTAATATGAGGGAAAGGCAGTTTCGGGGTATATTCTTAGTCGCCTGATGAAGTAGTAATAATATACCCCGGAACGGCCTGTCCCTCATATTACAGAAATTGTCACCTTTCACTAGTAGGGTTATACAGCTTCATGACATCTCTGGCTTATTGGTGTTAATGGCGTGGTCATAACATCGCATAACCACATCATTGGAGTTTCATTGCGTTTTTTCGTGGTTGCCTCATTGAAAGAATGATTACTCGTTTTACATGCACGCAGTTGTTACTGGGATACTCATTTAGATCCCTCCAAGACATTAGTTGAGAAATGAGGTGTATATACATATTGTAAATGTACATGCAAGACATTTATTGTCAGAGATTTGTGTAGTTTCTTTAAAATACATACTTCTGACACCTTTAAACACTCAGTTGATTGCTCCAAAATCCATGATAAATACATTCTATACGGGCATGTGTCTTTGTTTGCTTCATCATCACTACATGGTACACATGTATACTATTCCAAAAAAGAAACGCATAACCCAGAAATCTGAGGCGAAAATGTTGTATTTTCAAACATGTATAACTCGTCCACAAATAGACTTTAGTACATGAATGTTTACATCAGTTTAGAAGAAGGTAACGTCTATACAACCAAGTGGATAAATTTAGATAACGGAGACGATGAGCGCGATGGTGACCACGTAGCATGGTCCCGACGTCGGTTCTCCTGACTCTCAGTCCAATCTCTCTCAACCTGTTCCGTACAGTTTGATCGGATATCCTCCGAAGTCCAGGCACCCTGGCTGCTGTGCTCTCATCCGTGGCAGTACGATCACGCAAATGTAGTACCCGGATGTACCGATCTTGGGATGCAGTGGTGACTCGAGGTCTGCCTGTATGGGGACGGTCATTTGTTATACCTGTTTGGTTGTAACGAGCTGTAAGCAATGATATCAGACTAACATCCAGACGCCTGCCAACAGGAAATTGGTAATCTCAAGCGTGCATTCTTTCAATGGCGATGTTCCGTGTCGCAGTGTATGCTCTTTGCTGCACAGTTTCAACTGGAAGGTGATTTATGTTGCGTTGTGGCGATGCCTTTTTAATTCTTGTAAGAAATCTCATCAAAATCAACATTTTCAGGTAAAGACGATTTTTCACTTGTGCAATAGTGTAAAATCATGTTATCAACACTTTTGTTACATATTTTGACGATTGTTTGAACACAATTGGTAATCAATAGATTTTTAAATATACAAAACGCCTATGCGTTTCTTTTTTGGGATAGTATATATACAAACTCCTGGAAGTATTAACGATATTTTTGTTTATGAAAATGTTCAAGACTAGCATTAAGCGATACATTCCGACAACAATACGGTCTAATTCGACTAATAACCACACGTTTCATCATGGAACAAATCAATACATTCTCACTAGACAATCAATAAGCGCTGAAAATTAAAATATGCTCATATCTGATAACTCACTTTGATGCGGAATTGTACAGCGTCGTATTTTAGTGGGTCGAAGGGCTTCCAAAACGTTCGTCCACTCGGGGGAATTTAAGAAAATCTTCACTGCTTATTATGCAACATCATACAGCATTGGACTCAGAGGCATTTTATATAGAAACTCGTGAAAATTCAACATGATGTTTGAATCCGAGTCAGTGCATATGAACGTGGACACGTTCAAGTCAGGTCGCCAAACGTTTCTAAACACACAATCATATCCCCATTTCACATCACCGGATGCACACTGTGCATATGAAATGTAATCGCAGTCGGAATATAAATATCACAATATGAAAAGGACAACCGGAAAGTCATTCATGGCAGTCACCCTATGGATAGGCAGGCCCCATCTGTGTTCGACAAGTGCCCGACTGTTTGAAAGAGACGGACGTGAGGTATAGAAGTGTGTGTGTGGTTATTCGGGCGGCGCGCATCTGATCATGGGATTCTGATCGATAAATTTGTAGGGAGATTCAACGCCCGTCACATTTGATATTCAAGGTTTTTGATAAATGACGATCTAATCTGGAAAAGTCCAAATTTAATTTTCAAAAACATTCCGAATGAACGTTATCCTAAAGAGATTAAATTATATGCCACTGTGAGACTAAATCGACCACCGTTATAAAATGTAAGAAGGGTTGGTGCATTTTTGTCGTCTTGCTAATTTAATGTATTTTTTTATGACGTTAAGTACTGATTTATGCATTAGAGCTAAACTGTCTGACTTGGAACATGATTACGTTGTCGTAAGGCCTCATCAAATTTGTCCTTTATTCTTACAAAATTAATTGAATGTTATAAACGCAGGTACATGAATACACTTCAACGATATAACCCTTTAACCCTAACCCTGCTAACCCCAAAACGCTAACCGTGGCTAACTCTAACCCTAAGGACTACATTGCAGCTATATGACGGCGGACGGTGAAAACTTTACTTTTAGCCTAACAATTTCAGTGAGTGACATCATGAGCATAGAACTACGCGACTGGGACACGATGACACACCAAGTCACCGAGCCTGACCAGCTTTCCATTTCATCTGGCCTCGTATGACAGTATAAAGGATAGATGAAAGTTTGTTTGTTGTTTAACGCCATACTCATCAATATTCCAGCTATATGGTGGCGGTTTGAAAATAATCGAGTCTGGACCAGACAATCCAGGGGTCGACATCATGAGCATCGACCTACGCAACTGGGAAACACCAAAACAGCGAGCTGAAATGCTGGCTTTCGATTTAATCAGTTCTTAACACAGCAATATACCGCTTCTTTGGCTACGTAATTGACGCAGTCATTAAACAATATCCTGTATCAGCTGCAGAATAGAGAAAACGAAATGAACTTCGATGCAAGAAGAACTCTTTTCGTATGTGACGAATGGGTATCAAAAGCGGCACGTACAATGGTATCAAAAGCCGCACTTAAATCTAAAATATACAGCAAGCCAACGTTCTTGTCAAGTGAAAACATTGATTACACAACAGTCTCGTTTCCTGCTGACTGGGTTCCGTCCTATTGCGCAACTTAGTACAATAACCAGTCCAGAATTTTGAGACCAACTCATTCAACTGGATATATAAATATTAATCAGTATTATTTGATTCATCTAATCACTTGTATATTGCAACATTACGCTCCTTCTCATCCTTGCAAACACGTCGTACAGCGTGCTCTGACAAACGGAAATATGGAAATCTCAAAACATGGCTCGGCCGCTAGAAACGTTTGACGGTCTGGTACGGACTTGATAATATATCAATCTTATTGTACGTTACAAAAATACACTTAATAAGCGCAAAAAACACATAACAGGTGTAACCAGTGAGTCAGATGAATTGTGAACCATTGTACGACCTCTTCAAACAGGGGCACTCTGTGACTTTGTTAACGACATTCTGCCTAAACCTCGACATGAAATATAGAAATACGATTTTTTAAGCCTTAATATTAAAATTAATTTGTAAATACCATTTTCTTATGAAACAAGGAAATGGAATTTAGTGTAACCATAGTCTTTTGTGGTGTCTCTTTTCACTTTCACACGAGAAAATTCGGATCGGCTGAAAAGTTGGTCATTGTCTCAATTGGTAATGAGACTCATGTTTCAGTTTGGTCTATACTTAGGTTTAAGTCATTAAAAATCTTGATTAGATCTGTCTCATCATGGGCAGATCCAGGAATTTTGAAAGGGGAACCCCCCGCTTGGCTCCGCCAACGCAAAAAGAAAATCTTCAACGTGGTCTTTAAGATTACATATACTATAAGGGGGTACAAATACATAAATCACTAATTGGCATCGTTATAAATGAAACCCCGTCATTAAAACTACTCATTTCGATCGTGAATTAACTTAAATCGACCTTTTTGACAACAGTGCACAATTCTCACTCGCGAACGAAATTTCAACCAATCAGAGGGGCACGTCTCCGTGACGTAATGTGAGGAATACATATGAGGGCCGATGTAGAATTCATGTACATTTCAGGGGGGGTAAATTATCTTGTTTACAGGTTTGTATAAACCTGAAATCGTGACAATTGTTGTGAAAAATGAAAGCTATATGTTCTATATACTATATTTTGTCACCTGCTTTGCCTAGCTTCCGAGTTACAACTTGTCTTCATAGACGACTCTGTCAATATCACTTGGTGTTGCTAGGCCTTATTTGTTCGAGCCAGACGCTAGTGATAGTGAAAACGATGATCAGCCTCGCTCATCACGGTTACGGTTAATTTCTTCAACCTAAACAGTGCGACATTAGGAAGGGCGGATGCCCAACAGATGCCGTTATTTGAAAATACCCCCGGTAGTTCTTGTCTGATTGTAATAAAGTATCAAAGCAGTGTGGGCTTTTTCAGGTTTTCTAATGCCTGGATGGTATAATGACTGATCCAAATTGATCCCATTTCTGTGGGTTTTTTTACCTCGATAATTAATCATGTCATGTAAAAATATGATGTCTATTACATGATATTAAAAATTGACATTTGATTTCTTTGAATCCGTAAACTAAACAACCCCACTTTGCCATTGCTAGAAGAATCTGAAAATTTACTTGGGTAAATAGGTACATACAGTTTTAGCACACAGCAAATGCTTATATGTATTCTTATGCAACAAATAAGTTCTGTTCATATTCTCAAAATAGTGTCGGCCAATAAGTTTTTTTAAACTTAAAATTGCATGCAATACGGCAATTAATACTCCATTGTTGTAACCCGTGTTAGGTGGTATAAAAGTATACACGTTATTTGTCATCATTCACTTGATGGTCAGTTAATGAATTTATAACAGGTATAATTAGTGGTAACACCACTTAGATTACCCGACAAAGGTAAACATTTGGCATTATTTGTGTCTGGAGTAAATACTCAACATTATAAACATCGATCAAAGGATTAACCGATAACACGCTGATTGATTAATTACTTTTATGTTGCACAGCGGAATTGTCAAAAGGTAGTGTTAATGTATGTAGATTTACTAATCTATACTGAATACACTGTCGTAAAGTGTCTGTGTAAAAACAATGCCCTTCTTTCAAAGGATTAACCGCCAATACACTGATTGATTGCTCATTATTGGCTAACTAAATTACTTTTTTTGGTGGACAGTATGCAATTAGTTGCCAGGTGTGCTATCCTGGGTGACCAATGAGACTATACACCAATGTGAAAAACCTGAAACGATATATCACTTTTTCGCATATTAGACTGTTAAAAGACACATCACTTGGAACAGATGCAGATGAATGGCATATCACTCGGTTTTTGTGGATATTGATGGATACATTCCTCAAACAAGGTAATAGCCTGACATTGTTCCTATAAGTTTAATCTGTTTAAATTTTAATAATTGCATTTTGTTTTCATTCATTTGTCGTAGCATTCAACAGAATCATTGTTTTCGCCGTGAAGTGTAATGAAACAGACAACATACACTAGGGCGTGTGTGCGAATTATGATTCACATTGGCAAACTATAAAATGTCTAGATATTACAGTCCTGTTATAAATTCACTATAAGTATCAGCAGATCGTCTGCTTTTTATTTAGTTTCCAAATGCATACACGTATGATAATGAACTAATTAGGATTATAAGACCAAATATAAAGCAGGGGCGGATACAGCTTTTGAGAAAGAAAGTGGGGGGGTTTGCACACTATTGAGAAAAGGAGGGGTGCACACTTCATTTTCACCCGAGTTTCAATGGTCATTTAACAAACCTACAGCACAAAAGGGGGGGTGCGCCCACCCCCACCCCCTAATGGATCCGCCTATGTAAAGACGCACATTGACTAGTATCTACATACTGGAGAGTGGACGTTAACCACGTGAATGTAGCAAGAAATTTATAGCGCAGTATTGTCACTTCGAGCCCCACCTCGCTTCCGTGGAAGAAATCGTTATGTTACAAGTTGTGTCATGCAAAATCATTTTGGTCATCAATCATATACATATTTTACTACAACTAGTAAGTAGTTTTGATTCTTTAACTTCTGTGAAGCGATCTGAACACAAGTAAGATATTGTTCCAGGCTTCCACAACGCTCGCTGCCCACTCACAAACATAACCCATCTAGCACGAACTACGTGGTCCGGTGGAAATCAGTGGATGGAGACACCATCACCCGACCCCTAGGAGCAATTGACGGCAACGCAACGATTCGGCATGTCTTCGTTGACGTCAAGAAATCAGCAAAATGACGAGCTTGTTACATACTTTATATACAATTAACTAACTGAAAATTCTTCCTCACATAACGTCACTTCCGGTTCGCTGCTCTGGCGACAGAGTTACGTAACTTCTTTGTGGTTTCGTTGACGGGCGAGAGTGAAACAGGCGACTTTTTGGCAACTTTTAATCACTCGGTATTAATTAACCACAATTTCTTTAAGAACGAATTTGGTGTTCCGCTTAAGACTAACCACACGTCTTTCATATGTAATGGTTAGAAGAATACAAAAAATAAAAGTTTATTTGTTCTTTAAGTCATTTTCAAAAAAATATAGGGGGGTGGTGTCCGAACCCCCTGAAACCCACCCCCACCCCTTGGATCCGCCCATGGTCACCGTGGCAATGGTTGCTTCAATATGCAGACTATAAGGTTTATACAGATTGTTACTTGACAGATGCTTGGGAAATATTTCAATTTCCAACTTTATGTTCAATTAATTTTGAAATAACAGCGAGGTCGGTAGTTGTGAAGTTCATCTGAGTCCTTGTTCTTTTACTGTCGACACTAGCTGCTTTGAAGACTGATCCAAGTCCTGTGTTGATGATGTTCGTAAATACTGGTAGAAGAGTATCCAAAATGGCCAAGGTCACCGAGGTATAGGAACTGTATTTGGAACACAAGAGTTGGACTTGGACTGAAGTTTAAAACCTTCATCGTCAGTAAACTCTGAGGAGAAGGTGAACATTTAATGGGCAGAGTAATCAGTGATTGAGAACTCATGTCTTCAGTGACGAATCTTATATATCTTAGCAGTGACAAACTGCTTAAATAGGCCAGCTGTGACCTTGGAATTTTCTGTATTGGGCAGAGACAGAATAGTGCGTATCAGAGAGTGAATGAGTCTGGTTTTACGCCGCTTTTAGCAATATTCCAGCAATATCACGGCGAGGGACAATAGAAATAGGCTTCACACATTGTTCCCGTGTGAGGAATCCAACCCGGGTCTTCAGCACGGCATGCGAGCCACTAGGCTACCCCACCGCCCAGTGAGTTTCAGAACGGGTTTGACATACTATATCGTGAATTTTGTCATTGAGGAACTTCTGTTTGGATCTCTTCTTTGCAACTCTGGCGGGGTTTTTTCCTAGATGTACAGTATATTTTCGGTGAATCTCTAGCTGAGATTTGCTCTAAGCTCTATCTGCAGTTCTCCAGTTTGACGATGCTGTAATAGCTACAGGGTGACTTTTGCCTCTTTTTTATCAACTTGACTTTCTGATACGCTGCGACCCAGGGAATGTCTTACAACATGATTCACGTGCGCCGGCTTGGGGTCGGGCCGAGTGTGCTGTGAGTGGCGATATCAAAAGTGATTTCCCAAATAATTATGTGTTCAAATGAGGTTGAAATGAATCCTGGTCCCCTGTCTCTGGAAGATCTCCAGAATTCTATTCTCAGTGAACTCCGCAATGTGAAAGATGACCTCAGTTCCCAGATCGTTGATTTTAAAGGTCAAATTACCCTAATCCACTCTAAATGCGACAAACTGGAGTCAATTGTAAATGAGCTGCAGAAAGAGGTAAACGATGTTAAGGGTAATTTTGAGGTTATGTACAGTGACTTTGACGCTATAACTGAAACGGTGGACTCAACGGCTGAACGTCTTGCTCGTATGGATGAGGAACTTGATAAATTAGAAGCTTTTAGCCGGCGTGAAAACATAATCTTGTATGGCATACCTGAGCAGGAAGGTGAAAAGTCAATAGCCTGCAAAAGCGCTGTTTTATCAGTCTTAAATGAGCATGTAACCTTCAAATCCTGGCCGTCAAGTGACGTCGTGCGTGCGCATCGTCTTGGCAAGAAGCGAGATGGTATGAACAAACCGCGGCCAATGATAGCAAAATTGGCTCTGTCCGACGATAAGGTCCGCGCGTTGAAAGCTAGAGACGTACTCAGAGCCAGTGGTTACGGAATCGCTAATGACTTAACCAAACGTCAACGTCAGCATATCCAGAGTCTGAAAGACACTGACTTATTCGGTTTCTTCAAAAATGGTAGCCTTGTTACCAAACGCCGCATTCGGCCTGCTACATCCCGTATGAGTGGACATTTCTCTCGCCAGGGAGAAAGTGGTATCAGTGGGCTAGAAGCTGGAACCAGCCAATAGGACAATGGCCAAAGCCCAGACCAGATTTCACAGGGATCTTCTACACAGCTCACAGATATTTCTGTCTTTTCTACAATAAGTTGGAACATAAATGGCCTGTCTAGTAAACTTGGTAATAGTGATTTTAAAGCCTATTTAAGTAACTTCAAGATAGTTTGTCTTATTGAGACCTTTGTTAGTACACTCGTAAATCCACAGTGGCTTGATGGCTACGATATTTACTACAGTCCAGCTGTAAAGCTATCGGAACATGGTCGCTTGTCTGGTGGCATATGTGTTTGTATCCATCAATCACTTTCCCGATTTACCAAAATAATCAACACGAATGTTGATAATCTACTTTGCATAAAACTAAAGAAAGAAGCGTTTTCACTTAATAGGGACATAGCTTTGTTATGCACATATATCCCGCCAGACGGGTCGTCATATTACGCTAGACATAACACTGATTGTCACATAAATCAGATTGAGACTTTCGTCTTAGAAAATCTGACTGATCTCCAGGACTCGGATATAGTTCTTTGTGGTGACATGAACGCGAGAACAGGAGAAGGGAATAATGTTCCAGATGAACTTGATGCACGGAGTGCTGAATACATGCAGAGAGACACTCTCTGCCATGCAATCTCCTACCCAGAGTTCCATGCGGCCAGCCAGCATAGTACCTCTGCCACAGGCAAGAAAAATGTGACGATTCGTCACATCTTGCACCGTCCATTCAATATAATGTACATATTTCTTAACTCTTTTATTTTTGACGAGTCTACACATCTAATTAAACATCTTTGATAGAATGGTTTAGTTTCACTGAGAAAATATCCTAAAACATGTAACACTATTTCGATTTGCGTAGCGATCCTTTGTTTACATAGGTTGTACGGCTCCACGTGCTGTCATCGAAGCCGACGGAGAGCAAACGATGCAGCCAGTTTGATATCTAAATATGTACTGTCATAGACCTAACTGTCGCAGTTGTGGAAGAATATATATGTAACAATGTAAAACATTATGAAGAGAGCGCCGAAAAGCGTTCGTGAGTCCAGTCCCTTCTTATTATGAATATGCGCGTTTGATTACAAACAAGAGAAAAGTCCGGTCACGTGATATGCAAATTAGCCTGTGGCAGTGATGTTATGTTAAGTCATCGCTGTGCCGGAGTGTGTCTGCCATGATGACGTCAATGTGTCAAACCGGAAGTCACATGACAAGGTGATTAATAAATTTGGGCGTATACTTCTTGACCTTTGCTATGCTCTACAACTTTATATTGTAAATGGAAGAGTTGCCTATGACATGGAAGGGGAATGTACATATATAGGCCAGCAGGGTTGCAGCGTCAATGATTATTTTATTTGCACTCCATCCTTCTTTCAGTTTATTGAGAAACTAAACATTGGCGACCGATCTGCGTTAGACCACTATCGATATAGAACTAGCAATAAGCGACTTTGTCAAAATTATTTTAAAGGCCGCACAGTGTATGAGGAAGACGACTAACCTTGATAGGAAACCTAAAGTTAGACTTAATTAACAAAGAGTGTAGAGCAGCTAAACAACGTGCTAGAAAAGCACTTAGAAGATTTAGACGTAATCGCTCTGATAACAACCGAGCCTTATACTGTAGGGAACGAAATAAATATAAAGCTTTTTGTAGACAATTCAAAATAAACCAATGCAAAAACAACCTCAGAAAATTAAACGACTCTTTACATAACCCATCCCTTTTCTGGAAACGAGTCCGCTCACTCAGACAAAAATCAGGCCCCAGTAATCAGATATCAAAATCAGAATGGCTTGTCCATTTTAAGTCAGTCTTTAAGAATAACAATATCTTTCAGATTATCCAGAATGAAGATAACTCTATAGATGACTCACCCCCTATACTCGATGACATAGACAGACAGGTGCTAGACTGCCATATTACAGACAGTGAAATTTTGAATGCCATTAATAGTCTTAAATGTGGTAAATCACCTGGTCTCGATCTGGTTCTTGTGGAAATGTTGAAATGTTCAAGTTCTGAAATTCTGCCATTTCTTAGTAAATGTTTTAACAAAATATTCAATGATGGCTACTTTCCAGAAGTCTGGTCACGCTCAATTATTGTCCCAGTTCATAAAAAGGGAGATGTAAACAACCCAGACAACTACAGAGGTATATCATTAATGAGTATTTTAGGTAAAGCTTTTACATCTATTCTCAATAATAGACTTACACTGTGGGCAAACATGCACGATAAAATTCCCGAATGTCAAGCAGGATTCAGGAAGTCGTATTCCACATCAGACCACATTTTCATCATATATGCAATTATTTAGAAATGTTTATCTCGACGCAAATCTAAATTGTATGTTGCATTTGTTGATTTTAAAAAGGCGTTCGACTCAGTTGATCGTTCCAAACTATGGTTTTGTCTTAGAAATGCTGGCCTGGGAGGCTAAATGTACACCATGCTTACGTCATTGTATTCAAATATCAAATCATGTGTACGCAGTCAAGGTGGTTTATCTGATTTTTTTGATTGTCCAGTCGGTTTAAGACAAGGATGTATTATGAGCCCTATCCTGTTCTCTTTCTTCATAAACGAGTTATGTAATGATATTTCGCTGCAAGGTAAGCATGGTGTCCAGTTATTTCCCGACATTATTGAAATATTTATGTTACTTTTTTGCAGACGATGTAATTCTAGTATCTACCTCAATTATTGGGTTACAAAACCAACTAAACATACTAGAAAGATATTCTTCAGAATGGTCGCTATCAGTAAATCTTGAAAAGACTAATATTGTTGTATTTAGAAAAGGTGGTCCCCTCTCTTCGAAGGAAAAGTGGTGTTTTAATTCTAAACCCGTTAATGTCGTAAATCATTATAAATACCTCGGTGTAAAGCTTTTCTTTACTATGAACTGGACACATTGTGCTGCAGATTTAGCTCTCAGAGCTAAGAAAGCACTGTTATACCTCATGTCCGTTTATAACAACGTTGGTTTCCTTACCCACAACGTGTTTTCAAATTATTTGATGTACAAATTCAGCCTATTCTTTTGTACGGTTCCGAAATATGGGGCTTCCAACCTTTCCAAGCGCTTGAAAAGATACACTTACTGGCCTGCAAGAAATTTTTAGGCGTTACACAATCTACCCCTAACGACATGGTATATGGAGAATGTGGGAGATTTCCAGTTTTCATTAATGCTCAAATTAGATGCTTAAAATACTGGCTAAAGATAGTACAAATGCATGATCACCGTCTCCCGAAAATTTCCTACAATATGCTTCTACATTTAGACAGTAACGGCAAAGAAACTTGGGCGTCCCATATAAGGAACCTTCTTTGTTCTAAAGGTTTTGGTATCGTCTGGTTAAACCAAGGCGTAGGTAATGTCAATGTTTTCCTGAACCAGTTTAGAGATCGCTGTATATGTATTTTTCAACAAGAATGGCACTCGAGGTTAGAAGAAAGCTCCCGTTTTGATTGTTACAGACAGTTTAAGTCCCTTTTAGAACCAGAAAGATATTTATCCCTCGTGACTACAAAGAATCTGAGACTGCTACTTGTAAAATTTAGATTGGGGCTATTAGATTTAAAAGTAAATGAAGGAAGAAGACTGTCCATTGATAGAAATTATAGATCATGTCCATTTTGTAAAAAAAAGGCATTGAAGACGAATTACATTTTCTTGTTGAATGTCCAGCCTATGATAAAATCCGTTCTGATTATCTCCGTAACTGTATTACAATCAGAAGTAATAATGCAGCATTTTACAAAATTGTTTCCTCATGCGATGTCTCCATTTTAAAAAGATTATCACTGTATATCCATCATGCTATTATGTTAAGAAAACAATTGTTATCCTCCTAAATAAGAACCTTCTTTGTAACCGATGTATATGGGCCGGTGGCCTTACATACAAATAAACATATTTTGACTTTTGACTTTGACACCTCATATTAGTCATTATAAAATACATAGCTGATATATAATACAGTAGTTAATATCGGAAGCTACATTTTCAACAGATTACATTGATTTTACAGCTAGATATCAGTTTATTACATTTGGTTATGTAATTTATATTTCATTTTTATTCAATTATAGGTTTTATCTGTACTTTTCAAAATAAATCGTTAAATGCAGACGAATCCGTTAATGTAATTTCGCTGTGTCAGAGCTGTGTTGGTTAGGCAGCCAGAAACCGATGGTCGTTGGTCCGAATCCGGGATTACTTTGAAACGTTTGTCAGCATGCGTAATAACTGTGCGCGTACGTTTCACCGAAGTGGAAAACATCTGAGACCTGTCACTTTGATGTATCCTCTAACACTAATATGACGCTACCATCAGAAATAAAATTAAAGAACTCCAAGTAAAGACTAAGAACAATATAGTTAACACATATGCTTAATTGAAGAAAATTAATATAACTGATTCCATAACAACTGAGCATTATTTTCTTGAATGCGGACGTTTTGTAACGTTTTTAAATGAAAACTCATCGCCTATCCTTAGATTGACTGATAATTCTACAACAAAAGGGCAGTTTCTTAATGGTAATTCTACGAGACCGCTCACTGATCATAGGCGGATCCAGAGAGAGGGGGTAGGGTGGGTGTTGTTGTTGCCCCCTTCTAAAAAGCTGTATCCGCCCTGTTGATTACGTTGATGCAAACGTGAACATTAGTTGCAATTTCATCCATTTGGCAGAGGCTTGAGTTTATATGTGACAGCTCTTCAAACTGGATTGGCTTGAGAAATTGATCACTTGATCAAATAATAAGAACGACGTCAATTTATGAAAATGACAAGACCCTGGAAAAGTCTGTCCATGCAGGTAAATGTACGGGGATAGAACATGGCATTGTATGTGAATAAAATGTGAAATGAAAAGCTGACACACCATGATATATCTGGAATACTGTTCAAAGCTATCTGGCGGTGGGGTGGCCTAGTGGTTAAAGCGTTTGCTCGTCTCGCCGAAGACCCAGGTTCGACTCCCCACTTGTATACAATCAGGGAGACTCTATATGTAGAGTATCCCTGATACAATACGTGAAGTTCATTTCTGGTATCCTCTGCAGTGATATTGCTGGAATATTGCTAAAAGCAGCGTAAATATAAACTCAGTCATTCAAAACCAACTCGCCCAAAACCTTGCTTTGAACAGTATAAATAACGACATGTCAGCTGTTTATCAATGTAGGTGAAAATCATATCGTCCTTGATTACAGCAACGATTGTTTGAGAGAGGTTTATTTTGTGTGCCTGCTTCCTGTTTTGTGTGCGTTGAATAATTTAATGCAACTGATAAATGTAGACATTAAACGTGTACGAACAAGAATATAAACTCAGTTACAGAGCCATGCGATAACTCTGGATAACCGAGTGCGTTGATGCGAAACTTCGTGTTGTGAAGATTAGCTTTACCTGTCGGCCATTGCTGCCTGGTGGCGCAACAGCGTGGTGAATATTTCTGACATATATTTAACACATTTGTGAGTAAGTAAACCACACACCTGCCAAGATGCCGCCGAAGAAGAAAGCAGAAGGTCCAAGCAAAAAAACTGAACAGAAAAAGAAAGAAAAAGTTATAGAGGTATTGTTGAACGATACTCGTCATCACACAGCCTGATACAGCAGTCCCCCCATTTTCGCTTGCCTTGTCAATATGTCGACATAACGTCAATTTGAAGCTTTTATTGTTTTATAATTTTGTAGGACTGTTTCACTATGTCGGTCTACGTCTATCTTATCCATCAGTGCTTGCCCACAATCACTTAATCTCTCACTCTGAAATCTAAAATAAACCAACCAGCACGTTGAAAACACAGATATTTTATCTGCCAGGATAAAGGGTGGTTAGGAATTCACTTCAAATACACCAAATAATAAAAGTAATAAAACAGTGGGCGAAAGTAGAAACTCAGTTTTGGATATAATGTTTACAAACAAACCTATACAATTCTGTTATCTGTTCGATGAAGAACTAAAGAATCCAAGTCTTATTTTAAACTCAATCTGTATAAACAAGTATAAACAAATAAGGTTATTTAGTTAAATCAATGCACTATGAACAGTGGGATGTGGTTAAAGTGGAATCTGTGAATGTTGCAGTAAACACAAACACATGTAACTGCATGAGGTTTTCTTGTGGCATAGAATGCTGCTCCATATGACTGATCAATCCACAATTTCGGCTTTATTTGTTGATTCTTGAATCTTGTTATGTACATCAAAATCTCTTGTCTTACTTGTGAGCCTGCTTGGTACTATGGCTGTGCCAAGATATTGGTTCTGTATATTTTAGATATTCTTGAAAGGGAAGTTGGTTTAGTTAAGTAAGATAATGGTACACATAATTACACTCAACGCCAGGAGGAAGCACAAACAATCAAAGCTGTCTTGATCCGCGACAGGTTTATTACGTGAGTTTACAAAAGACACGCCGGAAGAATGACGCGGATAACCCGGATGGAATATGACGTAAGGTATTCCTAACAACTACTGGCGGGACCACTTTTTCTTCTCTTAACTCTTTAAGTTGAGAATGAGGAATTGGACAAAAAGCGAATGTTTAACGGAATGAACACTGGAATGGCTAACTGCCTGACTAAAATTTAAATGTCCTTGAAAAGTGTCTGGAATGGAAAGGAGGGAAACACAGAATTAAAAGTCCATATAGTAATCATCAAATCTTGTTGGTGGTCTCCTTGAAGGGGCGGTGGGGTAGCCTAGTGGTTAGCGTCTGGAGCGAAGACCCGGTTCGATTCACCACATGGGCACAATGTGTTAAGCCCATTTCTGGTGTCCCCTGCCATGATATTGCTGGAATATTGCTAAAAGCGGCGTAAAACTAAACTCAGTCAGTCAGTCTCCTTGAATGTGAGGTGCGTCTGGTCGGAGTTACAGCACAGTCTCTGTTTGGGTGCTCCGACGTGGGTACTTCAGAATTGATACCTCCACAGGGTGTTTGGTCCTCAGGGGGATGAATCATGGGAGGTGGCTCATCTTCCATACTGGGAGGAGGTGTGTCACCGGGGGGCCGGGATATGTCCGTGGGGACATTCGGCAAGCGAGGAGGGGGGCAGTCGCTGAGAGGTGTAGTGTCGTAGTCATGGTCAGTGTCACAGTAGTGGGGCTGGTACTGAGGTATTTGACTCGGTGGCTTATAACAGTCCAGCAGCTTGACACGGTAGGATGTGCTGTGAAGTTGAGAGCCAACAAACTTCTTGATGTTGCACCAAGCGCCGTCAACAGAAACAACAAGATATCTCTTATACCATACGACTTAGTACCGTCAGAATGCAGGTAAACCAGATCACCGACAGTGATGTTAGATGTAGGCATTGTTTTCATCAGCGGGTTCTTGGAGTTTTCACTATGGGGATGGTTCAACTGTCTGCTTTCATGCTGTTTGATGATGAATTCCATATCAGATATGGGAAGTTGAGACTGAGTGAACTGGTCCCTTTGTGTGAGCATCTCCCTAGCTGACAAACCTTGAGAGCGAATGCGCGAGTTCAACCGTGCTATGGCTGTGGCCAGAGACAGGGGGGTAGTGGCACCACCAACAGGGTCTTGAGACAACAGTTCTTTTTCTACCTCCTGGATCGCTCTCTCCGCCACAGGTTTTTTGTTACGATTCTTGGTTCTTCCTACCTCAAAACAAAGATTGTGTTTTTTGAGTAGGGGGTCGTTCGTTAGAGTCACAAACCCAGGAGCAGGATCCACTCTCACTACACTAGGGGGGCCAGCAAGAGGTTTCAACTGAATGCACAGCTGGATGAGAGCATTTCGCAGGGATTCATGGCGCTCGTCTTGTATGAGGCAAGCAGCGGTGTAGGAGGTTACATATTCATGCAGAACAAGAACAAGTTGCCTCTCCCTTTTCATTACATCAGCTGCAAAAGAAGACCGATAGATTCTTGAGGATGACCTGTAGACTGTTGCTCCAACGTGTGAGGAATCCTTGCGAGAGAAGAGCACACATGACATGAGGTGGTGGTGAGCTCGACAGCTTTGTCCAAGTCTAGGGCAAAGAAGTATCTGTGCATGACAAGTTTAAGCTGGTGGCATGACAGATGGTCAAGTTGGAGGTGTAGGGCTGTCACAAGGCCGTCAAGTACATCGCGAGGCACTACGATACGCTCACTAGTGGGAGCCAAGGGCTCATTCTGTTGCACAATTAATAACCCAACCCGAGCAATAGTTACCACGTTTAAGTAGTGCTTAATGTTCTTGACATCAGTCTGCTTCCTGGATGGTCGAGTTCCTTGTGCTAGGTGAGAGTGTACACGTCAGAGATCATGATTCTCTGACTGAATGGCATGCCATGCCGCTCTGTTTGTGTAGGGCAGTTTAGAGTCCCCATTGACAATATTCTGGGCAGATACTTTCAACACGGTGGCTTCCTCAGAATTTCTAATGAACGTACACACTTGGCAAAGTTCGTCCTTGCATTCAGCAGCATTTCTACAGGCGAAGTCTGAAGGGATGTTGGCACTACCAGATAGATGGCGGAAGGAGGCTTGATAACGGCTTACTGTTGAGAGAAAAGTCGATACACGTGGGCTGGCTGAAAACGCACCAAGACACAATTTCTCATATGCTTGGATGCAGGGTTTGCTGTCGGTGAGTATACAAGCCTTGTGTTTGGACTGGATGAGTTACGGTGAGAAGTGTTTAGTTGCTACACCTATGGCGAGAGCTTCAATCTCACAAGGTAGCCAAATTATCTGTCGGCCGTGGAGCTTGGCACTGAAGAAACCAGCGACTCTTGGCTTATCCTGTCTTGTCACATATAGTGTGGCACCGATCCCATTACACTTCACTGAAGTTATTGTTCCCGTGGAGTTGAGAGCAGCCTTAGCAGCTGTAAAGGTGTCCAAGAGGATATCCGTCCATGCAACTTTGTCTTGCGACTGTTTGCCTGCCTGGGCATTATCCAAAAGTGCGATGTACAATGCACAGTTAAGAAGGATACGTCGTACGCTATGATGGGCGGCATCAGAGTCCTTAATCCCATATGTGAAGGATGATCCGTCTCCGAGGATGATCTGTTGGGTGGCAGGTCGAGCATAAACATCATTTTGTTCCATAAAGGGAATACCGGCGATAATGTCCACATCAAGATCCTCAACCAGAAGCCTTTTCACACACACACTCCCTGCTATCACGGACTGTAATGAACCTGGTTTCTCCGACGACTTTGAGAGGAGATGGACCGTCAGCATGGCGTACTGACTGTGTACTTGTCATGATGTCAACGTCAAGCATCTTCGCAGCGGAGAGCCGGATCATGTGGCACCACTGTCCAATGTGAAATGAGCCACGCGATGACCATAGAAGGCAGTCATGTGTGGAGACTGTCGGACCTGTACACGTCGAGTGCTGATAGGTTCCTCGGGAGAGACAGAAGGGATATCCTGTCCTGGGGAAGCATAGGTAGATGGCAAAATGTCAGTTGGCATGTTTGAGCCACGAATGTCAATCTCATCATCATCGATGATATGTGCCATTTGACGTGCCTTAGCAATGTAACGTCTGTCCTGGGCGGGAAGGTGCGTTACACTGGCTCAGAAAATGGTTCTTGTTAGGTGGCAGCGTCCCGCCTGTTGGCCCAAAGGGGCACACTTTAGAGAGGAGTATTCTTCTTAGGAAATGCTGTGTGACGGGTAGGGAGGGTCTGTTCATGATTATATCTAGAAGTGGCAGCTCTCATAACTTTAACCTCTCCAGAAGTACGGACCTCATCCAACAGTGAAGGGAGTGCCTCAGATATTTCTGGTTTGATGGAGGCTAAAGTTCTTGATAAGTAATTCGGTTGCCATACCTTTGTTTCACCAATTTCGGCAAATCTTGGTGGAGCAAAGCTTAACTCAAAACCAAAGTTTGGAGTGTGGGGGTCATATCTTCTTCTTGGTCTATGTCAAGCACCACTGCTTTGGTGCACTGGTGCACGATGTGTTTTAGCCATTGTGTCGGCGGTTAATTGAGGTCTTGATATCTTGACTGTTCACTTATATTGTGAGGTACCTCTGAAGATGTGGATAAGATCAGAGCTGCCACCACGCCAGGAGGAAGCACACACAGTCAAAGCTTTCTTGAAATTTGGAAAAGGACAGAAATGTTGCAGTTGAACATGAAATAGAAAAAGTGATAATTGAAGTGTTGTTTTCCGGGACAAGTTCTGTAACGAATCGATGTATGCATACTTCACACGGACGCAACAGTAATAACATTCTCTGCACCCCTATTTAATGAAGATAACCCGATCTGCCGTTTGTGCCATTTGACCTCCCGGGTCATGCATATGTAGAGTAGGTCAGGTCAAGCTGAACAAACTGTAGACTTACTACCTACCCACACAAATCGTAAACAACTGAGAAATATTAACCATGTTAGCAGTGAATTCTTGATACTTCTAAAATGTATCATTGCTGATGAAACATGTTACTGATCATGCTGATGTATGTAAATATTCGATAAATTAGTTAATGAATAACATGTAATGTTTGAAAGATGCCACTAAAATGGATTGGATGGTCTGACATGTTTGACTTCATTAATGCTTGTACCCAATAGTTTTTACTGAATCTCATTTAAGTCCCTTGGTCCTGATCCACAAAGCGTTAGTAGTGCTACATTTGTGACTATGTTAGCCTATGATAAAATAAAGAGTTACGACAGCTTTGTGGATAGGAACCCTGGTTTCTCTGTCCAAATATGTGGGTACATAGTGGTGAGATATGGCAGAAAAATCGTGACTCAGCATGAAAAAACCCATTCATTCACTCTAATGATCATGAATAACATATATTTCTTTTTCACAGGATAAAACCTTTGGGTTGAAGAACAAGAAAGGAGCAAAGCAGCAGAGGTTTATTACACAAGTAGAAAAACAAGTGAAGTTTGGCAACCAGAAGTCCAGCAAGGTGGGTGTAAGGAGAGAGGCGAACAAGGGATTGATGAAAAGTGTTTCATACTCATAGCTTCTATTTTTGAGGCCCATTTCTGGTGTCCCCATCCGTGAATATTGCTAAAAGCGGCTTAAAACCAAACTCAGTCAGTCAGTCTATTTTTGAGTAGTGTTGCCTAAGGCTGTAACGATTCACTCGCATATTCGGTGAATCGATCAGTAGCCCTTCATGAATTCAATTCGTTATTCGTGGTCACCAGAACCGAATATTAACGAATATTTACGATTTTTTTAAGGGAGCATGTTTTACTTGACGCCCTTGTCTACTTTTGGAAAGTGAGATATGCAAGGATTGAATATGTACTAGCATTGCAGTAGCGCAAGTCATGTTAGTCTGCCAAGGCCGCACATGGTACTGTCGACTATAACTATTACATACCAAATTTGAGTGTCATGAGATCACTGGTTAATGCTGTGACAAATCAAAACTGTCAACATGGGTGTTCCATATTGTACATCAATCACTTAACTACAATATTGTATTCGTAAATAATTATTCGTATTCGTTACCCAATATTCATGATACGTATCATATTCGCCACATAGTGTATTCGTTGCAGCCCTAGACTGTCGCCTTGAAATATATTTTTGGTCTTGAACAGCATAAGAGGCTATAATTCTTCTGAACTGAATATTTGTCATTGTTTTACTTCATCTGAAATAGTTTCATCATTAACATTATGATAATTTGATCAGACAAAATGTATGTTGTATTGTATTCCTCTTCTTTTGCTAAATACACTGTGTTTTACAGAATGTATTTGGTTTCACTGACAGTACAAAATGTGTAAGGTCTTTGGCAACAAGTTGTCACAGTGAAGTTTCAGATAAATAAGTAGTATGTTATTTTATCCATAGAAGTAATCATGTACAATAATTTCCCAATATTTACATACATGTTTGTCCGCATTTGTCACTGCTCATTTGCCAATTGGTGCTATGTGATGTCACAGAGCTTCATTGTTGAGAAAAATGTGATGTGACGGCATCCATTGTTCATAAAATCCCTATCCGTGAAGATCCGGGTTAGAGTTTGTTTTCATTAACCCATGCTTGTCACCAAAGGCACCTGACCACCATTGGGTGGTCAGGCTCGCTGACTTGGTTGACACGTTATCTTATCCCAATTGCGTAGATCGATGCTCATGCTGTTGATCACTGGATTGTATGGTCCAGACTCAGTTATGTACATACTGCCGCCATATAACTGGAATATTGCTGAGTGCTGCATAAAACAACAAACCGAACAAAAATTGTAAAATCCCAAATTCATCTGAACAATATGCTGCCTTCAGTAAAGTGTCTCTACTGGGTTGACATTTAATAATTTTGGATTTGATACTTTTTTCTTATTATTATTTGATATTTTGTGTTTCATTTTGACATCTTTTCTCCTATGATACATACAGGCACAATCTCAGTTGGAAACTGATCGTAACAAGAAGAAAGATGACAAAAAGAAGGAACTGGATGAACTGAATGCTCTATTTAGACCTGTAGCTCAAACAGTCAATCGAGGTGAGTAGACACATACAGAAGCATGGGAACACTGAATTGTGTTAGGTTTATTTTCCAGCTGTTTTTGTGTGAAATAGACTTCTATTCAAGTATTGGACTGGTTTGTTATCCCCCGCCGCGCGTGAAGCGGGGGATATAGTATTAGGCTCCATCCGTCTGTCCTGTATGTATGTACGTACGTACAAATTACAATATCTTAAGAACCGTTGACTAGATTCTTTTCATATTTGGTACCTAGGTTCATCACAGTATAAGAGAGGTCCCAGTCAGTTTTGGTGACCTTGACCTTCATTTCAAGGTCACAAGGGGACTTTAACGTTTTACTCTTGTCAGCGAGATATCTCAAGAACTGCTCACTAGATTTTCTTCATATTCAACTACAAGGGAAGGCGCAGGGCCCAGTCGATTTTGGTGACCTTCACTTAATTTTCAAGGTCACAGCGACACTTTGAAGATTTCAGCATGTTAAATTGCATGTTAAGATAGTCAGCAAGATATCGCAAAAAACATTCACTGGATTTTTTTCATATTTGACACCAAGCTTTTGGTGACCTTCACATAATTTTTGAGGTGACTGCTTTACTTTGAAGATTTCAGCATGTTAACCTGAATTCACTGGATTTTCTTCATAGACTTAAAGACTTCCCTTGAATGTTTTTCAATAAGCAATTTCTTTAGGACCATTTTTGCATATTTCATACACTATGACATTCATGTCAAGGTCAAAGTCAGTCTTGAAAATATTTGTATGTTTGAACAACTAAAGAAAAGATATCAAGAGAAATTGACTGGTCATGTTTTTGTTGACAATTAACTTCATCTTAAACTTTCATTACTTTTTAAGTTTGATTTGATAATTTGTGGCAGGGGATTATGTCACCTTAGTGACAATGCTTGTTTTTTAAGAAAACGTGATAGCAGATGCTATGCACTTGTACAAGTTTTCAAAGTTTTGATATGTGTGTAATTTTGTTGTGATGTGAGCATATGAGTAAAATAGTATACTTTTAATGTTATACCTTTAATACTAAAGGACCAAGTCAAAGTTTTGAGACATTTGACTTTTCATTAGTTGACAAACGTTGTGGATACAATAATCATATGGTGAACAGACAGAAAAAGCACTGTAATGTGGTTTTAAAATCTGAGGCAGAAGCAGGCACAGTGGCTGCTGTCCCATTTGTTATCCCCCCGGCATGTAATGCGGGGGGATATAGTCAACGCCTCATCCGTCTGTCTGTAATCATTTTGTTTCCGGAGCATAACTCTCCAAAATGTTCCATATGTTTCTGCAAAACTTTGTAGATATATCAAACAGAACCTAAAGTGGTGCCTTTTGCTATTTACAGACTTTTGTGATTTATTATTTTCTCGGTTTCCATGGAAACGATTCAGACTTAGTCTCAAAAGGGAGGGGTGGGTTTCGTTTCTGGAGCACAACTCAAAACTTCTTTATATCATTGAGCAAAACTTGGCAGAAATGTGAGGCAGATCCCAATTTGGCACCTTTTGCTATTTGCAGATTTTTGTCACTTGTATTTTTCCCAGTTTACATGGAAATGATTTGGACTTAGGGAGGGGTGGGTTCTTTACCCAGAGCACAACTCGAAAATGGTTCAATATCTTCCAACAGAACTTTGCAGATATATGAGACAGATGACTTGAAGTGGTGCCTTTTGCTATTTACAGATTTTGGCATTTATATTTTTCATGATTTCCATGGAAACGATTTGGATTTAGTCTAAAGAAAAATCAAGCTGGACTTTAAGTACCTGTCAGATGATTTGTTCTTTCAAATATATGGGGGTCAGGGGCATATGTCATCTTCTGATGGCTCTTGTTTTTAAAGGGGAGGTGGGGTAGCCCAGTGGTTAAAGTGTTCGCTCGTCATGGCGAAGACCCGGGTTCGATTCCCCACATGGGTACAATGTGTGAAGCCCATTTCTGGTGTCCCGTGTCGTGATATTGCTAGAATATTACTAAAAGTGGTGTATAAACTAAACTCACTCATTCTTTTTCTTTACAAATGCATATTTGTTACAGGTGTGGACCCTAAGTCTGTGCTGTGTGCCTTTTTCAAGCAGGGACAGTGCGGAAAGGGAGACAAGTGCAAGTTCTCCCATGACCTCAACATCAATCGAAAGGGAGAGAAGAGAAATCTATACGAAGATGTTCGGGCTGAAGAGGGTTAGTAAAACATGATCTAGCAGACATTTTCTACTTGGTAGCTGTGAACTGTTGCTCATGACATACAAGGCATGGGGTTATTTTCTCTAATAAATTGAACTAATGATGCTTTCTTTTTTATCCCCCCGGCATGTAATGCGGGGGGATATAGTCGACACCTTGTCCGTCTGTCTGTCCGTCCATCCATAATCATTTTGTTTCCGGAGCACAACTCGAAAACCGTTCAATATCTTTCTTCAAGACTTGGTAGATATATCAAACATAGCTAAAGTGGTGCCTTTTGCTATTTACAGATTTTTGGCATTTTTAATTTTCTTGGTTTCCATGGAAACGTTTCGTACTTAGTCTCAAAAAGGAGGGATTGGTTTCGTTTCTGGAGCAGAACTCAAAAACCGTTCAATATTTTTCGACAAAACTTTGGAGATATATCATACAGATGCTAAAGTGGTGCCTTTTGCTATTTACTGATTTTTGTGAGTTATTATTTTCTCAGTTTCCATGGAAACATTTCGGACATAGTCTTAAAAGAGAGGGGTGAGCTTCGTTTCCTGATCACAACTCGAAAACCGTTAAATATCTTTCTGCAAGACTTGGTAGATATATCAAACAGAACCTGAAGTGGTGCCTTTTGCTATTTGCAGATTTTTGGCATTTTTATTTTTCTTGGTTTCCATGGAAACGTTTTGTACTTAGTCTCAAAAAGGAGGGATTGGTTTCGTTTCTGGAGCAGAACTCAAAAACCGTTCAATATTTTTCAACAAAACTTTTGAGATATATCATACAGATGCTAAAGTGGTGCCTTTTGCTATTTACTGATTTTTGTGAGTTATTATTTTTTCATGATTTCCATGGAAACATTTCGGACATAGCCTTAAAAGAGAGGGGTGAGCTTCGTTTCCTGATCACAACTCGAAAACCGTTAAATATCTTTCTGCAAGACTTGGTAGATATATCAAACAGAACCTGAAGTGGTGCCTTTTGCTATTTGCAGATTTTGGCATTTTAATTTTTCATGATTTCCATGGAAACGATTCGGACTTAGTCTCAAAAGGGAGGGGTGGGTTTCGTTCCGGATCACAACTCGAAAACCGTTCAATATCTTTCTACAAGACTTGACAGATATATCAAACAGATCTTGAAGTATTGCCTTTTGCTATTTGCAGATTTTTGGCATTTTTATTTTTCATGGTTTCCATGGAAACAATTTGGACTTAGTCATGACAAATGTTTTCTGGTTGTTTTTGTCTGTTTCACTGATCAGTCTGAGAGCTCTTGGTGACCTTGGGTCTATTGAAGGTTTACAGTATGATTTGTTGCTTCCAGACACCATGGCTGACTGGGATGAAGCCAAACTGGAAGAAGTTATCAACAAAAAACACGGAAAGGAATCCCAAAACAAAACTACTATTGTAAGTTGTCTTTCAATACCTGTGATAATCATATCTGAAAACTTACTGTTTTAATTATCATGGCTAAATGTATTTAGGTATGTGCAGGTAAAATTATCTCCTGCTTACTTGGACACTCTGAAGACTGTTTCCTGAACGCTTGAATATTTTGTTGCTGTTGATCACTGGATTGTCTGGTCCAGACTCGATTATTTACAGACTGCTGTCATATCGCTAGAATATTGAAGAGAGCAGCGTAAAATTAAGCTCACTCACTCACACACTTGATATGATGCTGTGGTTTCTGCTGTCTCTCTGTGTTTACACTGTGCGTACTTTGTGGCAGATATGCAAGTTCTTCCTGGAGGCTGTGGAAAACAGCAAATACGGCTGGTTCTGGACCTGTCCCAACGGTGGAGACAACTGCATGTACCGTCATGCTCTACCCCCAGGTAATGCCCCTCCCCAGATTATTCTTCACCTCAGATTATGCCTCACCCCCAGTTAGTGCCCCATCCCAGGTAATGCCCACACCCAGGAAATATTAGCCTTATATATTCAGATCCTGACAAATGTTATCACAATTTGTTGTACAGAGTTGCCTCCCTTTGTCAGTATGGCCGGTTCTGCTCTACTCCAGGCATCTAAGTATTAAACATTGAATCCCGCAACATTAATTGTCATTCAGAGGTTTGCCAGTCACTTAGACAAGTATTTATGTCAAGCTAGACACCTGGATGACACCTGCCAACATGACACCTGCAGAATAGAGGTAGACACCTGGATGAATGATGTCTGTCGCCACAATTAGCACAGCTGGTGTTAGCACAGCTATTGTGAATCCAAGACATCACTGCTAGTGTTCCATCAGGCACTGTGTTATCCCTCATAGCTTTGCTAGTACTGAAAAATTACGCTATGGAGTAAAAGTCGAAGGCCTCGCCGTCTTCAACCTTATAACACAGGCCTACGATTTCTTATTCGTTCTTCGGTTCATAATGACGAAAAACAATAAGAATATGAAACTGTCATTATTTGATTGTTTTTATTATAACTAAATATCAGCAGCATTGTGATTCATCTGACATGTCAGTGATGAGCAGTCTTGTTATATCCAGCTAAGCCATCTTTGATACCCAAATTTTGTAGAAGTGTATCAATGTGCACACACATAAGGGAGGCAACTGAGAATATACGTCATATCTTTGTGGATTTGCATTTCGAATTCACTAGCATTTGGAAGGTGTTTGGCAAGTATATGACATTAAAAACATGATAAAAATAAACTAATTGAATAGATCGATGCACATGATGTTGATCACTTTATTGTCTGGTGCAGACGTGATTATTTACATCCAGTGCAATGTGGCTGGAATATTGCTGAGGGAGATTTTTGGTTCAGAATCAGATTTTGTTCACATTTTATGTGTATTTAAGTTTAAAGATGTGAATATCTGGACAGGATGGTTTCGTGACATACTCATCCTTATGTTTCAGGTTTTGTGTTAAAGAAAGACCAGAAAAAGGAGGAAAAGAAGGAGAAAATTACGATAGAGGAGCTCGTCGAGAAAGAGGTACAATACTGGAAGAATGTGTCAACTATTTTTAAAATAATGCACAGTCAGCTGGTTTCTGCCAAGGCTCAAACCTACTATAAAACAGTATCTTAAAGTCATGAACATAAAGAACATAGATAGTGATGTATGTTGATGATGAACTTTAGTAGGCACATGGGACTGACTGACTGACTGAGTTTGGTTTTACGCCGCTTTTAGCAATATTCCAGCAATATCACAGCGGGGGACACCAGAAATGGGTTTCACACAATGTACCCATGTGGGGATTCGAACCCGGGTCTTCGACGTGATGAGCCAAAGCTTTGACCACTAGGCTACCCAACCGCCCCAGGCACATGGGAAACAGTGGGAATTGGAAACAGTCGAATATTTCTGAATAAAAACTTTCTATATTCTATAGTACTGAACTCGTGCCTCTTAATGAATTAAGAAGTGCTATGTCGCTAATTTTCCTTGATAATTCTAAAATGACCTTCTAAAATTTTCTGAATGCATAGCTTATCACAAAGAAATGTATGATCAGCAACGTGTCCACCACTCAATAAAGGAAGGTTGGAATTCTGACCTATAGCTTAAATTTGTCTGTTGAATTGAAACATTTACTATTCTGTATTGCAGCGAGCAGCCCTGGGCCACAACACAACCAAAGTTACATTAGAAACTTTCCTTAAATGGAAGGAGAGGAAGGTATGTGGAATAATATCCTCTGTTGTCATATGTTATTAAGAAGATGTGGGTTCAAAGTAACTATATCTTCAGTAATAATATCGTCAGTAATGCCTTCAGTAATGATATCACCAGTACTGATATCTTCCGATCCCCGGCCGCATCATACCAAAAGATGTTAACATATGGTACTTGTAGTCCACTGCCTGGCGCTCGGCATTATGGGTAAAACAAGGACTGGTCGGCTCGGAGTCAGTATAATGTGTCTGAGTGGGGTATTCATGCATAACTGCGGCATGGTATCTCAGTGAGCTAGCACTATAAAACCAGCTTAAGTCTGGGCTAGTACAAGCAGCCACACATACACATGCATGCGTGTCATCATATGAGCAAAATATTCTTAAGTATGACGTTAAACCCCATTTCACGTAACCCCTGATGCCTTCAGTAATGATGTGGTTGGTGGGGATGTCCTAGGTCTATATTCTCAATATTATCCTCTGTAATGATATGCTCAGCTGATATATTCTGTAATGATATCCTTGGGAATATTATTATTTTTCCTTATCCTGACTCATGCTCTTTTTGCTTGTCTTCTTCTTCTTGCGAACATAGTGGAACACTTGTATCTCCCTAATTGAAGCTCCCTTCAATTTAAAATCACTAATTAGTATTCACCACGAGTTACCTCCTTTCCACAAGCGCGGGAACGAGGGCGCCACTTCTACCCATGTGCCTCACTCTCTCCTTCTTCGCCCAGTGAGCTGGACGTGAGAGCGCCTGTGTCTCCCGACACACTATATCCTTTGAATTATATTTAGTTAGTTACCTCGTATAGACATCTATAGAGGTTTAGCTAGTATCCTTCAGCGATTATATATTGATATTTAGTCGTTTTTTCACACAGTTTATTCACGGGGGGCCGTGTTTGTTTCAGTGGATTCACGTTGATGAAAATTCTGTACTATTGCAGATTACGTTTTATGCTGCTGCTGATCCGCCTTTAATATGATAATGCTGTAGCCATGTTTATTATATTCACATTGCAGTTCGCGGTACTAATTTATCCAATTCTACCTTTTTATTAATATTTACTGCGTTGCTTGGCGCTACAGCAGATAGAGTGGCGTATGCAGAGTCTAGTATGACTGATACACGGAACCCTGCAGCCAGTCTACTGCTGTTGGCGACTCCCCTCCCGTGTGGTGTTCGCTAGAGTGGTGGAGAGGTGTGGGCGTAGTCCGCCATCTCAAGAAGCATCCTGCTTCCCCAGACATCCATCGTCGCAGCAGAAGACTAGAGGGTTTTCTACTACATCTCAACCGAGACCCGTTCCCATCGAAGTTTTGGGCCTGTATGATGATCAGCCGGTCATCATACGGATGTACATCAAAGATTGACCGATGTCGGCACAGATCAGCATGCAGCCTGATGTACCAACGCAGATATCGATGATGCGTCCTGAGGGTCCCATCATTACCAACACTCAGCATAGGCGTCGCACACCCAGGGCAGCGTCGACCTCTGAGGAAAATCAACGAAGTCTACTAGGACTTTCTCAGCGAGATTGTTCCAGCCGATGACCTGGACCTCTCTACGATGATCAGCTGATCATCATCCCGGCACGTCGCTTACAAGAAAAGCGACCGGGGACAGCTACAACGACATCAGCAGAGATCACCATGCAGCCTGATGCCTCTACACTGATGTCGGACGATTTTCCGGTGGACCCCTCCATTAACACCGCCCAGATAAAGCACCGGCGACCTCGTGCCAGACCATCCCAGAAGACATGATGCGACAAATTATGAACATCATGGAGGACCAATATCTGCGGTAGCAGGAGTCGAAGCAGCGAAGGCTCCAAGCGTGGTGAACAGCACCCCAGAGGCACCCCGTCAACGTAGCAGCCAGGGCCGATGTCACCTTCGCGAAGGAAGTCACGGACCACCTTGGATTGAAGGACCTAGATGTACAGCCCAGCGAAGGCGGAAAGAACCTAGATGTACAGCCTTCGCTGAAGGACTTCGCGAAGGCAGGATCATCACCTTATGCGGTTTCATCCCTAGTTGTGGACTCGGACCATCAGACATCACGGAAGCTAACCAGCGAAGGTCATATCGTCGTTCCCGGACCGGACGCAGAGGAAGCCTTCGAAGGCATGCGCGAAGGACACCTGAATCAGATCATCATCATCTAGAAGGACATCGAGGGACTATACAAGAGCTTCAGCGAAACTATCAACGTTCCCCTCACAAGTCTCGAGAAGATCAACCCATAGACAAGTTGATCATCGATATCAAGTATAAGAACTACAATCGTATATTGGTTCTGTTGAATCCATGGCGAAGCGTATGTTGGCTGGCCTAAATAGATCTAGAACGATCAATTAGACACTTATCACCAGACTTAGTAACCGCGACTTCTGAATATGATAAGATGATCCATGCGGCCCTCTTAGGCAAGCTTTGCCGATCCACATCCTGTTAAACACAGAGGCTGTTCAAGCAAAGCTCATATATATATTTATATATATATATATATACTAATCGGGCTTTGACTTCGACACCTTAGCGATGGTGGTCGCGAGGCTAAGAAATAAACTCAAGTCTACTTCACCCAGAAGATCTAGAAGGGATACTTGAGAACTTCAAGCGAAGTCTCAGGTTCACCGAGAAGTCTCCTCAAAGGTTTCCATATACTAGCCACTTTCGTCATATATAGCTACTTTCGTCCAGTCCGTTCAAGGCGTCGCATAAGTTGATTATCAACTGTATGCCAGATGCCGTCTATAAGCCTCTGTGAAGATAATTGCTCAGGCTATTTACAACACAGAGCGTCGCTGTATTATTAGTCAGCGACATTTCATAGATCTTCACAGAAATCAACTATTCATTATAAATTGCTTATATACAATCCCGGACGGCGATACGATTATCTACATGCGTGACCATTACGCATATCTGCAGACAATTCAATATCGAAATTGAACAGCAGCCTTGTTACAGCGAGTATAACTCTTAATCGTCAAAGTTTCTGAAGAAATATGTACAACAAGTTCAGCGTTAATTCTACAATTATGGCGATACATTCATGTATACAGTCTACAAGCTCACAACTTGCAAGTTGTTTATACCCTTATATATAGGGAGTTGAATTATATTCAAAACTGAAATTACTTTCCACGACAACCAGGAAAATAACCTACCCAGCATAAAATTACAGGCGAGATATTTCGCGGAGGTTCAGCGGTTACCATTAACCCTCGAAACCGTGGTCCCTTTCGGATAACTTCCGGAAGCTACGGTGAAGACCGGCGTTTATGCTAATATCAACGAGCGACAAAATTTATTCAAGGTGGGTTTTTCCGCTACACGGTGACATCACAGGCGGGTATTATACAGAATCAAAATGCCTTGTTCTGATTGGACCGCTGAGGGACTAACGACCTACACAGAGGTCGATCTCTATTCACAGTTCAAGACTTACGTCACAAGTGACAACAATATATCAGTGAGCGAGAGCAAGCCTCATTACAGTCCAGTTAACCTGAACATTCAATGATTAGACTGCCTTTCTTCAAGTTAGAGACCTCCCCTGTCAAGTTAAGGCGAGGATGCGGCAGTCGAAAGCGATTTTACATAAAGTTCAAGCGAGGACAGACACACCTGGTTGTGCACCTACATCGTCAAAGGACTTATGGCGAATTACCTAGGCGAAAGATACAAGTGGATCTAAATCCACAGCGTTTCCAGACTACAGCTGAATTTCATCAGCGACTAACACAACTAGATGGTTAGTAAACCTACTAAACTTCTGTTTGGAGAATAAGCGGAAATTTCCGCCAAACCTGGGGATATGAATATAGTGCTCCAACACCTCACAAGTGAGGTTTATGAACAACGCCTGGATGACATACTTGGACCCCATGATCGATGATTCTATCAAGATGGCCAGCAAGAGCACTGTAAATTTATCTCCACCAAACCAAACAGGAGGAAAAAATGCAACAGATTATTTCCTCTATCATCAACTTACACATGAGTGAAGTCTCATGTACTATATCTCCATTTGGATCAGAACTGTCATACTACGTGCATATCGCGGATGGACCTATTCCGACCCTCCATGAGCTTAATACTCATGATATTATAATAGCTAACTTCTACAATTGTCCTACACAAATGTGATTGAAATAATGGAGGGTTTATTTCTGGAAATCCGATATGGTGGTTGCAAACCATTATCTGAGAGATATCACCACCGAGGGCGTCTCAGGTATACACCAATTGATCCCATGGTCCTCGCATACAACAGCTGACAGTTCCTCGGAGAAGATAAGTCAATCTAACAGATTTTACTTATCTTATAACAATACTAAATAGCTTCATGCTATATATAATTTACTTAAGTTCCTTTTATCATCACAGTACTATGATTATTACATCATACAATATATAAGTTAACAACTCTACAGAGTTTGTTATTATATATATTTACCTTAAGTTATTCATATCTTAAGAGTAATACTATGGTTACATGATAAATGCATTGGCTAACAAACTCTACAGAGTTTTTGGCTATTTTATACATAGCTTAAGTTAATTAAGCTAACAAACTCTGAGTTTTACTATTATATAGGTAACTTAAGCTAATTATACCTTAAGCATAGTACTATACTCATATTATTAAAATATATTGGCTAACAAACTCTAAGGAGTTTGCTATTATATAGGTAGCTTAAGCTTATTCATATCTTAAGCTTAGTACTATGTTTATATCATATAAGTAGATTAGCTAACAAACTCTAAAGAGTTTTTTTGCTATTTGGCTTAAGTATCATCATATTTCTAAGCAATATGGTTATATTATAACATGTATTAGCTAACAAACTCTACAGAGTTTTAGCTATTATATATGTAACTTAAGCTTATTCATATCTTAAGCATGGTACTATGTTTATATCATATAGGTATATTGGCTATCAAAACTCTAAAAAGAGGGTTTTGCTATTATATATTTAAGCTTAAGTTTCATCATATTTTAAGCTTTATGGTTACATTATAACATGTATTAGCTAACAAACTCTCACGGAGTTCTTGCTATTATATATGTAGCAAGTTTTCCTTCATAAGCTCAATACTAGGTTTATATCATAGCTAACAAACTCTAAAGGGTTGTTTTCGGCTATTATACAATTAGCTTAAGTTTTCATCATATCTTAAGCAGTATGTTTACATTATAAAGGTATTAGCTAACAAACCTCGGCGGAGTTTTGTTATTATATATATATAGCTTAAGTTTCATCATAACTTAAGCTCAGTACTATGTTTTTAACATAAAAAGTATATTAATTTTGCTATATACATTTAGCTTAAGTCTAATCTTATCTTAAGCTTAGTACTATGTTTACACTATAAACATATTAGCTAATAAACTCTACAGAGTTTTTTGGCTATTATATATGTAGCTTAAGTTAATAATATCTTAAGCACAATACTATACTCATATTGTAAAATATATTAGCTAACAAACTCTCACGGAGTTCTGCTATTATATATGTAGCTTAAGTTCATTATATCTTAAGCACACTACTATACTCATATTGTAAAATATATTAGCTAACAAACTCACGGAGTTTTGCTATTATATATGTAGCTTAAGTTAATTATATCTTAAGCACACTACTATACTCATATTGTAAAAATATATTAGCTAACAAAACCCTACAGAGTTTTGCTATATATATGTAGCTTAAGTTAATTATATCTTAAGCTCAGTACTATACTAATATTATAAATATATATTAGCTAACAAACTCTACAGAGTTTGGCTATTATATATGTAGCTTAAGTTAATTATAGCTTAAGCACAAAGTACTATACTCATATTATAAAAATATATTAGCTAACAAACTCTACAGAGTTTGGCTATTATATATGTAGCTTAAGTTAATTATAGCTTAAGCACAGTACTATACTCATATTATAAAAATATATTAGCTAACAAACTCTACAGAGTTTTGCTATTATATATGTAGCTAAAGCTTATTCATATCTTAAGCTCAGCATTATATCTATATCATACAAGTATATTAACTAACAAACTCTAAAGAGTTTGCTATTATATAATTAGCTTAAGTTTAATCATATCTTAAGCTTAGTACTATGTTATATCTTAAAAGTATTTTAGCTAACAAACTCTAAGGAGTTTATACTAGCATATTAACAAGCTTAAGTCTATTAGTCTTAAGCATTGTATTAATGTTATATATACTTTATCATAATAAGTACATGGTAATAACCTTTTTATATGGCAGCTGATAAGTTAGCAGCAGGAATTCATCAGTTCAGTGCCTTTATGAAGTTCCCATAGGGTTATTACAATCATCACAGTTCAAATCACTAATTATTAAAATCCAAAGTATTAGATATTCCCACCTCCGTTCCGTAGGATGCTACAAGCAAAAGAGCATGAGTCAGGATAAGGAAAATATGTAATTTTTGGAGTAAAATTGATATTTTATACTTATCCTGACTCATGAGGTCAGCCCTCCCATCCTCCCAAATAACACTTTGGATTTCCTGTAAATTCAAATGTTGGGCTCAGTATATGAGGAGAGTGAGGCACATGGGTAGAGGTGAAGCCCTCGTTCAGCTTGTGGAAAGGAGGTAGCTTCGTGGTGAATACTAATTAGTGATTTTAAATTGAAGGGGCTTCAATTAGGGAGATACAAGTGTTCCACTATGTTTGCAAGAAGAAGAAGACAAACAAAAGAGCATGAGTCAGGATAAGTATAAAATATCAATTTTACTCCAAAATGATTTCCTCAATAATGATATCCTCACTAATGATTTCCTCAATAATGATTTCCTCAATAATGATTTCCTCAATAATGATATCCATGGTAATTGTAGTATCAGTAATAAGATTTTGAGTTACCGTATATGACCGACTATAAGTTGGGCCCCTTTCTCAACCCTCTAAGTTCTTGCCAAAACCATGTAACTCAAATATAAGTCGTCCCCTTTCCCCGTATGTATCGGTATTGGGTAGATCAAGGTCGTGACTGTTCAACACTGTAACATGACGAATGTAAACACGTTGCAATTCGATGGTAAATGTTGAAGTTGTAAACAAGTTGAAACTTGTTTATTTTGAGAGCAGATTTCTGATTGGCTAATGATAAAATGAAAGGCCAATCAACAGAAACCTTACATAACCAAGTAAGGTTGTGTTTGTGTGAAATGTTTTTCGACTTTGTTTAAAAAGTGAGCGTGTGTGTAAAGACCAACTATCATTGAAAACACATCATATAAATGTTACTACATTCAAATATGTTTGATGCGAAAAATATGATATGTAAATATTTCTGTAAATGTGCTTCAAAATGATATTTTGTATCAAAAACTGTTCAGTTGGGAACAGGCATTGTGTGGGATGCCTTGAGCGAACGCTACTGTACTGATTCATTTACCGAGACTGATCGAGTGACACAGATATTTGACTTCGATGTAATTTCTTGATTAATATCATCTATAGCATTTATTAAATTATTAACAGTAATTTTCAAAACCATCACACAAAACTGCCACAGAATACAAAGAAGTTTACTTTACTTGAAACTTTCTTTCAAGTGGGTAATCCACGGGACCCAACTTTAATTATCGATTGATAACAAAGTAAGTAGTTGTGACCAAAATATCTTATTAAATTTAATTTAATGTTTATATTATGAAATATATTTTACAAAAGACAAACAACAAAATTTTATGATTTATTTGTCCCACGATGTCATTTACCCTTGGAAACGTCAGTACGTATATGCTTCCTGCTTCCGGTGTAAACATCGCCAGTTGAGTTCGCTGGACTGGCAGATTCACTCACCTGACCTCTGGAAGTTTTGGGGTAGATTAATGAACTCAGTTATAAGTCGGGTCTGATTTTTGAGCTCCTTCTTTTGGTATCCAATCTCCGACTTATAGCCGGTCATATACGGTAGATCTTCTGTAGTGATCTCACAGTCATATCTTTAGCAAGATACATTTTGTTAGAATACCTTTACATATTGATTTTAATCATACTGTTAAAAGAAACTGATGATGAATGAACATATTAATGAATGAACTTGTCTATTCTTTCAATGTGTTCATATCTTGTCTTCATCATACTACAGCTTTTTTATATATTCAGGTATTGTCAGTTGATGGGAAGAATATTATAACGACATGAGAACATTCTTTGATGTCTTTACGTGATGGTATTTTCTTGTTGTAGAGAAGAGAAAAGGTGGCCATCTTGGAAGCCGATCAGGATAAGAAGAAGACTGATTTCAAACAGGGAAAACTGTTTGGGGTGAGTTAAAAGATGTTCATTTAACCAATTGGATTATGTGCCAACAAGGACTGTAGATAATGGTATCAGGTAGTATAAGGCAGCTATGCTATTATAAGCATCTACAGTCATTGATATTCTTGATGAGTTTATGAGTTCCAAATCAAGACCGTTTCTTTAAGTGTTTTGAAGATTTTAATATTGGGACCCTCTCTATCTTTATCTTTTGGGTAATGACAAGGACCTGCTGAATTTCAAGCAGTGTGTTGTGACATTTCATCCGATGCCACTCTGTTATATCCTTGGTGTGCAATGCGTGATACAGTAATCAGCTTATCTGTCTTCCATTCTATTAATGTTTTGATGGTGCCATATCTCAAAAGCTGAAAGGTATTCTGTCACAAAATTTTGTTTTTATAGTTCACAAATTTGGTATACATCACTCTTGTGTGACTTGTTCTAACAAAGATAATTTATCATTTCAAATAATGGGGATTGGTCTCGTTTGGTATAGTTCACAGATATTTGTTTACCAATTTATTTGCAATTAGATATTTGAGTGTTTTGCAATATTTCGTACATTAGTTTGGGTGAAACTTTATCAGCCAATCTAATGGGAGACAAATTGGTGCTGTTTCTTTAAAATGTGCTTACAGTAACATGTGTAATATTTGAGAAATCTTTGTTATCCCCCGCAACGCGTTTTGCGGGGGGTATTAAAATGGACTCCGTCCGTCCGTGCACATTTGTCTTTTCCGGAGCAGAACTCTAAAACTGTTCAATATTTCTTGGATCTGGTGGTGTACTGGTGCCTTTTGGCACTTTTGGAATTCTGAATTAAATATTTTTGGCGTTTCCATGGCAACAAGTTCGACTTTGACTGAAATTAGTGGTAGGGCTCTTTTCCGGAGCAGAACTCTAAAACCGTCCAATATGTCTTCACCAAACTTGGCACATAGATAGATCTGGTGGTGTACTGGTGCCTTTTGGTAGTTTTTGGAATTCTGAATAAAATATTTTTGGCGTTTCCATGGCAACAAGTTCGACTTTGACTGAAATTAGTGGTAGTGCTCTTTTCCGGAGCAGAACTCTGAAACCGTTCAATGTTTCTTTACCAAACTTGGCACATACATGGATTTGGTGGTGTACTGGTGCCTTTTGGTAGTTTTTGAATTCTGAATTAAATATATTTGGCGTTTCCGTGGCAACAAGTTTGACTTTGACTGAAATTAGTGGTAGTGTTCTTTTCCGGAGCAGAACTCTAAAACCTTTCACTATTTCCTCACCAAACTTGGCACATAGATAGATCTGGTGGTGTACTTGTGCCTTTTGGTAGTTTTGGAATTCTGAATAAAATATTTTTGGCATTTCCATGGCAACAAGTTTGACTTAGCCTGAAATTGGTGATAGTGCTCCTTTGTGGAGCAGAACTTTAAAAACTTTTCAATACTCTCCTTCCACTTTTCTATATACACACCTAAATATTTGACATAATCATAACTCGTAGACATAATCATGAAGAGTATTTTGCCATTGCGGGGGATATTGATGACTTTGTCTTCTTGTTCTCAAGGGTTTTGGATTGAAAACTTGTGCATTTATAGAAAGCACTGAATCAATTGTTGTTATCCCCCGCAACACGTTGTGCAGGGGGTATTAAAATGGACTCCATGTGTGCGTGCGTCCGTCCGTGCACATTTGTCTTTTCCGGAGCATAACTCTAAAAGCGTTAAATATTTCTTCACCAAACTTAGCACATAGATGGATCTGGTGGTCTACTGGTGCCTTTTGGTAGTTTTGGATTTCGGAAGAAAATATGTTTTTGCGTTTCCGTGGCAACAAGTTTGACTTAGACTGAAATTGGTGGTAGTACTCTTTTCTGGAGCAGAACTCTAAAACCGTTCAATGTTTCTTCACCAAACTTGGCACATAGATGGATCTGGTGGTGAACTGGTGCCTTTTGGTATTTTTGGATTTCTGAATAAAATAGTTTTTGCGTTTCCGTGGCAACAAGTTTGACTTAGACTGAAATTGGTGGTAGTGCTCTTTTCCGGAGCAGAACTTTGAAACCTTTCAGTACTCTCCTTCCACTTAGCTATATACACGCCATAACATTTGACATAATCATAACTGATAGACTTATTCATGCTGAGTATTTTGCTATTGCAGGGAATATTGATGACTTTGTCTTCTTGTTTAAAATGTTTACAATTCTTTTTGCCATATTTTTGTGCTACTTTTTTCTAATCCATTAAAGCATGTCAAAGAAACAGTCAAACAAAGGAGAATACATTTAAATTATTTTTGTTTAGTCAAGTATGAAAGCAAAAAAATATCTAAGTATGCTGTAAGTCGAGTTTTGACGGTGTGTATATCTGCTCCTTTGCATGTAGCCATGATAGGACTGATATGGCTGGTACTAGGACTGGCACATTTCATAGTTTATGTAGTCAGCTACATTACATTTCAATAGTTCTATTATTCAGCTGGATATGTTATGAAGTATATACATGAAAATGATTTTGATATATAATGTTAAATGGACTGGATTTACTTCTCTTGTTGTTAAAACCCCTTTTCTGTTTCATGTTCAGATCTCAGGTCGTCAGATGTTTGAATTCAATCCTGACCTTGTCCATGAGGATGATGACGATGCAGGTGATGGGGTGTTGATACGAGAAAATAATGAGGAAGAGGTGAGTTAACTCCCTTTGTCAGTCAGACAGTGTCCATGACACAAAGATTGTCAAATCTATTTCATCTTTAAAACTGTCTAACCGTGAAAGTCTGGGTTAGAATTGGTGTTTAGCAACCCATGCTTGTCATAAGAAGCGACTAAGGGGATTGGTGGTTAGGCTGGCTGACTTGGTTGACACGTCATCAAATCCCAATTGCATAAATCGATGCTCATTATCTCGATCACTGGATTGTCTGGTCCATACTCAATTATTTACAGACCATCGCCATATAGCTGGAAAATTGGTTCATGCAAAGTTAAACTACAAATCTTAAATGTCAGTACTATATGTTCAGGAGGTCCCAGTGGTAGATTTGGACGATGGTAATGTCACAGCTATGGCCAAGGAGGCTGATGGGACCGGCACGCAGATGACTGAACAACAGCAGAATGCTCGCATTCAACAAATACAGGAAGATGCCAAAAACACTGTGGAAGAAGGTTTGTTCAGATTTCGATTGTTGTCAACGGGCAGACAATATGTAAGCTATATCACATGGCCTGTGAATGATCAATTATGTGAAGTGTAAGCCAACTCACTGTGGCATTCTCTACAATCAGTTCTAGTGTGTTTGATTGGAATGTAATATACTTCCATAATAGAGGCTAATATGTTTTAAAGGACTGTTTTATGTCATGGTGGGGGCTGTTGGAATGTCCACAGTCTGTACTAGTTTTCTGTCTATATGACATGCAAGAAATTAAATGTACATTTCTGTGGCTGAAATATTGCCCATATGATGTTATTTTAACTTGGTTTATGGGGTAGCCTAGTGGTTAAACCATTTACTTGTTAGGCTATAGACCTGGGTTCGATTCCCCACATGTTACAATGTGTGAAACTCATTTCTGGTGTTCCCCACCTTGGTATTGCTGGGATATTGCTAAAAGCTTACTCTACCCACTTTTATTTGAACACACTTTTCATAAAATTCCTGACATATCAGGATGTTCAGTTCTATTTTTCATTATATTTTATGCATGACATTTGTAACTTTACTGCAGTAAAGAGAGGAAGAGAGTGGGTCATCACAACCATTTGCTTGTAGCTTTAATAGGCTACAGCACTTGTTTACAGTGTAAAGACCATGTATGTTACATTCAGTATGTATGGGAGGTGATCACATGATGTAACATTTAGACCAGTAATTGAATTGAACCAGTAGTGTTCAAATTTTTAACTAATCCTGCACTACTTACTTCCTGCACTTACTGCTTACGACTCGAAACGTGGCTGTGCCAGACGATTGATGTTGAAAGCGTAGACTGCGATCACGTCCTGGTCTCAGGTAAACATCCGTCTGCGCACACATCACCAGAAGGTGACTTCAGCCACCTCTGATTATTGCTTTTCGCACGCCTCGCAAGTAAGTAGTGCAGGATAAGTATACAAATATAAAAAATATTTAGATTTTACTAATATTGTTCTATAATGTTTGAACATGCCCATGTTGATTAAACATTTTTTGAAAATTATTTTATTTTTATTTTATTGGAAGCTTAATTTGTTTGCCTTTTTTAGAAAACTCTGGTCCTTTTTTTCTGACATGATGATGCCTTGATGCGTGAAAGTGTTCTGGTTTACTTGTGGAAAAGCTCAAATTTTAGTGTGATGAAAAACTTGCTTCCTTTGTCTGAGGTTTTATTTAGAAACTTGTTATTTTAAAAATCTTATCCAATAGAGATGAAACAAATTATGATTATTTATTTTCAGAAGAGGGCAAAAAGCTTGATATTGCTGGCGCACTACCAGAGGAAAACGGAGGTAGTGGTGATAATGAGACATCAAGTACTGATGCTGCAATAGCTGCTGCTGTGGCAGCAACAGTCAATGGAGAAATAGCAGACGTACCAATTGATGAAGATTTATTTGCTGGAGATGATATAGATGCTCTAGACGAAGATTTGGACACCTTTAGATTTGAGCGATTAAATAAGACCAAAACGTTTACCTGGACAAATGAGAATGTGTTACTGGTCAGTGAAGAGGAAGGAAATATGGACCTCAGTTTCAATTTGAAGATTTTTCCAAACATTTCTGAGGCTCATTATTTGGAAAAAAAATCTGAGTAGAGATGCCTTGATTGACAACTTGTTGACCTTATAAGGCATTGTTCACAACAAGCTAGTTCTTCAGACTTGTACATAGCATGTTGAAGAGATTTATGAAATGGTTTCAAGGCAGTCTGATCTCAACATTTTATATTATTAACATCTTCAAAACTTTTGAGCTTGTTAATTATGGTATGATGAATATTTGATATGTTAAAATGAAAGTTTCAGTTTGAAAGTAATATCATCAGAATGTTTGATTTAATGGTTTTGTAAATACATTTTGTAAAGATCCTAGTTTTACAAATACTCAGTGATAGGATCGTCTTACATTCAGACTGCCAGTGATTTATATGATGTGTTTGATTGGAAAGTTCATTCTTCGATTCGGCAAATACTTTTAGCATGTGCGCATGAGTGCTACAGATAATACATTTTCTGTGTTGAATAAAATGTCCATGGAAATATGTGCCCCATGATTTGGTGATGGGAATCTCTCTACTCCTTTCCTAATGGAAGTGGTATGACAGTTGCTAAAACTACCTGCTTGAAATATGATGACAACAGCATTTGCCAGCAGGACATCTATAATTCTTCATGAAGACTTGGGACAGCAATGCTTCATTGCATATACTTGTCCCTGAAGTTATTCCTGATGTTGAAAGTACAGCAGGACATTTATAATGCTTCATGAAGACTTGGGACAGCAATGCTTCACTGCATATACTTGTCCCTGAAGTTATTCCTGATGTTGAAAGTACAGCAGGACATTTATAATGCTTCATGAAGACTTGGGACAGCAATGCTTCACTGCATATACTTGTCCCTGAAGTTATTCCTGATGTTGAAAGTACAGCAGGACATTTATAATGCTTCATGAAGACTTGGGACAGCAATGCTTCATTGCATATACTTGTCCCTGAAGTTATTCCTGATGTTGAAAGTACAGCAGGACATTTATAATGCTTCATGAAGACTTGGGACAGCAATGCTTCATATACTTGTCCCTGAAGTTATTCCTGATGTTGAAAGTACAGCAGGACATTTATAATGCTTCATGAAGACTTGGGACAGCAATGCTTCATTGCATATACTTGTCCCTGAAGTTATTCCTGATGTTGAAAGTACAGCAGGACATTTATAACAATGCTTCATTGCATATACTTGTCCCTGAAGTTATTCCTGATGTTGAAAGTACAGCAGGACATTTATAATGCTTCATGAAGACTTGGGACAGCAATGCTTCATTGCATATACTTGTCCCTGAAGTTATTCCTGATGTTGAAAGTACAGCAGGACATTTATAATGCTTCATGAAGACTTGGGACAGCAATGCTTCACTGCATATACTTGTCCCTGAAGTTATTCCTGATGTTGAAAGTACAGCAGGACATTTATAATGCTTCATGAAGACTTGGGACAGCAATGCTTCATTGCATATACTTGTCCCTGAAGTTATTCCTGATGTTGAAAGTACAGCAGGACATTTATAATGCTTCATGAAGACTTGGGACAGCAATGCTCTACGCCATAAACTTGTCCCTGCAGTTATTCCTGATGTAAAAGTACTTACAGACAACCAGTTACATGACAGTATCACAGTGGTTGGAAAACTGCAGATACTGATGATTCTTCTTCAACCCTCAATGCTCATACAGGTTGATAAGCCTTTGTTATTTTCTCTTGGTGTGAAGTGAATTACTCATATTAAACATGTGATGGTATAAGGCTTGAAGGTGTCCCAATTCCCATTGAAAAAATGCTATTGTCAGACTCAACATAAATTTCAGCATTAAGTGTTTTAATCAGCTAAGATCCCTTTATTGCCCCGTTAGGAAGAGCCAGTTTATTACCGGTATGTAAAATTAAAAAGATTATTTATAACAGCTGTGTTGTTCAACTTTGTTCCACACATATTTTGTTCTGAATGTCCTTTTGAGTGAGTGAGTGAGTTTAGTTTTACGCCGCACTCAGCAATATTCCAGCTAAATGGCGGTGGTCTGTAAGTAATCGAGTCTTGACCAGACAATCTGGTGATCAACAGCATGAGCTTCGATCTGTGCAATTGGGAACCGATGACATGTGTGAACCAAGTCAGCGAGCCTGACCACCTGATCCCGTTAGTCGCCTCTTACAACAAGCATGGGTTACTGAAGATCAATATTCTAACCTGGATCTTCATGGGTCGAATGTCCTTTTGAGCTTGAAGAGTACTATGTGCTGTAACATAGTCTTATGACAAAGGACCTACGTTGGATCTTGTGATATTTCTAAAAGCAGCGTAAAACCATACTCATTCTCTCCACTTATATCCCAGCTCATCTGGCCTGAATGATTGCTTATCACGTGTTGTATGTGATCTGTTTAAGAATGGAACTGAAGTTTTATCCAGGTTCCATTATTTTTCTCTTGAAATCAAAAGTTTGATGTTATCCAAAGCCTTAATAACAGTACACTGGGTTGACTTAGCCAGTGTTAAAGTTCATGGTGTGATTACCAAGCCTTACCTACCATGTTTAACATAATATTTCTAATAATACACTATATGGTAAATATGATGCGATATCATGAATGTTGAGTAATGCGAATCTGAATAATTATTCACTTCAATATTGTAGTTAAGTGATTGATGCACTATAGGAACATGTTGACAGTGTTAAATTGTCACAGCAATAACCAGTCATCTCATGACACTCAAATTTGGTATGTAATAGTTATGTACCATGTGTGGCCTTGGCAAACTAACATGACTAGTGTTACTGCAAGGCTAGTACATATTTCATAATTGCATATCTCTTTGAAAAAGGACATAAGGGTTCACTCACTCATACTGTTCTGGTGACCTGAATAATCTAATTGAATTAGTGAAGGGCTACTGGTTCGATTCACCGAATATGCGAGTGAATCGTAACAGCCTTAATGTTTAACAAATATTTCTAATGAAGGAATGTCTGTTTTGGAGGTCTAGATTGTCTTACAACTAATGTTAAAAATTACTACACACAGAACAGATAATATACTGAACAGCAAAAGAAACTGAAGTTTCGAAAAAAATGAAACCTCATGAAGGTAAGCGTTCATGTTTATGGAACGTTCATGGTAAAGTGACGTAATGATGATGAGATGATGTCATGCAATTTGACATCCATACGAACCATTCGCACAAAAACACCAACAGTGCAGCAAAACCATAATTTTAGCATGTGCATCGACGGTTCTGGATGAAAAGCATGCATTTCACTCTGAGGTATCCTTTATAAAGGTTTGTGTCAAAAAACAGTTCAGTATTGACACTAGGAGATGTACACTCAACACAAACGATGCCTAGACTAACGACTGAGCAGAGAGGAATGGCCATTGGAAAGTTGCACGGAGGTAGCTCTGCAACCGCTGTAGCTAGACAATTGGGCTGTCATCTTACCACCATTACACAACTTGCTCAACGTCATCAGCAAACCGGGGTTGCTGCTGATCGTCCCCGTACCGGACGGCAACGAGTGACATCTCATGCGCAAGATGGGTTCATCCGGGTCACTCATCTAAGGAACCGAACTCAAGCACCAACAGTTACATCAGCCTTAGTCCATGGGTCAAGGGGAGCAGTGTCCAGCGATACGATTAGGCGGCGTCTTCGGGCTGATGGAATCCACTGCCGAAGGCCATATGTGGGGCCAATTTTGACACGCGACGTTTGCAGCCCTCACACAGCAAGGGTGTCGATGGATTATCTGGCTCAAAACAACATTAACGTTTTTCCATGGCCGTCTCATTCCCCGTATATGGCTCCCATTGAACATTCTGGGACGAAATTGGACGGAGGATTGGTGCAGGTAGACAGCCACTCACACTTGCACAATTGGAATAGAGATTGGTGTTTGAGCGGAAACCAATTGCCTCAGGCATTCTTTCAGACTTTACTGAACTCAATGAGGCCACGTTGCACGGCCTGTGTGCAAGCTCAAGGTGGCCATACACGTGACTAAAGAGACTCACTTTTCGCGTTCAGGGGTAGCTCCATTTGACGGACTGTGATCAATTTGAACTTATTGCAATTCAATGTCAACAGCAACTTTCAGCTGTTAAATTGACAGTGTTGTCTATAGAATAAATGATGGGACATGATTTTGGTTGTCTTCTATTCATAAACTTGACAAAAAGCCAGACTTGCGTTTCTTTTGCTGTTCAGTATGCCACTGATAATTACAATGAGACTTGTGACCTATTAAAAACAATGTGAAAACAAATATAGCACTATCCACCTTTATTCATTCACATGACTTCCTGAACCGATGTCTTGTACATAAATATCAACATGTCACAGCCAGGAACATTGTAGAGGAAACTAGGCCTCAGACTCTAGATGTGATATGACACTGAGTCTAAAAGGCAAACACAGGGTGAGAATGGTAACCGTCATGGGTAATAACACAGCGTAATAACACCGCGTACAGTGATGCAGTACTATCATACAGACACATATTTGTGCATAACAACATATGAGTATTGCATATCTCATGAATCAACTCTGCATGGGTACCATCTTCCCAAGGCAAGGGTGTTAACTGACTAGAAAATTCAGTTTCTGTCAGTGTGCGAAATATTCATCATGTGGGTAAGTATGAAAAATCCAAATCATTATCATGGACTTCAATAGTCTGTTATCGTTCTTGCCTAGGGAAGACAAGTTCTTACAGACCAATAATCATAATCATTGGGATCTGGGATTCAAACCCATCATCAACGAATCCTGGTGCTGCAAAGGGACACAATTCTGCACAGCTAATTGAATTGTAGCACCTGAGATCTGGCCTCCATGACCCATTATTTCTGACATGAGAACAGGCTTAAAACTGTCTAGTGACAGGATTTGTGCAAAAGCAAATGTTAAGTCGTTGCTGTCTCCTCTCTTTAAACATAAAAGTCAAAGAAAATGCTGACTAAAATGTATTGTGTTGCAGAGGTGGATCCAGGATTTTTGAGAAGGGGTGTGTGCATATAAATCATGAAGTCCAAAGGTTAGGGGCAAATGCTCCTCAAGGAAATTTTTTTCCGGGAAGAGAGAGGGGGTGGTGGTTATCGCAACCCCCTCTGGATCCGCCCCTGTGTTGCCTTTGTCATTAAACAACATCTGAAATGAGTGTATTTTGTGCAGACTGCAGTAGAGTATCATTTATGTTTACACATCAAGCAATGGATGAGTAAATTACAACTCTAAATTACACCATTGACAATCATATCTAGAATTCTTCTTTTTTTATCTCATTAATTGGTTAAGCATAGTTAGAAAACATTTTAAAACAATGCAGAATAAATAATGACTAAAACAAGAAAGAAATCTGGCATTTTGAAACTTGCATAGCAGTGAGAATTTTTCACAACCATTCAGAAATTTTAAGAAACTTAGTACTTCCTCATCAGCTTTATAATCTATTTTGTTTCTCTTTCAATCTGCATTGTATTATGATAATAATTATTTATGGTTAATGGAAGAAAATCCAAATATAACTGGAAGCTCAAACCAAATTCATGAAGATACTGAAAAAAAATACACATGGAAGATTATTATAATCACATCTTTGCATTGTATCATGTCATCAAATTCTTGCATTGCGATGAATATATCCTGATGTAACAAGTTTGGGCATGTTTCAGAATAATTACTTATACATATGCTGTTAAAATCTTGAAGAAATTAATCATGTTTTTGTATAGGCAAACAGATTCAAAACAAATGCAAGATTGGTTGCAGTATGACTTTGACCAGAACAATACTATTCCTAATATCACTATACTAGTCACTCCGTGCCAGTCATTATGTGAAGATCATAAACAAAACAAGATATCAGTAACAAAAACTAAACAACAAATAGTTAACATTCAACATATCAGTGAACAAGGTTAAGGGAGCAATCATTTGATTTTCAGGGAGGGGCATTTTAATCTTCATATTTTCAACAAATGCAAGTGCTCATTTAAAAAAAAAAATTCATACTAATTAAATACTTTCATTGGGCATTAATATTTCTTCCTACAATGTGAAGGTATTTGTGTTAATATTTAAGTAAAACCAGGATTTACTTTTTATTTAAATTGATTCCAGCTCCTTTAAAATCAAATTACTGCTCCCTTAGTTCAATCTGTATGTAAAATTCCATAAATACGGATAAAATCACACAATGTCATTACACAAACTGTGAACTTAAAAACACGTCTGTTTTGGGACAGTGTGATCTTTATTTGATGATAATCAGAATCTGCATTTACTTCTAAGATGTCATCCTTGCTGTAATCAAAAGATCTTGATGCCTGTTCAGATGCCTTTCTTCCTGTAACTGTGTGAGTGGACAAATATCATTGTGCTTGTCATCAATATTACAAACTAATGGTTATGTACTCAAGCCTTGATCTCACAAACTACGGGTCAGTTGTGCTTGTATAAGTCCATGCTTGGAAAGAGTGGACTGTACCCCACTAGTGCTCATTCCACCCAATTTCATAGCAGCTGTTTCTGTTTATTGATAAAGTGTGTTAGAAACTACTTGTCATTTCAAAATTTAACTAGCCCGGATGCAGTTGCACAAAATAACCTTGGTGCTACGACTGTCGTAAGTCTGTTTTAAGGTACAGGAGTTATGCTCACCTTAGCGTTAAGCTCACTTAGCCACTATACATGGGCACCCAGGCTAAAAAATGTAGTTTCTAACAAAATGTATGGCTAGAATTCTGGGTTTGAATTGGTCCACAGCAACCTATGCTTGTAAGAGACAACCTTATGTACCAGGGCCCCATTTCATAAAGCTATCGCTATGACTGTCGTTCCTCCTGTACTGTAACATATACTTACGACAGTCATAGTGCTACAATATCTTTGTGAAGCGGGCCCAGGCTTTCAGACTCATTGACTTAACTTTCTGCATATCACTGCACCCTGATGTGAGACATCAATCATTTCAATCACTGGTTTGATTATTTCCAAGCCACAGATGGAATACTGGAGTGTTCAGCATTTAACAACAATTGTAAACCAAAAGTCACCGTGTTCTTTAATCTGATTGGTTGAAAAACGTGACCGAATGGTATTCGATTCCCGGAAATTGCAAGAATATTCGCTGTGTATTAATACCTACAAACATCGCACACACCATTGTATTGTTGCGTCGTCAACAGTGGTGACGTCATTCAAATCATATTGTGACGTAAAGTCAGAATGACGTCAGAAATGAGCAGATCCAGATGCTACCATGGGAACTAGCTGAAACGGCCAGCTGATGACACTTCACTGCTGTACCCGTACTCGATGTCAATGAGTGCAGAGAGTAAAACCCATGTGGGCTTTTTGGTTTACTTTTGTGTTTACAATGTCGATAAACATCATGTGTTGGCCAATTTCTGGGTGTTATTGAGTATTTGAAGCACTGGAATATTTCATTTGAAACCTCCAGCTCTTGCCGTCGGTTCCAAACGAATTCCCGTACTTCAAATCCTCAATAACAACCGGAAATTGGCCAACACATGATGTTTATCTCCTAAACAAGAAATGTAGCTGTGGTGAACATATGCAGGGGCGTAGCTACCATTATAAGAAAAAGCTCGGGCTTACACATGAAAAAGGTTGGGAAGTCCTCAATATTATCTAAATAAAAAGCTTTCCAACCTATCGGGCTTACACGAAAAGTATGGCTTTCTACGCGCCTGATATGAGCACTAAGGATATGATAACATATAGTGATAACACGTTCCTAAGTTGAAAGTCCTCACTGGAATCAATACATTCAAGTTCTAATAAACTTAGCAGCCATCATAACCAACCAATCTCTACCCTTTGTAGATGTGGTACTGCAGACATGTTTTGTCCTGAAATCTAATGTCATGGAAGCATAATAATAGAAATGCTATTTTGTAACACAGAAATTATTACAAGCCTACTGGTTAAACCATCATCCACGATTGATAAATATCCATCAACTCATTTCACCAACAATAAATATCAGTAAAGTCCTATGTTCACATATATAAATCACAAACAACTACTGGTAATAATCAGGGCCTCCTTTCACAAAACACTAAGGTGATCGTAAGTCACTAAGGTAGCCTTAGTGCAGTGTTAAAGAATGGGAATTAAGGTTAACCTTAGTAAAGGTTGCTTCGTGAAAGGAGCCCCAGGACCCCAATGCAAGTGTAGTATTACAACAGTCTGAAGTCTGAACTATACAAGCCTATACAGTCATAAGTCAGTGTTACACCATCGAGTTATACCAGTCTTCTTGAAATTGATAGGGTCTGAGCCTCAGATGAAAAGAACTGCGTAATAGTGAAATCTTTGTAGACATTACATGATACCATGTATCCACCAAACTTGAGCCAATTGAGCAATTTTTTCACTGTGAAAAGTTAGGGAAAAAAGAAGGGGTCTGTGACCTTTTGAAAATGGATATATAATTCACAGCTTAGCTTTATAACTAAACATTTGCAAGTGCATGGATGGCTGAAGACAAAATCTAAACTGGATCTTAACACATAATTCAAACACTAACACACATGATGATGAAAACAATCAGTCAATCATATGTTAATAATTTAAACTTTCATATTACATTAGTAGCATTACTAAGGCAATGATGATGAGCAGGTGCTAGTCACATACCTCTATTCTAACTCTAACTATAAAATTAAGACTATTGTAGGAAGAACATGAAAACACAATGTTTCCTTTTCTGTAACTTACATTCAGACATATATGAAAGGTTGGGATGGGGTTCATATTTCAAATTCTACACTTCAGTGGGGAAGGTGGTGGAGCACCTTTAGAATACAGCACCACAACTTCTCGTGAGGACGTTCTCTGCCGTAGGGTTGCGTCACTGAGACAGGCAACCAGTTTGTGAGAATCCGTCGGATGCGAACCCGCAAACCCTGTCGACTGAGCTACATCCACACTGTTGCACAATGGTCAAATTTATCGAGTCATTCCTGTGACATGACGGAAATCACTGGAAACCTACGAAGGTTCGTATCAGGCAATCAGACAAGGTGGGGGAATACTGGTGGATATGTCTGTACAAAAATAATATTCTCTTGTTCCAAAGATGGCATTACCTAAATCTAAGGTTTGAACCAGTATGGTATTCTAGCAGCTTTGGAACATTGCACCGCAGACAAAGATGTAACTATGGTAAAACTATCAAGCTATCCCTGAAAGCCATATGCCCATGAAAACTGATGTGCTTACCATAATTAAGTAGCATTGTGGCCCAGAGTGTTTCAAGGGTAGGAACCACTTTGTGACAACCATTACACAGATCATGGATGTAGAAGTGGGCACTATGGTACAATATCACTTTGTGTCCATTACAAATAATCGGAAAATATTGACAGGCAGACAAAGTCTGTCAATAATATCACACAAACTTGAATAATATTGATATGTATTGCTAATCCCCAATAATCCAGTGTACCATAGCTTCATTGGTTATCACAGTTCATGATAGCATGCTGAAGCCATTCACTACCATAGCTTTCCAGGGCAAGTGTCTTCATTGCCTAACGGTCTTATCTGTAACATTACAAGGATTTTAAGGATATTCTCTCATGTCTGTTGAATCAGACTCAACATGATGCTTTATTATGCAAGCATATTTTTCCGGCTACCTGATTGGTCTAGAGGCGGTCACGTGACCGTCGACAGAAAAGCATATTGACTCCAACCCAGGTCCGACCAAAAGTCATATTGACCTGAGTTACTATGACATCAAGCTATGACTTCATTCTATTGTTTACATGTCACAGTATTGTTGACATAACGTTATTGGTTTGTAGTGAAAATAAAATTACTTTTCTTGACTAAATGGACATGTTTTGGATTTTAGAAGCTTTTTTTCGGTAATTCAAATAAAACAATTATAGACTGGCGAATTCGGTTTCCTCATCGCCAGTCTATAATTGTATAATATTCCAGGGAATATCAGACATCAATATTTCACAGTTTTCAATTCATTAGTAGCAATGAATGTTGCTGATGAAAGGTGCCTTTTGATAACTGAGTCATACTCCATATGTGAGTGAGTGAGTTTAGTTTTACGCCACTTTTAGCAATATTCCAGCAATATCACCATACTCATTCACTCACTCTGCTACACAAACATATGTATTCCTCCACCACAGATCAATGTGCTATGAACATTAAATTCTTGACAAGGGATACAAAGTTCCCGAAATAAAGTAATTATTCATTCTTAAAAATACAGTTCACTACAAATTTCATTTCTTCTTATTTTGAAGTTAGCAATGAGGGGTCCTCTGACCCCTAGTCTTGTTGGTAAAGACAAAACCCTGAATATGCTTTCTTTGGTTCGTTTTGAGTCAAGTTTGACACACACATGCATGCACTCACGCACACACAGCCATTTCATTAAATTATATAATATAAATCACCAAATATTACCAAAATGAAATATTACTAGTATTCAACCCAACAGTTATGGTGAACTCACCAGAGTTCAGAAAAGGCTTTTGATTGGTTGTTGCTTTCAAGCAAGAAAATTCGAAATTGGGCACTCTGTGCTGAGTTAGTGACCAGAACTAAAGTAACATGAAATCACAAATAAGAGTCATCAGAAGATGACACCCCATCCCCAACCCCTCATAAATTTGAAAGAATAAATTATCTGACAGTCCAACTTGATGAGAGAATTTCACTCTCTAATCTGTCCTTCTGTATACAAGAGTAATTGGGATTCGTAACTTTGTACTTCTATGTCAGGTACACATCTATTTCAAAGTCACAGGACAAAAATACAAATTACACATTACAATATATTGTTACATTTGAGACTAAGTCAAAATCGTTTCCATGGAAATTGAGAAAAATATAAATGCCAAAACTTTCTAAATAGCAAAATGCATCACTTTGGGTTCTGTTTTATATATCCACCAATTTTTGTGGAAAAACAAGTTTTTAGTTATGTTGGGGAAACGAAATGATTACGGACGGACAGACAGACAGACAGAGGAGGTGTTGACTATATCTCCCAGCATTATATTCCAGGGGATAATAAAGCTTTGGTGGCAAATGGGTACAAAGTGTATATCATAACAGAATGTAGAAATAATCAGAGGCCATACAATAAATTATTACATGGGTTCTGATACAATACAACAGATAATCGAGAATGTTAACCTTCCATAGACAGAAGTAATGGCATCATACAGCATTACCAACAGTTTCATGACTTGCAAAATGGATGCTTGCATAACCTATGGTTTCAACTGTATTAACTTTGAACACAAGATCATATGATATTCAGTTTTGAGCTTTTTACTAAACAGTCCCTTATGTTATCATCAGAAATACTTAACACATTGATACTAAACATGAGATTTAAGAGGAAGAATTAATTCATACACACATGAAGAAATCAACTGATTTTCTCTCAACAAACATCACAATCACACTGAGTACCAGGGTACCCTAGTACAATACTAACAATAATGCACATGTACATATAACTAGGAATAAAGTTGCTACAGCAAGTTCTCCCTTGGCTTATGGTTTAACTAACCTAATATATTGGAATCCTTTACCATAACAAAATAATGAGATAAAGAGATCATCACAGATGAACTTGCACACTAGTTACTTCTTAGAAACAATAATGTATTGTAAACTATACATTTACAAAACAAACTAAATAAAATATTGGTTAATAATACATTATTATTTTCCCCTTTAACCATGTTAACAATTTAAAAAATGTCAGTTTCCTTCTCTTTAAAATCCAACACTGTACAGTATCGAAATGAGTATGACTTTACACTAAGAAGTGATAAAGTGCCTGCTTACACCAAGTATCAATCTCATTAATATCTGATATTTTAGTCTGATACGATACCTTTCTACCGCAGTAGCTGAGGACATTTTTATAGAAGGTTATCTCAGGAGAGCCCTGTAACAACCTTCCTCTCAATTTTTTGAATGAAAGATGCATGGGTTCTTGAGCCATTCAAATGTTACCTTTTTTTATTCAATCATTTTCAGTTTAACACCTCAATTTAAAGTTTTCACTATTTACAGTAATAGTGTAAAGGGTTTAGCCTGTCATAATTTGAATTCTTTTACATAAACTTACAATTGTCTTAGGTGTAAAAGCACTAAGGGCTATGACTGTTGTAGCACCCATTCTTTCACACAGACTAACAATCGTCTTAGTGCCAAGATTGAACAGAACTCTGATTTTTAATAAAATGGAGGTCAGATATAATTTCAGCGTATCTCTCATGGTTGTGGTGTATGATCATCATACAGAAGGTACACCTTTCAATATTGCAAGGCCATGTTGTAAAAACACTTACATTCTTACTGTGGACTTAAGAATACCCCAATATCCCAGCACTTACATTAAAAAGTCAACCATAAATCTCAAAACCAAATGATGAAGGGGAAAAAAAAGAAGATTTTCTGAATCTGTTAAGAATGTTTTTGCCTGTCAGTAAATCACCATCAACAAATAAACACTGGTGAATGGATGAACATATATTGTTTTGAGCGACTTCTCATATATCATCCTCTATCCAATATACAATCGACACTGTCAGTCATCATGATGTACAATTCTTTTAAAATGTGTGGACCACATTCAAATCAATGTAATAATTTAGATCAACATGGTAAAACCAATCCCAATCATACAAATGATTCATCAGTAAAATCCAATACAGTCTCATCAACGGCTAAGTAAAATATAATCACGCAGTTGAAGGGGCAAGGGAAGTGTAGGAACTTTGTTTGGTAAGTAGTGGTAACCTAGGCAACGTCGTATACAATGACGACAGAGGTCTTGGAGCTTCTTTGTATTTTTGCACAGAGGAAGCAGCAGTTCAGTCATCTTATTATCCTGACCTATATTCCCGATTAACTCTCCTTTGTTATTGCGCAGGTCAAACTGACCAGATGCTTTAATCAGCAACTCCAATACTGCATCATCAAGATCAGTGTTGAGACCGCTTGCTTGGATGGATGCTGCTCGAATAAGAGGTGTGTCACCCATAAGATTCTTCCTGTCAACGTTGGCATTATATTCTAGAAGAATTTTTATAATTTCCAAATGACCCTTCCTTGCTGCCCAGGCTAATGGAGTGTCTTCGTTATAATCTCGTCCATCTACATCAGCACCATTTTGCAATAAGAGTTTGACACAGGCGACATTGTTTTTGTAGGCGGCCCAGTGTAAAGGAGTATCCTGGTTACCATCCCCAGCATTGAGGTCGCGCCATACTGCATCAGCACCTCAACACAGAAGATGTCCCTCTCAGCAGCATAGTGGAGAGCTGTACGACCATAACCATCAACTTCATTTACCTGTACAGTGAACATAAAGAGTAATGTTATATCTTTCAAGTCTGAAACTGGGTGCTCGTGGATTGATCAAATGGTCCCTTGTGAATTTAAGCAAGAATTGTATTTCACCTTGGCATGATGATATACAGCTGTACGATGTAATGTTTTATTGAGTTTGATAATACCCTTTTCAAAAAAGTTCAATTTCTGAAAGACAAGGTTTACTTCACGAATTATACTCTGCATTTAGCATATTTTCATAATTTTCCTGTGTTTGTTCACATAGTGTAGATCCAGAATAAGTCAAAATGTTATACTGACTGAGTGAGTTTGGTTTTACGCCGCTTTTAGCAATATTCCAGCAACATCACGGCGGGGCACACCAGAAATGGGTTTCCAAAATGTTATAACAAGTGGCTAACAATTGCCTCTGGAAAGTTTTGTGACACCCTGTTGATGAGATTATTGAATATGAAAGCTACTTGTGCTGATCTTTTCAGTTTGCTGAAAGGGTTAACCTTTCATGTGAACAGGGCATCCAACCATAGATCATAAGATCAGAGGTGTGAATCGCATCACAGCTTGGAAATTTACAGCCACTACATCAAAGTTATTTACCCTAGCTCCTTTCTGAAGGAGGAGTCGGAGACAGTTGCTGTCACTGACCATACATGCACAATGCAGGGGCAGCAAAGTGCCATGGATTCCATTCACATCGGCACCAAGGTCAATCAGGTGCTCCACGTCATCATTTGCACCAGCGAAGGTCCTCCAGTTGCTGATGGCTCTAATAAGTCGTTCCGATAAGTGATAGTTTTGCTGTGCACTCTCCATCACATACCACATAACTTTCTGAAATATGATGGTACAGTTGTTTAATGTACATCTTGCATAAGAATAATCATGCTAATACACCTACTGACATTTTGGTGTGTATTAGAGGTCTTATTATTTGGAAACGTTTTGAGACTATTTCTATTAACATGTTTAAGCTGGTGAGCATCCACTTTGCTGGGAATGTTATACTTGTGACCTTGGCAAGTTCTCATTTTAATTGCAAGGTTATGCAGTTGCTGGTCATGACAATGGTGAAGTTGGATACCATGTCTTGCAGCAAAGTATCGACCAGCTCAAAGCACAGACAAAATAGACAGAGACACCTCATGAAATCTTATGACAAATCTTAACATATTTTGGAGAATAACATAGTAAATGATATCACAAAAGTGGTACAATATGTTATTATATAAGTGGATAGTGTTACCTATCTATAAAGTTAACTAAACACATTCAGTGAAACACCAATGACCACAACAATATGCAGCTTTCTTTATTCTGTTATGCCAATTTTCCACTTGTGTAAATAGATAATAAGCTGGGTTGACATTAATCAAAAGTCAAGAAATACCTGCACAGCTGTGCAGCGAAACCCTGCTAATTCTGACATAATCATTCAAGGTGATTCAATGATTAACTTCTCATCCTAGGCAAACAGGGTTCAAGTGTTACTATAAATGAATTCAAAAAGTAAGAACTGATTTTTGTTTGTGTTATGGTTATTTACATCTGTTTACAATCAAACAAATAATAGTAGGAGACGGACCTATACAACAATACGTATGCTAAAAATACCAAAATAAGTTACCAACGCCAATCGTGACTACGACATTTCAGATGGCATTTGGCTCAGACACGATCTTGACAAGAAATGATATGACAAAAACTGTGTGCCAGCTGAGCAGAGTGAATGTCAGGTCAAGTAAGTTCATTCCGATAAGTCCGAAAGGGATTTCCCCATATGACGGTAAATGGTCTTCTTAACACATGTACACGTATGAAACACAGTTGCAAATTTGATTAAGCCTTTACAACCTTTCGTACAAAAACAAAACCGGGCTTTTCGGGTTCCTTATGTTCGCATCGTTTTTGTATTTGCAACGAAAATAAAGAATATGGGTGAAGTGACAACTTAGCACTTTCTGACAGGTGATTAACTTCCGATTGACCCGGAAGCAAAACAATTGCAGTTACGGTGCTATTGCACTGGCGTATTGATAATATGCAATAGGAAATAGATAACAGCATTGCCGTATAGTAAATTCTCTTATTTATTTGCATCAAATATATTGGAAATTAATTTGAGTTTTGGTTGGGATGATATTTACCGCGAATCTACGATATGGCCGCTCCCATGTGAAACATGTCTTAACTTCGGAGGAAGACGGGTGTATTGCATAAGCCGTTTCATTTGAGTACTGTTTATTGAAGAAAGCACGTTGTTTCAACACTTAGGACAATGCGACTACTTACACGTAGTCGAAGAGTACTTGGGACTTATTGGTTAGTGTTGTACTATCTTGGATGTATATTAATTATGTAAAAAGAAAAGTTGATCTGACAGAATTGCGTAGAACGATGCCCATGCTGTTGATCACTGGATTGTCTGGCCCTGACTCAAATATTTACAGACAGCTGTCATATATCTGGAATATTGCTTACTGCAGCGATAAAGAACAATCAATCAATCTGTCAATCAAATTTAAAGCGCCCCTTCACAATCCTTAGATTTAGGCAATCATTGTCATCCTTAGTGTTAGTTTTGAAGTGGTATATTGGTTAGCTATCTAGCTCAACGAATTGAAGGTTTTGAAATAAGTTCACTCTGTATGATTGTTATCAAGAATGTCCCAAACATTTTAGATATTTTAATGTTTTAAAAGAATGTCCTATCAGAAATTATCATAATCTTGATTTCCTTTGGCCTCAAGCAATATTATATGTTCAGAAATTATAACCCCGGCTACCACCCCTGCATGGCAGTGACAGCATCTGAGCATGTGTAGTATTCCTAAGAGCATTTCAGGACCATAAGTATAATTAATACTTCTTTGTAAGTTTTCTTTTTATCACACTTTTAAAAAACAAAATTAGAGCTAGTACATCAGCGTGATCAGTGTAAAATATTTTCCTAGCATTGAAACTTGGTTGGTGGAGAGTTTATTAACTTCATTTTTAACCCCCAGGAAGTCAAGACTGTATGGCACTGCAGCAAAGGATGTCAGTAAAGTTCTAAAGGAGGGTGACAAGCTACATGGATATACTGTCAAGAAAGTAAGCACCTCACTGATTTGCTTTGTGATAAAACAGTGCATCTGTTTTATCATTCTTATAGATTATTTCATACATGTTTTTTTAATCTATATTTTAAAAGCATTTTAGGGTTGGAAGCATTGGTAAAACAATCTGCCTGTCTTCATTTAATAAATCTGTTCAATAAAATATCACCAACCTTAGTGTAATACTTCTTCCAACATTCCTTAAGCTTCTGTTTGTGTGTTTCACCACTGTGGTATGCTTGTTTGGCCTGCCTGTTTAGTGTTAAATTGATATAACTGAAGTGCTGTACAAGAGTGGTATTAAAGACCCACAAACTCACTCATATTTTCTTGTGTGTAATAAGCCGGATAAGTGGGCAGTACTATTGAAGCTTGAGTGTTTTCTATTTTGTATCCTGTGTTTCAGGTATCTGAGGTGCCTGAGTTATATCTGACTGCTGTTGCCTTGGAGCATGACATCACTGGGGCTCAACATCTTCACACAGCCCGAGATGATGACAACAACACTTTCGGGTGAGCAGTGATCAGCCCAGGGTGAACGATGTTTGGATAGCATCACTGAATAATTGTTAGTCTTGGTTCACTACCTCAGTTAACTCTATCTCATATGTAAGGAGGAGAGTTCCTTTTGGGGTGATCATCAGAAGTCAAAACCAGAAATCTGATCATGAAACTGTCTCTAATTTGTATGTACTGCAAACAATTTGTGAGTTCAAATATGAGACATCACAACTATTCAAGAGTTTTACAAAACATGAATTCAAGGTTGTTTTCATATTTCAGTGTTGCTTTTCGCACAACGCCCTTGGACAACACTGGTGTACCTCACATCCTGGAACACACCACGCTCTGCGGTTCAGACAAGTTTCCTGTACGGGATCCATTCTTTAAGATGCTCAGTCGATCCCTTGCCACCTTTATGAATGCCTTTACTGGTATGTGCTTCCCTCAAATGTTTCATGGAGGTCATTAGGCCTCTTCTATATGTGTCAGTATATAATAGCTGATTGATATCCTCTGTCAGGATATATATAGAAAATAAAATGACTTATCCCAGTGTATCACAGGTATTTCTTTTAACTCTGAAAACAATGCTATATTGATTTCTTACATTGGCAAAACTGCACTATCGTGGTTCAAGGGAGGTTCTCTTTCACACTACATTGTACATGTTAATGTGAGACCATGGCCACATTTGAAGATATACAACATTCAAAATGTTGTCAATATGAATGTCATTAATATTCCACATCCGACATCATCTAACAACTAGCTAGTAAGTGATCCACAAGTCAGTAATATTGACAAACACATCTTACAATCGTAAAGCAAAATGTTGCGATTCATATAGATGGCAATGATTTGCTAAAATGTATAGTTTTAATGATAAGTCGAGCAATGGATGACATAGTTTATCACTTTTTCAGCACCATACTTGTTCTCGGATACGAAACTAATCAGCATACCTCCAGTCTGTATCTAGAGTTAGCTCTTTTTGAAACTCCAACCACTGATAATGCGGTTTCACCCTTAATTTCAAACCCCAAAATTTAAGGAATATTTGTTTGCAGCCTATGACTGGACGATGTATCCATTTTCAAGCCAGAACCCACAAGACTTTCAGAACCTACTGAGTGTGTATCTTGATGCTGTGTTCCGCCCCACGCTCAGGGAGCTGGACTTCAAGTGAGAACACCATGTCCAGTAACCTGCTGTTAAATTAGTCACAGCTTGATTGTGCTCTATGTTTGGGTAGCCTAGTGGTTAATGTGTTTGCTTGTCCAGCTGAAGACCCAGGTTCGATTCCCCCATGGGTACAATGTGTGAAGCCCATTTCTGGTGTCCCCCACCATGATATTGCTGTAATACTGCCAAAAGCGGCGTTAAACCATAGTAACTCACTAACTCAAGGGAGATCACCTTGTCCAATAAGCCATTGTTAGAATAGTCACAGCATGATTGCACTATTCATTGTGGTAACTTGCTGCTTATCTGCTTGTTGTAGTAATTAATTAACATCATGGGTACACTGTGTGATGTACATAATTTTCTTTCAATAATCTACCTCTTTATTGTCAAAGTCATAGCTGCTCCAATTTGGCTAACATCACAGTAAATAAATAAATATATTTTCATCAGACCACTTCTCCACTGTCAGCCATGCCAGCCAGTTGTTAGGTAAACTGTACCTTGTGCAAAACCTTGGGGAAACGTCTTTCCATTCGTCACATGCACTAGATGCTTTCATATTGGGGAGGTGGGAGGGATTACTTCCTGTTGTAATTGATTTAAATGTAACAGAGCTAGTATTCTTAGAATTATACAGAATGATAATATTATTTGATTGCTGGTGTCCCCCACCTTGAAAAGACAGAAATAGAGTTCAAGTGGTTCAAACAATGTAAGCTGTAATGGAGAGCTATTCATGCACAAACAAGATAGTCATACTGATAACTGATGCATGGTTTATTATAAGCATGATGTTCTGCAGTAGTATATTATTCTTGCCACTGATTAGAGTGCTTATGGGAGGTAATATGGTATGTACATTCTATGTTGAAGGCAGGAGGGATGGCGTCTGGAGCCTGAGGACCCAAGCAACCCCTCCTCCCCACTCACTTTCAAGGGGGTGGTTTACAATGAGATGAAGGGAGTTTTTGTAAGAATATCTGTTATTGAACCATTGAGTTAGGTTCTGAAGCACTTAGCCATGGAAAATCAATATATGGCACTATTTCAGTTATACTTTAAAACAAAATATGAAAGTTCTGACACCTGAGAAGAAGATCAATTCTGCTTGACTCCGAACTCTAAAAATGTATGCCTGTAAACTGCTTCAATCTACTTGTTGGTTGTATACATTTTTCATGGTCATGGTCTCTGGCTTGTAAGGTCATTGTGACTTTGTAATGACTCAGAGTTCATATAATATATATGTATGCTATGACATGCATGTCTTTCATAATACATTGGTAAATCCAGCCAGTTGTGTATCACATGTAGCACAGATAAATATACATGGAAGCAGTAATGAAACTGCAATGTTTCCTTTCAACCAGTCCAGCTCACAGTCTATCTTCCATCAAGTGGCTCACAACAAGCTTCAGCCCAGCCATACGTATGGAGTGGTGTCAGGTGGAGATCCTGCCTACATACCTGACCTCACATGGCAACAACTGAAGGATTTCCATGCCACACACTATCATCCCAGCAACTCACGGTCAGTGTCCTTCCATGCCACATACTATCATCCCAGCAACTAGTTCAGCATAATTTCTGTATTAATCAATATGCTATTGTGTACAATGTCTGAATGACATGATATTGGTGAATATACCCCCTTGTTAATGTAGGTGGATTATTATCTGAGTTGTGTTGCAGGTTTTTCACGTATGGCAGCTTTCCCTTGGAGGATCACCTTGAGTACATCAACACCAACTATCTGCAGCATTTCTCACAGATCCCTGTCAACACTTCCGTCCCAGCGGAACCCCGATGGAAACAACCGGTATGTGCTACCTTCCTGTATCACAATGAATGTCTGAATGTCAATATAGGGTGTATCTTACATAAATTTATCAATTTTTAAACTTATCCTATCTCACGATTTGCACTTCTCTCTCTTGCTTCGACGCTGAGTGGAACGAATGAGAACTTTTCCTGTAGGCCTCTCTTGTCCATACACCCGTTTTCCCCAGGCTGCTCACTTTATAGGACAGGTCCCTAGTCCCTGGCTAAGCGTGCAGCACATTCCCCTGTCTACCCACGTGACTACCTTAGAGTGATCATTCTTCTTCTTGTCGCACCACTGTGTGGAGGTATTGTGAGAGTTCTCAGTTTTCCTTACAAGTTAACATGAGAAATACATCATTGGTAGTATGGTACGCCCAAAGTAGCGTAATTTTGCGGACACTGTAACAATATTTTCTTCCTCGGATCCCCACTCGTCATGTGTGGGTTGTATTGACCTGTGTTCCTGAAGCAAGCCTTGTCGGGAATGTGCTCCCTTATCAAGGACGTTTTTAGAGCATATAGACATGCTTGCTCCCGTTGGCTGGCAGACAGAGCTTGTTACACTTCAACAGTTGATCACCCGACAAAACCCCCGCTTTCAACGACCAGTATTAACTGCTCGTCATTTGGAGATTCCCATGTCGGAAGGTGATGATTTTATTGGCGCATCATCAGATGTCTACTCGCCGTTCCACCTCATCGAACCGCTCTGTGTTGTCAGCCGACTCACACAGCCGATGTACATCGTCAAATCGAATGGATTCACCAGGCCGAACCGTTTCGCCAAGGCGCATTGGATCACGACATCGACTCAATTCACCATATATAAGATTGTTTCTTATCGCCGAAACGGTTCACATCATCGATTTGATTCATCGCACCGAAACGCTTCGCCTCACCATAACGGCTTTCTTCACCGAGACGATTCACCTCATTGAACCAATTCACCTTGGCCGGAACATTTCACCTCACCGGTTCATCTGATCGTTCTAGATCTCTCCATCAGTGGAGATCATTTAAACGTTTCGGATTACCAAACTGATCCAGATCACAGTCACGATCCAGATCACAACGCCGATCCAGATCACATCAATGTTTTCGGCTCACCATTCTGAATCAGATCACTAAGCTGAACCGATTTACTAGCCCGACTCGTCCCGTTTCAGCAGGCCGAACCGTCTGACGGTCCCAGTTCTCGAGATTCCTCCGTGACCTGGACTCATCTCATTCCAGATTTAATCTACCATCCGAGCTTCACCTTTGATGAATAATTCGGTTCAAAGAATCTATCTTCGGCGTAGATATCAGCACTATGACCACCTGATAGGGCATTACAAGATAAGCTTGCTAGCCAGGAATACTTTACGACACTTCACTGAGTCTTGTTACTACAGACTACTCATAACAGAGTTTCTGTGTATCGCTGGGTGCTATCATTGCAGATGGTTCGTCATCTTCAGCACCCTGCGTTTTACATCATCAGCAAGTTTCTGAACAGATGACAGATGGGTCAAGTTTTTGTGCATGGTACCAGCAGCGATGTCTTGTCAAATAGTCAGCATAGTGCAGCCTGGAATTTATGGGTATTGACACTCCCGGTTAAAGGTCACATGCAACGTAAAACACAACTTTGCAGATTCTGATACCTTTCGGTATGGCCTTACCGAAACAAATCGTCAAAAAATGCAAATTCAACTTATAAAGTTGAAAAATAACGAGATGAAAAAAAACGCGCGAAATCGGAGTTCAAACGTTTCACTAATTTTCCCCCGACTTTTCTGGGGAAAACAGGTTTCAACAGCTGGGCTGCGCTTATAGCACGTGCGCAGTGAAGTAGGTTCGCGCAGCTTGGAAGCGGTTGTCCGGTGAATACTCGGTGAAGGCTTTGGTGTGAGCTTTTTTTCTAATGTTTTGTTGATGTCTCACAGGCGCGAGCTTTTTATATGTTATGACAGTAAATTAACTGTTTATATAATTTCATTTGTCTATTTCAACACAAGTTCTTCTTACCGAGTCACTTTCTCAGTTCGATACTTAAAAGCAATGCCATTATTTAGTGTTGACAGAATTTCCAACTCTGATATAGATATGTCAGACTAAACTCAATGTCTTGTTTTATTGACACCTGTGTGTCTGCCTGCCTGTCTGCTAATGACAATATTCAATACACAGCTGCTATCACTGACCACATGCAATTTGAACTTAACACCAATCAGGCTATACACCATAAACAAAATGCATTGATTTATGGCCCAAGTTCGGTCTCTGTCACATTATATAATTACACAGACAGGCAGGTGTGATACTTGAACACATGACATGTTATGATGTCTGTTGATTGCAAAATGTTATACACAAAAAATAAGCATGTATTTACAAAACCCAACATCTCTATATACACACACACAATGACCCGTGAGGGCATGTGCAAATGAACCAGCCGTTACACTTGAGTGCACACCCACCCGCTCTGACTGGGTTCGGTATCCCGGCTGCTTCGTTTCTTGGGAAGTAAACCGAAGTACACAATATTGCACTTTTGATTTGCGATTGTACGCTTATAATTTTGTTTGTATGTTTTTTCATAACCAGCAATGTATATTATATGTCATGAATAAGTGATAATTGTGTTTTAATTATGTTTGATTTTTTGGTTGCATGTGACCTTTAACCAAAGACTGTGTTGTCCGGATTTTTGTTGCATCATGGGTAACGTTTGCAAATAGCGGAATTTTGATGATTAGAGTGACTATGAAGTGCCCTGGCAGACTTGTCTTGGTCCCACGAGTCGGATATCAAGTCCAGCCTTCAAAGGATAGTAACAATGAATGCCATTCCCGGTAAGAATGATTGTGTCGGGATTTCGTCAGCCAGTCGAGAGAGACTGCTTATCGAGGGTACAGACAGAAACACCCATGAACGGTTTGACTTTGGCTGGGACAAGATTCAGTGCAACATACCACTAGTACTGGTCCAACCCACAACTTTTCGCCAGTGGCAGAAGTTACTGGGTGGTTAACGTCGGCACAAGAGCTGACTTACAGGGGCCAGCTGCAGCTTCGCCCTCTTCAGATGTTTCTGTGCCCATACATCCGGGACGACAACCCCAGGGAGTTCATTCGTCTTCCAGCACAACTACATTCAGTCTTTCGTTGCTGGCTCAACAAGTGGAATGTTTGTGTTGGAGTCTCTATGGTGCCCTTCATACCGACTCAACACCTGTTCGTCGACGCATCTCTCAAGCTGGGGCGCTCACTTTCTCCATCAAGTGGCCTAGCAGTGGTCATCAGGAGAAAGGGCCCTTCATATCAACGAATTGGAATTCAGCACTGTCATTTTCGCCGTTCGGCATTGGGCAGTTGAACTACGGGCCTCTCATAAACTGATTCATTTCGATGGTAGTTTGATACATAAACCATCAGGGGTCGACAGGATCAGCAGTTCTGCTTCAGTTGATGTTTCAAATTTATCATCTGATCGATTCACTCAACACAGTGGCCAGAGCCTGACACATTCCCGGGATGAGCAATGTCATTGCCGATGCCCTGTCATGTCCCAAACACCCATCACTCACAGAGTGGAAACAACTGCCTCTGATACTCCAATCGAAGATCTACCTGTTATCACAACCAGATGTAGACCTGTTCGCCACTCGGGACAACCATGTGCTTCAGCGCAGACGATCACCAGTTGCGATTGTTTCTGCTTTGTGTACAATTTGAATAAAATTCTGAATTTTATTTCTGATTTGTGTCTTCGATTCATCCGGGACTTCGATTTCTTGTCTCAATTTAATTTGAGACTCTGGAGAGTCGCCACCACACTTACTGTCGTCTGCTCTGTGGAGTAATTACATCAGTGAAGTGAGTCATTCCCGAAGTGTTACACTTTGTAGCGTTCATGCTCCTAAGTACCTATACACATCTATGTGATCTTACTGTGGTAAGTAGTGGAAGTCATAAGATGATGTTGTGGTACTGAACGTTAATATTGTGAGTTTTCCGATTCAAGTACCCTTTCACCCTCCTCGGGGCAGTGTCTGTCGGGGTTGTTTCGAAGCAGGGGCTGGCCCGATACTAGTCATTAGACTTTTATTACGGGGGTACCTTGGAAATCGTGTGCGACTGATTACACTCGTTAAGCTGCATCCTTTCACTTTCGTGAAGGTAGTGACGGAATACTACATTGCTTGGGAGTTCCGGTCCCTGGGAGCAATTGTGCTTAGTAAGTCAATGGGTTTGAACTAACCATCGCACATAGTGACCTTGGTAGTTATGGACCTACCTTGTCGTTGCTCCCTGCGGATGTAGAAGTGTTCGACAATCTCGCTTGCTGTCCTCTACTCCACGAAGCAATCACGTGTAGTGAGTCCTTCCCAATTTCCTTATGGATTTTGTAGCGTTCTAACTCCTAAGTACCTTAGCACACCGTTGTGACCTAACTGTGGTAAGTAGTGGAAGTCATATGGTGTTGTTTTGGTACTGAACGTTAAACTTGTGAGTTTTCCGATTCAGTTTCCTTTTCCCCTCTTCGTGATGGGGTCTTGGGGGCTGTCTCGAAGCAGGTGCAGGCCCGATTACTAGTCGTAATTATGGGGGTACTCTGATAAATCGTGGAGAAGCAAGATGACTTGCCTATTTGCGTTTTCTTGCATATGCGAGGGTTGCTGCTGAACACCACATTGCTCAGGAGCACCCACTCCATGGGAGCGAAGGTCGCCTAGTAAACCAAGGGGTTCAGGAGAACCCATCACTAGTATAGGTACTATGCTTGTTGGATCCTGCAGCCGAAAACCACATCGCTCAGGAGCACCCACTCGTGGGAGCGATGATGCCTAGTACGCCAAGAAGTTCAGGAGAACCCGTCACTAGTATAGGTACTATGCTAGTCGGATCCTGTGGCCTAATAACGCCGATCATGATGCCTAGTAAGCCAGGGGGTTCAGGAGAACGTCACTAGTATAAGTATTATGCTAGTCAGACCCGGCCTCCCTTGTTCATTGCTATCTACGGTTGTCATTAGCCTATACAGTATATACTGTCAGTGCCTTTTGACTTATGGTAATCTGCAACACGTTGTCCAACCGTGGGATAAGTGCAAATTATGAGATAGGATAAGTTTAAACATTTGGAAATTTTAATATAAATTGTATATTTATATACTTATCCTATCTCACGCAATGGATGCCCACCAATCCTCCCCTCTACTCAGATTACGACGGTTACGTATAACTGTCATTGGCTGCAAGAAGAAATAATCACTCTGAGGTAGTCACTTGGGTAGACAGGGGAACGTGCTGCACGCTTAGCCAGGGACTAGGGACAAAGAGAGCAGCCTGGGGAACACGGGCATATGGACAAGAGAGGCCTACAGGAAAAGTTCTCATTAGTTCCACTCAGCGTCGAAGCAAGAGAGAGAAGTGCAAATTGTGAGATAGGATAAGTATATACAGTGAAGCCCCGTTAGTCCGGACCCCGATAATCCGGATGTCTCGCCTCCCGGACGATTTCAGCTTGTTACCAATCTATGCCTATATAATTTGCCTCGATAATCCGGAAATTCGGTTTCCGGAACCGGACGGTAAGTAGCTGTCACCAATCAGTGAAATAAACAGTAAATTGCTTCACAGGCCGGATGCTGTAAGTCTTGTTCACGAACCGTAACAACACCTCCCAGCGATGTTTACTTAACTGGCCGCAAACAATAAGCACTCGGTGTCATGAAGTTGACAAGATGAACTGCGGCCCTGTCTCGAGCAAGAAACGCCTAACATCAGAAAATGGAGGAGGCGCTCTTTTTATGGATGAATGACATGACCAGTAAGAATGCAGCTGTTAATGACGAGATGTTGATTCTGAAAGCGAAAGACTTCGGTGACAAGTTGTCAATTAAGGATTTTGCGTATTCTCATGGATGGCTGGCCAGATTCAAATCTCGACTCCCTATATTGAAGCAAGTGCTCCAGGGTGAAGCAGCCAGTGACGACAAGACTGCAGTCATCGCGGGGAGAGAGGAACTGAAGAAAGTTTTAAGCGAGTACAACGCCAAAGCCATTTTCAACATTGATGAAACAGGACTTTTTTACAGATTAGGACCAAATTACACCCTAGCAACTAAAGCCACGTCTGGTGTGAAACGTTCAAAGGACAGAATAACTGTGGCATTGTGTGCAAATGCAAGCGGAACTGTGAAAGTAAAGCCATTTGTGATCGGTAAGGCAAGAAGACCAAGGTGTTTTGGACGTGATTTCAACCCAGAAGTCTATGTGAGATATCGACACAATACAAAGGGGTGGATGACAAGTGAGCTGTTTTGTGATTGGTTTTTGTACTTTGACAGACAGATGCGGTCACATGGACTTAAAGTGATTTTGCTTCTCGACAACGCTGCAAGTCACAAGTGTGCTTCACTAACTTTGCGAAATGTGACCTTGCATTTTTTGCCACCAAACACCACGTCACATATTCAACCGATGGATGCAGGAATAATTCGGACATTCAAAGCATACTACAAGAGATCGCTTGTTAGACATTACCTCACCTGTGCTGAGGAAGGGCGTGATCAGACTCTGAGACAGGCACTTCTCTTTGTGAAAACTAGTTGGGAGGAAGTTAGAGCGAAAACAGACATGTGGATATTATTTCTCATGAAGGTGATTCAGATTCTGTGGATGAAGATGACATTGCGTTGTCCGAATTGAGACTACTCCTTAATGAGTATCCTTCATCGGATGTTGTGAGCGCTGAAGAATATGTCGACGAAAAAGACAGTGAATCAACATGCGAGCCGCTCACGGACAGCGTAATCATTGACATTGTTCAGCCAACTGATGATTGTGAAGAAGAAGAGGAGGAAAGTGATCCAGCCCCCGTTCCACCAAGTTCGACTGAGGCAGAGAAATACCTGGAAAGTCTGGTGACATATTTTGAGACAATCGGCGATGAGATGTCACTCGGTAAAATTATTGATGTGAAGAATTCAATGAAGAAGGTTAAACGAACACAAACAACTATGAAAGAGTTTTTGCTATGAGGAAGGTTAAACGAACACAAACAACTATGAAAGACTTTTTGCTGTGAGGAAGGTTAAACAAACACAAACAACTATGAAAGACTTTTTGCTATGAGGAAGGTTAAACGAACACAAACAACTATGAAAGACTTTTTGCTATGAGGAAGGTTAAACGAATACAAACAACTATGAAAGACTTTTTGCTGTAACTATAATTTATTGTTGTGCATGCTATTCATCGTTTTATAAGCTTTACATTAAATGCTTATTTGTTTTATCCAGAGTCGTGTCGTTTTTGTAATAGTACGGGAAGCAACTCTTGCTTGAACTTGGGTCTTGATTCAGTAGTCCGGACGATTCTAAATCCGGACGAATTTGCTGAGAAACGCAATCGTCTGGATTAACGAGGCTTCACTGTAAATATACAATTTATATTTAAATTTCAGAAAATACTTGTCATGTTTCAAGTATTCTGAATTCTGATTATATGTGGCAAGGTGAAACTTTATTTCATGTTGTATTCAAGATTATTGCAATCGACCACACCCCCGTTTTGTGTTGACATACGTCATCCATTTGTGTCAAGATCGTTTAGTTGAGGGTCAAAATCGGGTTTCAAGCGACTTGCATAATTAACAGTAAAGAATCAGTAGGTGTCATGGGTGGTGATTGATAGGTCAACCATCCATGATTATGTTTACATTAAGTTTTAATCGACTACATGCGATGGTAGCGTAGCGATCGGCAAAGCAGGCTGGTAGGGTACACCATAGTGTCCGGCCTTGCTAGAATGTATTGTACTGTGTAGCAATTCAAGTCGGAGATCATCTAAAAAAAAAAGTTTTTTAATCTTTAATCTTCGCAAAGACACGAGGGCCTGAGGTGTATCCTGGGTATTTGAACCTATTGTTCTGAGGTATAGATGTATATTTCTGATGATGCATCTGCGTATCAGACGTTTGTCATCTAAATATTGGGTTTGTTATTCTGATTCCTTGTCTATGAAACAGCAAGAAACAAGCATCACCTGTGCCCCAGATCCAATGGCTGCTGATCCAGACAAGCAGACGAGTGTTTGTGTCAGTTATTTATTGAATGAGTGAGTAGTTTTGTGATCATTTTTACGGACAAAAATATGTATGTTTTAGAATCAATGTCCCACCCTGATAGAATTTCGGGTTAGAATAAGCCCCAAGCAACCTATGTGTTTAAGATGAAGCAACCAGGTGTTGCTCATGCTATCAACCTGTGTATTTTCTGTTCCTGACTTGATTGTTTACAAATTGATGTCATATAAGCTTTAATATTGCTGAGTGTGTCTTAAAAAAGTAAAAACAAAAGAAACAATATCTGCATCAAATGGCCTGTTTTGTTTTTTATAAAATAATTTGCTTTGAATGTTATTTCATGATTATTTGCCACAAAATATAACAAGCTAACAATAATTGATAGTTCATTGGTTGTAACAGACTGTTATTTTTCCTTATCCTGACTCATGCTCTTTTGCTTGTCCCCTTCCTCTCTTGCTAACATAGTGGAACACTTGTATCTCCTTAATTGAAGCCCCTTCAATGTAAAATCACTAATTGGTACTCACCCACGAGTTACCTCCCCGTCAGTAGCTGAACAGGTGTCGCCACCCTCTGGCCCTCATGCTTCACTCTCCTTCTTCGCCCAGTGAGCAGGATGTGAGAGCCTGTGTCTCCTTACACACTATATCCTTTGGTTTTCTTAGTTAGTTACCTTTATAGTTTACTATAAAGGTATAGCTAGTATCCTTCAGTTATTTGCATTAATAATTAATCGTGATTTCTACTGTTTATTCAATGGAGTTCGTGATTGTTCAGCTAGTTTTACATTGATGAAAAACTGTACTATTTGTAGATTACGCTTCCGCCGCCATGATCCGCATGTGGTATGCCCTAGTTGTACTACGCCTTCAGCGCTTGACTCCACGCTGCAGTTACTGCATAAATTTAACCAATTCTGCCTTTGATAAATACCATCTTTGCGCCTTTGAGACGTGTTGCAGATAGGTCACGCAAACTAGGTGTAGACATGGCCGATACGCCGGATTGCCCATCCAGTCAACTGTTGTCGAAGTGATCCCCTCCCCGCCTGGTGTTCTGTTTTGAGACCCCATCGGAAGAGGGACGTGGGATGCAGTCCGTCACCTCTAAGAAGCTTAATCGCCTCTCCAGACATCCAGTCATCGCGAGACAAAGTCCAAGAGGGCCTCAACGTCTTCTCAACGCAGAGACTTCGCACCCCAGGGCAGCTGCTCTTCCTCCAAAGGGAAATCTAATAAGTCATCGAGAACTTTCAGCCGAGATCGCTCCAGCAGCAGAATTGGGCCTCCACGATGACCAGCCTATCATCATACCCGACATATGCCTACAAGAAGCTTACCAGTGACAGCGACAGTGACGCCAGCAGAGATCACCAAGCAGCCTGATGCCTCTACACTGATGTCAGACGAGATCGCTGAGGGCCCCACCGCTAACAACACAGCAGAGAGGGCACCATCTACTACGCCGCAGAGATCATCCCTAACGATCTTATGAAACAGATCATGATTATGATGGAAGGCCACTATAGACTGGAGAAGCAGCCATCCCAGGGTCCGAGTTTCGCTGAAGGCTCCAACGTGACAGCACCCCAGGGCACCATCTGTCAACGAGCAGCCACGACAATGCAGCCTTCGCCGGCGAAGTCACAGACCACCTCGACGGCGACCCAGATGTACAGCCTTCGCTGAAGGCCTTCGCTGGCTATGGAAGAATCATCACCTTCTTCGGGCGCCATACTCAGATAACGGAATCTGATCATCAGACCACACGCAAGCCTTCGCTTAAGGTCATATCATCGCTCCCCAGGACCGACGAACGGCTTCGCTGGCATGCTCGCTGGGACACCTGAACCCAGATCGCCTTCATCTAAAAGATCAGCAAGGGACTACACAAGAGCTTCGCGGGTTATCAGTCCCCTCATAGGTCGCCAAGAAGGTCAACCTATCGATATAGATCACCAAGACGATCACCTCGCCATCACCACGCCGATCACCTCACAGGTCTGCACATAAGCCTACAACTAGATCTCCACAAGCCAAACGATATAGAGATAGAGCCACACAGCCCTACATCAGAAGAGCAACAACCTCTTATCTATGATGATGGAATGGAAGATGATGGAGGAATTATTTTCTCAGATGCAGAGATAAGATATTGGATGGTCAATAATCTAGATCTCTCATCACCTTCCAAGAGTGGCAATAAGGCTTAGACTTATCTGATGAAAGAAGATGACGCAGAGATGCTATTACACTACCCCCAATCAACCCGATGGCGGGCGGTACCTCAGAACCTAGATACAGCATTTAACAAAGCCACAAAGGTTCAGACGCCACATTCTGTTAAATTTCAGCCAAGAAGTTCTCCACGATAATATGGAACCCTTCTTCAAAGCGCAAGACATCGATGAGAACTATAAGCTGATCTCCCATGCCAAGAACAAGTACTACAAGATTGATGATCGGAAATTGGTTCAGATAGAAACCATGACGAGGCGTGATGTTCTTTGGTCTAAATAGATCTAGAACAATAAATGAGACACTTATCTCCAGATTTCGAACACTAATCTCTGAAGATGACAGAATGATTTACTCGGCCCTACTGATGCAAAAGAAGGACCAGCAGTTTTTAACAGATCATCTGACGCCTGTCTCAGCAGCACTGACCTTAGCTCGTCAGTCAAGGCCTCCTAGCTTCCTGCAACTGGGGTGAGAACTTTACAGCTCCACTATATACAGCCCCGTGGGTCTTCCCCATCCATATTTGACGGAGGAATAGACACAGTCTCCAAAGAAGTCACCAAGGATTCTAGAGAAGTCCTGATGATTAAATCGATGGACACGCTTAGCCAGTGTCATTCGACAGACTTCACAAAGATACTCAGGAGATCTAAATTCACGGGCCTACAAAGAGCTAGAGACAGGAAGATTGCCAGTTCCAGGGGAAGAGATTCTTTCGTCACCATATGGCAACTATAGAGGAGGGTCAGGACGAGGCAGGACACCCAGAGGTTCCCCGCAACTATAAACGCTGAAAGACAGGTTCGAATCCACTGGAGTCTTCCACCCCAGCCGCTCCAGTACAACCGCCACAAGTGGGTGGACGCCTTCAACTACACTGGGAAAAACTGGGGAATACTTCAAGACACCTATGTCTCCAACATTCTTCAACGCTGATTTCAGATCCCACTACAGGCCAAGCCTCCACTAACAGTCAACCCTCACAAGTTCGAGGTAGAGGCACAACAACTACTAAAGTTAAGAGAGGCGGTTACATTACTCCTAACCAAGCAGGCCATAGAAGTAATAGAGCAAGGAAACATCGAACCAGGTTTCTACTCCCCAGTTTTCCTAGTACCCAAGAAGAACTCCAAGGAGAAATACAGACTCATTTACAACATGAGCTTCTTCAACAAGACTTACTTAAGCAGACCACCCAGGTTCACTATGATACATCTACCGCAGCTACGGCAGATGATTCGCCCCATGGACTACATGGGCAGTATAGATCTACAAGATGCTTATCTGCACATCCCAATACATCCCGAATCCAGGAAATACCTTCGGTTTACGCTTAGACGGGTTACATTACCAGTGGAAAGTACTCCCATTCGAATAGCATCAGCCCCATGGTTATTCACGAGGATAACGAAACCGATTGTTACTTCTATCTACATCGCTAAGGGCTACGAGTGCTCTTCCTCGACGACGGGATACAAGTAGATCAAGATCCACAGCATCTCAAACTACAGTTAAACTACATCATAAAGCTACTAACACAGCTGGGATGGTTAGTAAACTTTACACAAGTCGGACCTAGTACCATCGCAAGATCTGCAATTCCTAGAACTGATTTATCACCAATCTCAACCGTGATAGTCGTACCAGAAGACCGCTGGCTCAAGATCCAACAGATCATTCCACCAGCTCTACTTTCACCGCTACCACTTCGACAATGGCAGAGCTTTACTAGGTCTTCTAACATCAGCCCAAGACTTGACAGTCATAGGCAGATTACAGTTATGGCCCACTACAGGTCTTCGCCAATACACATCTCGACGCACCTACAACCATTCAGTCTACCGATACATCTCAGACCTCATCTATTATGGTGGACAAAGAAATCGAATGTCTGCGAAGGGATTTGTTTAGCAGAGCAGGAATTCAAGACCCATCTATATGTAGACGCTACGCCCAAGGTTGGGGAGCTCATCTCTCCAACCGACGGCATCAGGGTTATGGACTCAGCTAGAAAGCAAACCCACATAAACGCATTAGAGATGAAAGCTGTAATCAACGCCATAAGACATTGGAGCAACATTCTACAGAATGCGACTCTGATGATACATACCGACAACTCGACAGTGGCGCTTTTATGTGAACAGACAAGGCTCAACGAGATCGCTACGAACCTTTTGAATTTAACCTTTCAACTGTTCGAATTAATCCAAGATCTAAATCTACATGTCAAAGCATGCCACATTCCCGAGCCAGGAATATACTAGCAGACGACTCTCTCTCGCCACATCTACCGTCGCCGACAGAATGGATGCTCAATACAGAGATATTTGCACAGATAATCAAGCAAATAGAGAGCCGCTTAGTAGATCTATTCGCCACAAGGTTCAACAATCAACTACCGACATTCGCGGTCACCAGTGCCAGACCCACAAGCATGGGCAACAGATTTAAGCATTTCATGGAAGGCCTCAATGCGCACGCTCGCTTTCCTCACCCCAGCAATAATACCTCTAGTATTACAGAAAATCAACCAAACGCAGAGCCTACAACTCACTTTGGTCGCCTCTATTGGTCAGCCAGAACGCGGGTTTCACTCTAATACAAGATATCGGTCAACCGCACTAGAACTACCCTGCAAGCAAACCTGTTAATACATCCTCACACCAAACAGGTGCACAGAAACCCAGAAGTATTCAAACTTCAACATTATGGACTGTATTAAAATGTGTTTAAACAAGAGAGGATATTCTACCAGGGCGCAAAAGCGTCACGCTTTGCCTTTACGATACTCAACGCTTAACTTGTAATGATGACAAGTGGCAAAGTTTCAAAATTATGCAACAAACAAGGGTTTTACATGCAGAGATGCTACGCATCCTCAAGTGGCAGACTATTTGTGTTACTTACGCAAAACAAACATTTAAAAGGCTCGACATTGTCAACATATCTTGCCGCGCTTTAGTTCTGTGATTTCTATGAGAACGGGTGTTAAATTAACAAGAACACCAGAGTTACTGGCCTTACTTACGTAAGCTTTTCGATTGAGGACCAAAAGCGGAAATTCCACTTCCAGCTTGGGATCTGAATGTAGTTTTAATGACACCTCATAAGTGAGGATTATGAACCATTGAATCGACAACGCTTGAATTTCTCTCACAGAAAACAGTCTTCCTGTTATCGCTAGCCACGGCAGCCAGAATATCTGAAATTCATGCTCTAGATTATGAGAGGATACAGTTTGATGAAAATCAAAGACAGCACCTGGGATTAAGATGGATTTCATCGCCAAAAATCAACTACCAGGTCAACCAGACAGGTTATTTCACATCCCGCGCTTATCCCTCAATTCTTGGATCTCAAGATACATTGGACTTATCTCTATGCCCAGTAATGAGCTCTCATAATCTATTTGAGTCGTTTCCAAAACAAGGCTTAAGATCGCCAGAAGATTATTCATCCCAAGCTATCGCCTACAAATCAGACAGAAGTCTCTCGCACTCACCATATCTATATGGATAAGAACTGTCATTTTACGCCTATAAGGCAGCAGGACTGGACCCTCCAACAGCATCAAATCCCCATGAAATCAGGGCATTGGCATCCACCCTCGCCCCTTCATGGTAACTGTTCATTGAATACAATTATGGAAGGATGCTTTTGGAAATCTAACATGGTGTTTGCTAATCACTATCTCAGAGATATCACCACCGAGGACGCCTCTGGCATTCATCATTTCGGGTCCTTTGGTCCCTGGCCAGCAATTGACAGTCCCTCAGTGAGCGTTAATATTCACCCCCACGAGATTATTAGATATATGATAAAGCATATATTCACTAGCTTATAACTCCATGGAGTTCTAGGGCTATGTACATATTTAGCTTAGGTTATTCAACCTTAAGCTCATACTGAGTTATATTCAGTGTACAGCCACGCTAGAGTAGCAGTTTATATATATATATTGATATATCAGTATATTAGTAAGGTAATAACCCCACTTATAGTGTATATATCTATGGCTTATTATAAAGGAAATATCCTAAGTCTCAATGCCTTATGAAGTTCCCGCATGGGGTTATTACTATATCACTTACTTAAATCACTAATTAATCCAAAGTATTCTGTTTACCCACCACCTCTCCGTGGATTCTACAAGCAAAGAGCATGAGTCAGGATAAGGAAAAATATGTAATTTTTTGAGTAAAATTGATATTTTATACTTATCCTGACTCATGAGGTTAGCCCCTCCCATCCTCCCCACATAACACTTTGGATTTCCTGTAAATTCAAGTGTTGGGCCGCAAAATCAGGAGAGAGTGAAGCATGAGGCCAGAGGGTGGCGACACCTGTTCCCCGCCACGGCAGGGGAGGTAACTCGTGGGTGAGTACCAATTAGTGATTTTACATTGAAGGGAGCTTCAATTAAGGAGATACAAGTGTTCCACTATGTTCGCAAGAGGAAGGGACAAGCAAAAGAGCATGAGTCAGGATAAGTATAAAATATCAATTTTACTCAAAAATTACATATTTACAACTGATGATTGATGATGAAATCCTAACAGAACTGAATTATTGACCAAGAAATGCCTGAAAAATATACAGCAAGCATGATTTTGCTTTCAATCATCAGTATAACAGACAATGAGGAATCTTTTACAATGTCTGTCATCTGCACACTTCTGGTTGATGGAGAGACGGCGCCATTCTACAAGTCCCTCCTGGAGGCAAACATTGGCAGTGACTATTCACCAGCCATTGGGTAGGTAGATGAACAACACCTGTAGAGAGTAATGAAAGGTCAGAAACAGGTCAAGGTCATATCAGTAGGTATACAGTTGGCAGACATGATACAATATAAGCAAGATCTAATTTATTTATTGGTAATGAATTACCAAAAGAGACAAAAACTTGTTAATCAACTTAAATACTTGTTGTGTTTGACAAAATGTAAATCAAGTTAAATACTTGTTGTGTTTTACAAAATATAAGTCAAGTTAAATACTTGTTGTGTTTGACAAAATGTAAATCAAGTTAAATACTTGTTGTGTTTCACAAAATATAAGTCAAGTTAAATACTTGTTGTGTTTTCACAAAATGTAAATCAAGTTAAATACTTGTTGTGTTTCACAAAATGTAAATCAAGTTAAATACTTGTTGTGTTTTACAAAACCCGGACTGCCTACAGGTACGACGGACATACAAGAGAAGCTACCTTCTCTGTGGGTTTGCAGGGAATTCATGAAAAGGACACAAACAGGGTTCGACAGATTATTGCTGACACCTTTGACAAAGTGATACAGTGAGTTCACGAAGCATCCTTGTTCTTCTCTTGACTCATGTCAATGTTATTATGAGTATTTTTGTATACCGTTTTTAGCAACATCACAGCAAGGGACACCAGAAATGGGCTTCACACATTGTACCCATGTGGGGAATCGAACCCAGGTCTTCAGCGTGATCGCTTTAACCACATCACACGCTTTTAACCACAAGGCTACCCCAACGCCCCCGAAGTTTTTATGAGATCTATATATGAGGTTTGAATGTTTATGGTCAGCTTGAAAACTAAAGGTGATACATGCAGAGTTGCCTCCCTTGTATGTTCCATTGAAAAATCCTTATAGTTTTACCATAAGAGTGAGGTGATAGTGGTATGGGTTTATCAAAGAAATAGACTTAGAGGAATATCAGACTGACTGCAGCTCTAAGTAAGATCTAGGGTGGTATAAATACTTCAGGTAACAGGGGAGAGTACATTCTTTGTAAAATATCAATTTAAAAAACCCCACATCAGGTAACATTCAATCATGTTTGTTTCAGGGAAGGGTTTGATCAGAAGAGAATTGATGCGCTCCTTCACAGCATAGAACTAGCCCTCAAACACCAGAGCAGCAACTTTGGTCTGGGACTTGGAGTGGTGTGTCTATTTCTTTTTATGTGATGTTTGGTTTTGCTAATAACATGATTTGTATCTGAACTTGTCGTTGGACAGTTCCATTAGTATTCTTAGGTTCGAATATTTAATATTTTGTTTAATGCTGCTCTCAAGAATATTCTAACTGTATATGATCAGTGGTCTGTAAATAACTAATTCTGGACCAGACAGTTCAGTGACTGATATCATGAGCATCTGATCCATGTTATGATGACATGCAATCCACCATGTCACCAAGGCTGGCCACCTGACCAGTTAACATGAGACCATCTACATGTTCAACATTCAGTATCTCACAAGTAGTGGTTGACTTGCAAAGATACACCTTATGGCTACACTACACCTGTAAGGGACCGTTCATAAGTTATGGCTAGAGGAGAGTGATAATGAATTTTATGGAGAAGCATGTACAGTGTGAATGCAAAATAATGATAATAGTTTACTGTACTACTGAGTCAATCCCTTTACTGTAACAAATACCATATTAGTTAGTGCAAGTATTCCCTTGGTCTGTGGACCGCCTCCGTGGTGTAGTGGTAAGAGCGTCCGCCCGGAGAGCGGAAGGTCGCGGGTTCGATCCCTGACCGCGTCATACCAAAAGACGTTAAAATATGGTACTTGTTGGTCCCTGCCTGGCGCTCGGCATTATTGGGTACAACAAGGACTGGTCGGCTCGGAGTCAGTATAATGTGTCTGAGTCGGGTATTCATGCTTCACTGCGGCGTGGTATCTCAGTGGGCTAGCACTATAAAACCAGCTTAAGTCTGGGCTAGTACAAGCAGCCGAACATACACATACACACGCATGCACGTCGTCATATGAGCGAAATATTCTCAAGCACGATGTTAAACCCAATTTCACCTCACCTCACCCCCTTGGTCTGTACTGCCATACAGCTGGAATATTGCTGAGTGCGGCATAAAACTAAACTAAACCCTGATGTGTTAGTTACCCTTTCAACTCATTGCATAAATTTACATCCTTGTTTAACTGCTGTGTCCTTCAGTCAGTGATTTCCCACTGGATCCATGACAGCGACCCGAGCAGCCACCTACAGGTCAACCAGAGAGTCGAACAATTTAAACAGAAGCTGAAAGATAATCCCCGCTTTCTCCAGGAGAAAGTGAAGCAGTATTTCAAGGCAAGTGGAGCAACTGTTTGAATATTTAGGAATATAGGTTTGGGTCCCACCTGTCTGAATACAAGAATGACATTTTTGATACTTCATTAAGAGATAAATATGTTGATCAGTTTTGAAAACCGGCATTGGCTTTATACTTTAGACAGAGTTATGGCCCTTGTTTCATCATTTGGACATGGTGCACAGGACAAACAGTGGGAACAGGTTTTCTTGAGTACATATATGGATATAAGGGCATTTTTCATGCATCATTAAGGGATATATGTACATCAAGTTCCCTCAAGTGGGACACACTTTAACTGAAACAATTTTAGATACCTGGATTACATTTTGAAAACTCCAAATGGAGTTTGAAAATGAGCATCAAGAAGTAAGAGTTATGGTTCTTGTTTGATCTTTTGCACTTGGTGCACAGTTATACCACAGGGGACAGGTCTCCCTGGTAACCACTACAGAACAAATACAAATGAAAAATATGCATCTGGTGAGGATAGGGTTCTTTTCAAGAACATATACTGTTTAATATATATACCTGAACTATTCTTACATTTCATTACATGCTTAATATGTAACATTTGTTTAATTTTGGATTTCACTTTCTTATCAAAGTACAAATTCTAATACTTTTTTTAGTCGACTCAAACCCACACTGTCAGAATGAGGCACTAAATTGCCAGTCAGCAATCTGATGCTTCCACAAAGATGGATGTATTTTTGTACCAACTTTGTGTACCCTTCTGACAAGATTTAAGTGGCATGGCTCCATTTGCTGAAAGTTATGAGTACGCAATACCTTTCAGTATTCTGGAACCTTTTATTACAGTGAATAGGGTACTTTTCCTTTCATAGTGCCATTACATTCCTTGCAGAACACGGTGCTGGGGTAGCTAGCCTAGTGGTTAAGGTGTTCACTCCTCACATCAAAAACCTGAGTTCGATTCACCACATTGGCACAATGTGTGAAGCCCATTTCTAGTGTGCCCGCCGTGATAATGCTGGAATATTGCTAAAAGCCGCGTAAAACTAAACTCACTCACTCACTCCTTGCAGAACAATCCCCACAACTTGACCTTGAGCATGACCCCAGAGAGCAGCTTTGAGGTCAAGAGGCAGGAAGCTGAGAAAGCCAAACTGAACTCTCTGGTATCAGCACTGACAGACCAGGATAGACAAGTCATCATTAAACAGAGTAGGTAGTTCAAGTATAACCCTTTGGGTTTCTAAATATGAATAGGTTATTATAAGAGTAAACTCTGTTGGTCTTCAGAAACCCATGCTTGTCATAAGACGTGGCTAATAGGATTGGGTGGTCAGGCTCGCTGACTTGGTTGACACATGTCATTGTATCCTAATAGATTGATGCTTATGATGTTGATCACTGGATTGCCTGCTCCAGACTTGATTATTTATATACTGCTGTCTTATAGCTGGAATATTGCTACGTGCAACAAACAAACAAACAAACAAACAAACATTCATCATTTTAACTTTGAAATACCTGTCAAAGCTTTAAGTAATAACAACTGACTCATTCCTGGCTAACAAAAAGAAATTGAGAAACCCCTGTTATATAAAACTGTACCCACACTATCGGACTGTATATAATCTCCGGTTCTGTGTTGTTCAGCTGAAGAGCTTCTTAACAAACAGAATGCAGCTGAAGACCTGTCCTGCCTACCTACACTAAGGGTGTCTGATCTCAACAAGAACATCAAACGAGAGAAAGTGGAGACAACAAGTTTAGGTGAGCATGTAACTAAGTTGAGCATGAAATCTTTTATTATGACCTCGGGGCCTTGTCAAATCTGTTTTAATTCTTGGATTACACTGAAGTACTGTGTATCAACTTCATTGTCAAGGTGGACTTTACACCAAGGTGGACTACACCAGGGTTTGATGTCCATGATCTCGATGTTTAGTACCTTGTATGAAGTGTCTCATGTGTCTGTATTATTACAAAACTCGGACATAGCTCAGCATCAATAGAGTTGAGTTCGCCATCAGATGGATAGTGCAGTCTTGTTGGGTCTGTCAACTTGCCTAAGCCTCTTAAGTTCCTTTAACAGCTGGTTCCCGAGAAGATCTGGGTTAGAATTGACCTTCAGTAACCCATGCTTGTCGTAAGAGGCAACTAACGGGATTGGGTGGTCAGATTCACTGACTTAGTTGACCATTTTGTCGTATCCCAATGTTGGCCTATACTAATATCATGTATAGAAATTAATAAACTCCAGGATGTAGAGCTGCAAAAATAAACTGCACACTGACTAAATACATTGTCATCTGATTGTATTATGGGCCGACAGCCTCTTTACTGAATAAACACTGTCTGTTGGATCCCAATTGCGTAGATCGGTGCTCATGCCATTGATTATTGGATTGTCAGGTCCAGACTCGATTATTTACAGACTGCTGCCATATAGCTGGAGTATTCCTGAGTGCGGCGTAAAACTAAACTCACCCACCCCAGTGACTGTTGTGTTTCAGGAAATGTCCCCATCTGGTACAGCAAGCAGCCAACCAATGAGGTGGTGTACATGACACTTCTATCCAACATGGCCGACCTGCCATCACATCTGTACCCCTACGTCCCTCTCTTCTGTAATGTCATTACAAAGTGAGTGAAACAGTCCATGGCTTTATGGACATTTCTTCAAGCAATAAGGGGAGATAAACCATGTATTGTGGTGGTATAGTTTAAGGGCATATTTGATCAGAAATAGGGTCTAATAGCACCCAAACCCCATGTTTGTAGTATTGATAGGGTTATCTCCCTTGGTACTGCATTTGATAAGTACCGGTAGTATCAATAATGTGTCGATTGGATGTCACACATCCGAAACAATGTAATATACAATAAGGCTGACATTGGTACATGTCGTCAGTTTATAAATTTGTTTGCAGGGGGGATGGGTGTGTGTGTGTACCTCTCTTCTATTAATACCCGTGAAGGTCCGGGTTAGAATATTGATCTTTAGTAACCCATGCTTGTCGTAAGAGGCGACTAACGGGATCGGGTGGTCAGGCTCGCTGACTTGGTTGACACATGTCATCGGTTCCCAATTGCACAGATCAATGCTCATGCTGTTGATCACTGGATTGTCTGGTCTGGTAAGGATGTACATCTCAGTTGCCTGTACTTGTCATTATAGACTAATTATATGGATACACTGACTTGGTTCATTGCATGTTATTGTATCCAATTTACATGGATTGAAGTTTGTGATGACAATCACTGTATTGTCTGGTCCAGATTCAGTTATTTACAGGCCACTGTAGTTGGAATATTACTGGGTGAGGCATTAAACTGTAAACACATGCAGCCACAGGTGTCTCCTCCTTATGTTTTGTCCAGAATGGGTGCTGGTCCGTATGACTACAAGTCTCTGTCGGAAGAGATGCAGCTGTATACCGGTGGATTGTCCTCAGGGCTGACGGTAGACAGTCATCACACGGAGCCCCACGCCTTCCAGCAGGTCAGTGTTGTAACTCATTATGTATCATAATACCTGTACTATACACAGAGACACTAAGGGGAAAACATAAAGAAGAGTTTGGTCATGTTTGTTTGAACCTGCTGTTATTGTTACGAGGCAATAAAAAATAATTTGTTCAGACAAACAAGAGACATGAGAAACAGGTGAAAAACATTAATGGCAGCTCAATGTTCAATGACGTTACAAAAATGATATGTCACAAGTAATAGTAATAGTAATAGTCCGCTTATATGGCGCTCATATCCAGGCACATTGCCTGCTCACGGCGCTACGTACATTACTATGACACTATCGTACTTTCCGATACTTTTTCAACTCCCTGGGGATCATACAGCCATGCTGCCTGTTAGGCGCAATGAACTTAACACTCACATTTCCAGCACATCCCCACGGGTACCCATTTTACAGCTGGGTGAACTGAAATAGGGTCTAACTGAAATGTGGATCTAAGTATCTTGTCCAAGGATACTACGCAAATGTGCCCACCTCGGGACCCGAAGCTAGGTGCCTCCACCGGGGATCGAACCCAGGCCTTCAGCATGATAGGCAGACGCCTTACCACTGCGCTCCATGTCACAAGTCAGTACAGAGTGTGGTCCCCATGAGATTGTTTGACGGCATGACACCTGTGTTTGCATTAAACTAACTACATGTCTCATTATAGTCCTGTGAAAAGGCATTCAAGATCAACACGTGTGTTAATGCAAATTCCACAGTGTATCTGGTGCATGTGGTCATTTTTCAAAGATGTAGGGCACCATGTTAACATGATTCTACAGTTTTTGGTGTACAAATTGTGGCACATGAGGTAGGGGTGAAACGGTGTACTGCGGTATTTTGCCTTGGTACAGTAATGCAATCCAAACATTCAGTATTTTGGGTTTCCATACTGTCATTTATTATCCTTTTTAAACCTTTTCCAAAATGTCTAGAAATTGAATCATTTTGTCAAAATCTATCTAGGTTTTGCTCTTGTAGGTTTTCTGCATTATGATCATATCTCATATAACGAATCGAAATGGACCGAACCGAAGGCCTTGTATCGCAATACGCACCGTACCATGGTAAGAGCATACTGTTTCACCCCTAACATGAGGTCTGGCATTGTCTCACAAAAGTCAGGATTTTCTCATCTCCGTAAATCTCTGATGATGATGATGATGATGATGATGATTGTTTCTCCTACAGGGTATCATGTTCTCCTCCCACTGTCTGGAAAGAAACCTGGACAAGATGGCCGAACTCTGGACACACATCTTTACCAGGTCAGGTGGACAGCATATTAGGGGTTACTTTGGGATATCTCTTGTACAGAGTTTTGTTGACATTAGTTGACTTACAATCTGTTCAATACAGAGTTTCTCCACTTCAAATTTAAATATTTTTGTAGGTCAAAAGTGTATCTGATACTCTCCATCACTGAATACCATAACCTTGCCCAAGGTCAGTTACAAGAAAGCCTACAAATGTAAAGTCCAGGGTGCCGTTGTACAAAACAACCTTAGCACTACGACTACCTTAAGTCTATGTTAAGGTGTGGGAGTTATGGCCACCTTAGCACTAATATCGCTTTTGTACCTTAACGGCACCCAGAGCCTTAGTTTTTACTCAGCAATATTCCAGCAACCTCTACTAAGGTTAGTCCGACCAGACAAACTCCCATTCTTTAACATTGCACTAAGGCTACCTTAGTGACTTACACCTTAGTGCAATGTTAAGAATGGGAGTTAAGGTTAACCTTAGTTAAGGTTGCTTCGTGAAAGGAGCCCCTGGTGTACACTATAACATAGGTTTTCCACAACCTGGCACAGTTCCAGTGGCAATCTCATGTATCGGTACCCAAGGATGGGTCTCATACTTTTATTCTTGTTAGGTATTGATTCACTCTCTTCACTGAATGGCCTGGCACTCGCATTAATGGGTACAACAAGGACTGGTTGGCTCAGAGTCAGTATAATGTGTCTGAGTAAGGTATTCATGCTTCACTGCGGCATGGTATCTCAGTGGGCTAGCACTATAAAACCAGCTTAAGTCTGGGCTAGTACAAGCAGCCGCACATACACATACACGTCGTCATATGAGCGAAATATTCTCAAGCACGACGTTAAACCCAATTTCACCTCACCTCTTCACTGAATGAAAGGTTTTAGTGGAGTTTATACTGCTATTGCTGTAGAGATTGTTACTGTTAAGCAGAAATTATTCCATGTGTAAGTCATAAGTGTTTTTATATATTTCCTCTGTTTTATTCAGCCCAGACTTGAAAGATCTGAACCGACTGACTACATTGATCAACATGGCTGCCAGTGACATGGCTTCAAGTCTGTCCAACTCAGGCCACAGTTACGCCGTGAAACATTCAGCAGCAGGCCTTTCACCAGCCGCACAGCTCAGTGAGACTTTCAGCGGCGTCACACAGGTCTGGAATTTTATATGTATATGTATATACATTCTATATTGAAATAGTTGTCTAAAGGTGCCAATGCCAGTATTGGCTGTGCAGAGTTATGTCCCTTAGGCAAACCAGGAACCTATGATTGTGGGTTCAGTTTGCCCTGTTTATGTTTCTACGTTTGTCAGCACCTAAACTGGGTCGTCACTCAGGGTATTCCTCCGTCAGTCTGGCACATCATTATATATATTGACTTTACACCAGACTCTTTCACTCAAAATATAGCAAAAGAGCGATTTTAGTAGTCTTGTGGTTTTACACTGAAGTCCTGGATTAGATTCATTATTTATTGAAAATACAACAATCAGTGACTTTTAAGGATCACAATTGTGATAGATGTTTTACATTTGATTCCTAAATTTAAGTTTGAAATTTGGTCCAATCAGTTTCCTGATTTTTAAGTTCATCTTGTTTCCAGGTGACAACAATGAAGAAGATTGCAGAGTCAGGTGATCACACAGAACTTGTACAACACCTGCAGGAAATAGGGAAACACATCCTGTCCAAACAGAACATCAGGTAGGTGGCGTCTGCTAAGGACTAATATGATGGTGCTTACAATGTGTGAAGCCCATTTCTGGTGCCCCCTGCTGTGATATTGCTGGAATTATGCTAAAAGTGGCATAAAACTAAACTCACTCACTAATGTGATGGTTTACCAGATGAGGAAGTTAGGGAGCATTGTTGTGAAGGCCTTGGCTTTGCACACTGAAGACTCCAAATGTGGAAATGTGGACGCATAGAGAAAAAATAGTTGTCCACTATGTCATTTCCATTTTGTTGTCTTTCAACATCTTCTTTCTTGGACAAATGTGTAAACAATAGGAGGTACAGTAGATAGATCCTGTATGCAATATTTCTCTTTGCAGGGTAATGGTGAATGCAACTCCAAAGTTTATGGACACTGTTCTTGGCAAAATGGAGCACTTCCTGTCAGACATCTACGGGTCACCAGAAGGGGGCGCCACCAAACTGGTGAAGAACCCTTCCTTCGCAGTCAGTTCGTCACACACACAGTTTGAGCTGCCATTCTCGGTCAACTACATGAGCAAGAGTGTACCAGGTGTCATTTACACACATCCTGACTACGCAAGGTAACAGTAGCATCTTGATCAGGGTACTGTTGCACAAAGCTATTATCACCCGTGAAGATCCAAGTCTTCAGCAACCCATGCTTGTCAAAAGAGGCAACTAACGGGATCACTGACTTGGTTTGACACATCATTGTATCCCAATTGTGTAGGTCGATGCTCATTATTGCAATCATTGGATTGTCTAGACTGGATTATTTACTGTAGCTGAACCCGTGAAGATCCAGGTAAGAATTGGTCTTCAGCTGCTTGTCTTAAGAGGCGACTAATGGGATTGGGTGGTAAGGCTCGTTGACTAGGTTGACACATGTCAATATATCTCAAATGCATAGATCATTGCTCATACTGTTGATCACAGGATTGTCTGGTCCAGACTTGATTATTTACAAAATATTGCCAAGTGTGTTGTTAAACAACAAACAAACCAACCTATGGTATGGCTATGACTGCCATAAGTCTGTAGAGGAGTTAAATAGTCGTAGCACTTCAGTAGCTTTTTGAATCAGGACCCAGACCCTGTTCCAGAAAGTGCTTCTGACGCTGTTATTGGTGTAAGACTATAATTACTTTGTGGAATTGTGACCCGCAGAATTTATACCATGGCCTGCATCATATATCACACACAGTTCCAAGCAAAAGCTCATCATATTTGGGATAATCATATCTCCACACACAATGTTCATAATTTATTATTTTGCTGAAGGAGAGATGCAGTGATGGAAACAATATTTTACACTGACAGAATTAGATGCTTCTGTTATTGTGAAGCACTGCCCTGTTGGGTGGAATCTGCTTGGCTCCTTATGGCCTAATGTTGACAATATCTAGTTTGCATTTGACAGTGAAATCAGACAAGGGAGATAAGCGTGTATCTAATAACTTCCAATGTCTTCCAGGTTGAGAATTTTGTCAAATTTACTGTCAAGGAAGTTCCTCCATAGAGAAATCAGGTGAGATAATTAACTCTTGCAACAACAGGTTCTAAATAAATAATTCTTAATTCATGTTAATAATTGCAAGTACCAAATAATTTGATTTGGATTATCATAATAATCAGATCTTTTTGTGAAACATTGAATATGAAACACATCATGGACCCCAAGTGAACATTGCTCTCAAAATCTTCAGCCGATCTGACTTCTGCTTTCTGACAACAAATGGGTTCATTTCATTATGTTGATAAAAATTTTGATTTGTACAATAACTGACAACACTATATTCATTCAATGTTGTAGATGCCAAAGAATCCACAACAATAATATACCGATGATTTATCTACAGTTCTTGTTTTCACAATACAGAAATCCGATAAGGTGGACTGAATGCTTTGCTCACTTGTACTGAGAATTTAGAAACCTTGATGCCGATTGGTCGGTTAGAAAGTACTGAAACATCAGAGTAAAAGACGAGATTGTCTAATGAGTGGAATGTTTTCAGAGAAAAAGGGGGAGCCTATGGTAGTGGAGCCACATGCAGCAGTGGTGTGTTCAGCTTCTTCTCATACAGGTAGGTCCATGTGACTCGTACAACCTCTTGCTGATAAATAAAGTGAGTGAGTGAGTATGGTTTTACGCCGCTTTTAGCAATATTCCAGCAATATCACGACGGGGGACACCAGAAATCGGCTTCACACATTGTACCCATGTGGGGAATCGAACCTGAGTCTTTGGCGTGACGAGCGAACGCTTTAATCACTAGGCTACCCCACCACCCCGATAAATAAAGTCGTATATGGCAGTGATATTCATTGTATAATGATGTTTCAAAATACTAGTATGTGACATTCAGTCAGGGGCAGTGGTGTACTACATTTAGAGGATTTTCTGGTCCAGCCTTGATAATTACAGACCGCCACCATATAGCTGGAATACTGCTGAGTGCGACTTAAAACTAAACTCACTCACTACATTTAGACCTGTGCTATATTTAGACATAAATATCTGGGTTGACTGCCTGTAACAATTTCTAGACTTTTCTTGTGTATATTGCCTCTCCTCTCACATTACATCTTAGTTCTTCGTGCTGGTTCCTGGTTAACACTTAAGTGTTGATTCCCAAGTTGAAACTAAACAAAGTGATAGTCCACCTCAGCCAAAGAGTATAACAATAACATATCCGACTGCTGGCAAGAACAACTTATCATTGGTGCATAAAACATTTCATCCATTTACAGGGACCCTCATTCCCTCCAGACTTTAGATGTGTTCGAGGCTGCAGGGCAATGGGCAGCAGACGGCAAGTTTACAGACCAGGACATTGATGAAGCCAAACTTGGAATCTTCCAACAGGTGAGCATCCTGAATGTAGAAAGGACTCTTAAGAATCCTGGGAATGAAAGTCAAAGTGACTTTGTGCTGTCTTGTCGCATCCAAACTGCTTGAAACGATGAGCCTGAAACCTTCAGAAAGAACTACAATATGGTGTGTATACTGGTTGGTAAATATCTTAGTGGTCAAGCTGACAACTTGAAACAAAAATAAACTCAGAAATTGTTGTGATAATGTGAAATGTTGATAATGTGAAATGTTGAGGCAGGATGTTCAATTTACATGGCGTAATGTATGATGTACCAGGTGGACAAGCCAGTGGCGCCGGGAGACCGAGGATCACTTGTATTCATCAACAGCATCACGGATGACATGAGACAAGCCATGAGAGATGAGCTGTTTGCTGTGTCCAGGAATGACATAACAACAGTGGCAAACAAGTAAGGTGGAATCTGTGAAAGTAGACAAAATTAACATGAGCACAGCTAGTTATGACCCTCATATCAGTCTAATCTCATTGCTTAGAGTATGAGGTGAGGTGAGGTGAAATTGGTTTTTACGTCGTACTTGAGAATATTTCGCTCATATGACGACGACATGCATGTGTATGTGTATGTGCGGCTGCTTGTACTAGCCCAGACTTAAGCTGGTTTTATAGTGCTAGCTCACTGAGATACCATGCTGCAGTGAAGCATGAATACCCCACTCAGACACATTATACTGACTCCGAGCCGACCAGTCCTTGTGGTACCCATTAATGCCGAGCGCCAGGCAGGGACCAACAAGTACCATATTTTAACGTCTTTTTGGTATGACGCGGTCGGGGATCGAACCCGCAACCTTCCGCTCTCCGGGCGGACGCTCTAACCACTACACCACAGAGGCGGTCTTAGAGTATGATGACCTTAGGGGTGAAATAGTAAATGTTGAGCACCAAGTATTTTCATTAACCATTTAAGTGGGAGAGTGAGTACGGTTTAGCAATATGCCAACAATATTTCAGCAATATTACAGCTGGGAACACCAGAAATATGCTTCACAAAGTATACCCATGTGGGGAATTAAACCCAGGTCTACAGCATGACAAGTGAACACTTGAACCCCAGGGCTACCCCAGTGTCCAACAACAATTTCAGTGATCAGACATCAGGGTCCAAGTCCTCCAACCTATTTTGACCATGGCCAGTTTATACAGAGTGTCGGATGATTGCAGTAAATAGCTGAAATATACTATTTTTGAGAATATTGGTAGTGTTACCATTCTAATGAAGACAATAATGTCATTGCCTGGACAAAGGAGCCATGAATATGATAACATGATATAGCATGCTTTTCAATTTACATCACCTGTGAAATCAGAATTAACCAGGGAATATGTGTTACTGAGAAATACAGCGATTAAGTACATACAGTTGTATGCTTCATTATAGATTTCAGAGGGATTCATTATGTCAGTAACACTGAGGTTAAATTTATAAAATTATAATAGAAAGGAGTAGTATACACAATTAGTTATAGTACCCACTGATACAGTATTACCACCCTAGACTGACAAAGTTAGCGGGACATCATATGACCTTTCACTGAATTTTGTGGGGGCGGAATTGGGGTGAAAAGACTTGATAATGGGGTTGCGGCCGTTCTGTCATTGTGTACACTACTAGAGGAAATTGGAAAAATAATTATGACAAAATAATTTTTGTCAAGTTATTACATGTTCATTCCAGGTACTTGCTGAACAAATCTGGAGCACAGGGAGTGTCCTTCCTGGGCCCAGCCAATGAAACAGTCCAGGCAGACAAGACATGGACGATCATCAAGGAGTGAGATGTCCAGCATCTCAGAGCTTGACACTGTCATCTGCAGAAAGTGCTATGTTACTGGCCTTCTATAAACACTGGGTGTATAACAAGTCATATTCCCTTCATTTTTGGTAGAGGCTGTGGAATATATAATTCAGGTTAATCAGATTTCTGTGATGTGGCCATATTGCTAGTGACAACAACCAACACCCTTTTAGTAAGTAATTATTGAATATAGGTAGTAGTGAAAGTACCCGTAACAAGGAAAGGAAGAGATAAGACCACATGTGTGAAATTCTTCTCTATTTCCCATCCATATTTCCACAACTTGATAAATTCTTCTATCCTTGGCATTTCCTGTGTAAACTTTAAGCTGAAGTAGTCGTGCGTGTGCTGGCCATATTGACAAGAGTGATAGTTGTGCACGTGAAAATATGTGTGTGTGTGTGTTAAATTGTAAAAAATGAAAATGTGAATAAACCTACCGAATCATTCTCGTGGGCATGTTTTTAGTGAAGTGGCGATACAAAAGGGAGATAACTCTTGACACTTTAACAGCATTATCCTGAGGAGGCTGTAAAACTGAGGTCAATGTTTGTTCCACATTTCAGGTATTCCTTTTATTAAAGTAACACATTTCCACCTCCATGTGTTCAACTTTAAAACACTAAAATGCAGTTTTGTATTTTTTCTAAGATGAAATTATGTGAAACCGTTCCCTGCACTCCAGTTAATTCTCATACTTGCACAAGTCTACATGGGCGGATCAAGGAATTTTGAAAAGAAGGGGTTTGCCAATGCAAAAAAAATATCTTCAATGTGATCTTAAGTCATTTTTGATGGGGGCTAACCCCCCTCTGGATCCGCCACTGAGTCTAGCAGGAAAGGAATAGGCATACGATGATGTGTCAAACATGTAAGCGAGTCTGACCACCCGATAGTCGCCTCTTACAACAAGCATGTGATGCTGAAAAACACGAATCTTCACGGTTATAACTCAAAAAGTGTCTAGCCATGGCCATAACAAAAGTGACTAACTTCATGAGTACAGACTTGCAGCAAGGCTATCTAATTATCTACACTATATTGAGGAAGAAGAATTAACTGTTTTCGTACTATAACAAATTACTGCAGGTAGCTTTTATAGCAACAGTTCTCCTGCAACATGTGTATCGCGTTAGCCCTGAATCCTACGCAAAGACGCTATCTTTGTGTGCAGGGCGATCGAGTCATGTTGATCCTGGGCCCAACGCTCGCGTGTTAGGTATTCCTTCAATCAAGGACAAACTCTCACCTCGGACCATAGTCACTCTTCTTAAACATGGCGTGCGACTGACACGGTGTATCATGCAAACCAGTTGACTTGAGATCAGACGTAAGGCGTCCACAGACAAGCGTGGTGTCAGTTCAAACAGTGTCAGTAGACCGATTAGAGGGGGATATAGCTTGAATTAAGTTAAAGTCACGTTCGAAGGAGTTGCCGTTCATCCCCTCACACCGATGTAGCTTCATGAATAGACATGGCTTTATTTGTTGACGGAATTAGATTCAAATCATTCTTTTCAGTAACTGTTCGCTGCCGGTCAGTATTTCAGAATTGGGACGACAGCTAAATTGGGGGCAAACGGAATATAGGAATGCACAATGACACTTAGAAAGTGGTCAGATGTTTAATGTTATATTTAGGATTACACTTAAAGAACACAGTAAAGAACATATTCTAGTACTTTTGTTGGGTTGAGTCCCATCCCGGATTCGAACCGACACTCTTAGTGAGTTAGTGAGTGAGTGAGTGAGTGTCGTTTTACGTCGCACTCAGCAATATTCCAGCTATATGACGGCGGTCTGTAAATAACCGAGTCTGGACCAGACCATCCAGTGATCAACAGCATGAGCATCGATCTACGCAATTGGAATACGATGACGTGTGAACCGAGCCAGCGAGCCTGACCACCCGATCCCGTTAGTCGCCTCTTACGACAAGCAAGGGTTGCTGAAGATCAATTCTAACCCGGATCTTCACGTGTTAAATTCGACACTCTCAGAGCCAGGCACCTAATCGCCAGCTCACAAGTACTAGAAACCAAAACCAAAATACTAGAGTCTGTTCTTTACTGAGAAAGCGTTGTCCCAAATATAACGTGCTAAACGGAATATGTTTTATATTTTGATGAGTGAACATTGTGTTGAACGTCTCGAAACAAGTTAAATCGTTGTTTCTGGGGTCAACTAAACCGTGATGCAGTTTTTTTACTGTCATGATTGAATGTTTCGCCCTGTAAAGATTTTCAGCTACCGTATTACCTCTGACAGTGCATTCTCTTCCCACAGAGGTTACTCCTGTCATATCTTCCTACGTTACGTAGGAAGATATGACAGGAGTAACCTCTGTGGGAAGAGAATGCTGACAGTGGGGCATCTATAATTTTTGTGCCAGCGGTTGACACGGCGTCTGTTCTTTTTAATGCTGGCACAGATGCAACTGATGCTCTTACGGAATCCGAAGTTCTGGAGTCATACAAGGAGTAAAACGGTCATTATCACCAACACATAGTATTAGAGATATGTGGTGATATTCATTAAGATTAAGTCAGAAATTGCCAAAACTTACGCTAAAGCTGCTTAATGAGGGTGGGTGAGTGAGTAAGTATGGTTTTACGCCGCTTATAGCAATATTCCAGATGCATCTCGACACCAGAAATTGGCTTCACACATTGTACCCATGTGGGGAATCGAACCCGGGCCTTCAGCATGACGAGTGAACGCTTTAACCATTAGGCTACTCCACCGCCCCAGCTGATTTCTGAATGTCACTGAAGCAAAATCTCCAAATTTAAGTCAGAAAAAAATAAAGAAATTTTGTCAAAGACTTAAAGTTTATATCATACAGAGCGTATTATCTGGCGTCAGTTAGAGGCTTGCCTTGCTCCAAGGCTGTACTGAGTGCTAAGCCTATGGATGTTTAGTAATCTATCCTTTAATGAGGCACTAGCGGACAGTACAGAGAAGGCAGTCTGTTATTTATATTTTTTCAGAACTTTTCATTAAAACTATCAATATTACATTAGAGACTTGTGCAAGTCTAGTTTGAGGCCAGCGGTTCCTGGCCTAAGTAAATATGGAGTATTCAGATTTGAAAACAAATCCGTGACCCGCAGGTCAAATGTTGACGATACATTGCAATAATCTATGAGAATTTCACTGCACAAACTGCACATAACCCGAAAACGTGTTCTTTTGTGTTTAACAAAACATAAAAAGTTATCACCCATTAATCTCGCTCTAATATAATGATTTTCTGTAGAAATGTTGGGAGATAACATCAGAAAAACACTCTCACAGTCTGGGTCAGCACCAGCTGACACCAATGATAATAACCCTCAACAACAAATACCATTCACGCGTACCATACAATTTGAAAAACAATTCTATAAAAATAAACAAACGCTCTATTCTATTTTCAATCACCATGGAAACATAATACTTTAAAGCCTCTCATCCCGCTCCCCAGGCTATAGATTCCGGGTTTGGTCGGTTATTGCCGAGTTTGTCAGCCGTATCAAGTTATTCGCCTCATTGCAAAGGTTGACAATTTTCACAGCGTGTTTATGTATTCATAAATCAGCTATATAGCTATTTCTGATTAATGCACGGTATTTGAATAAGATAACAGGGTTGGCATAATGATTATACCCGTTTTGATTTATGTGGAAACGTAGAATAGGCAACATCAATTTTAAGTTACTGAAGTGTTTTGAAATACACAGGGGCAGGAGCAACGGGTTGTAGGTCAGGGCCGGTCAGGGCCGGTGTCGTGGGGTCACATCACAAATGACAATTACTGGAAATATTGTTATTGTTAAAACTATAATTGAAAAATAATATTGGGTTGATAACACTTTACAGCCACTCGTTATTGGAAACATGAATTACAAAAAAATGGATACCAACGCCCTTGGAATTAAATAGTTTTGTGTGTGTGTTATTGACAACATTTCTCCCGAACATACATGCGCAGACATGCCGTTAGGTGTATATATGACTATTTATTAAGGTAACACACAAATCGTACATTGTTTATGTTTAGGTGAAGATTCAACACAAAAAGTCAAATTTCTTACTTTACAGTAGACATAACAGTAAAACAGACAGACTTATCCAAATAGCGTTGTATTTGTCAAGTAACATCAAATCACAGATCTGCTAGCTATTACTTAGCATGTAGAATTATTTCAAACTTTATGTAACCATTTTCTCATGGCATCCATGAGAACTGATCCTGCACTTGTTGGAATATATAACATTATGCACCTGGATAACAAAATTAATCATCACCCATGCTTTATTTTCAATTTCCAAAACTTCTATGCACACTTATAAATGTCTAAATATGAAAATGATTTTGATAAATATCTAAGGTATAATATACGAGGGACGACGGAACATTCCGAGCCTAATTATTAAATACACCCTCCTGCTTGCATGTATTAGTGAGTGTGTGCGTGAGTAAGTATGGTTTTATGCCGCTTTTAGCAATATTCCAGCAATATCACGGCGGGGGACACCAGAATGGGCTTGCATGTATGAAGTATACAATACATATCGTGTTTCCAGGTCGTATTTAAACCAAATACAGAATCAAGGAGCATATTTCAGCATGCATCAAAGGGACTAGTTATTCTCTGCCGAAGTCCTCACATGGGTACAATGTGTGAAGCCTATTTCTGGTGTCCCCTGCTGTGATATTACTGGAATATTGCTAAAGGCGGGGTAAAACCTAACTTAATCACTCAGCCATTCTGCTGACGAAACTATTAATGGTTATATAACGTTCTGTCACCAAGTATCTCCAACTGAAAGGGCCCACTCCAGCATCCACCCATACGGATGTGGCGTCAACTTTAGGGGATGATGCTCCTTGTTTGACGTTAAGAGGTCAGCATCAGAGTTCAAGAGGGGAAGCGAACCTACGAGGTAACCCAAGAGCGGAAGCCATGATGCCACCACTTAGGAATATGTTGATGAAATACATGATAAAGGTGTTATCACAATGTGTTCCAAGGCTTTTGATCTGAAACAACCCAGGTTCATCAACTCTGGTTATACTCAACGTGTTTCAGGCCCAGTCGATTTTGTTATGCAGTGTAAAACCATGGGCCAGTTCATAGGGGGATCCAGGAATTTTCAGTGTGCGTGCGTGCGTGTGAAAGCCCTGACTGAACAGCCCCTTGGTTCCGCCAATGCAAAACATTTACTGCAATGTGGCTTTTAGTCATTTTCAAAAATGGGGTGGGGGGTCGAAATCCCTGATGACGATGACCCCTCTTCATGCATACTGTTAGTAGAGCATTTACCATTATCACTATCATATTGCATAAAGTCGCGTTCTTTATGTACAAACAACTTTTATATGTTTTCACCCGATCCTTAGTGGGTGTATATAGGACAATAAGTATGACATGCAGACTAGACAATATCAATATTTATTTTTTTATAGAGTTTAGTTCAAGTATGTTTTACAAATACAATTCGCTAAGCGAGTACAATTAATGAATTTAAGTTTCGTTTCACCGAAAAATCGTCCGGAAGGCGGGGTTTCTGGATACCGGGGTTCGAGTAAACGGGCTTCGACTGTACACAATCGACAAAGCAGTACATATAATGTCGTAACAATGTTAAATATAAAATGTATGCATGGTATGACCAATCATATCGCCGTATATATCCTTGAGTTCGAAGCTTACTCGAGAACCTCAAGCATCCTCCAAATAACACTGTATCAGATTACTTGTATGTAACTATAAAGAGATCGTTTTTGAACGGGAGCAATGTAGCTTGCTGCCCTCACATTATATTGGTAACATTAGCTGATAATCATCATCCTTCAGGCTGCTGCCTTTTCTCTGCTGTCGACGTTTTTTTACGCCACAAATGTCGGATCATTGTGTGTGCGATACACCATCGCGTTACACGACCCATAAACACCGAGTTCTGTCATTTTGTTTCAGCTTTGGGACGTTTTCTTCAGCACGAGTGACACATGTGAGAGCCCCGAGCTTCATTCAGTTAACATGGCTAATGCCTATCAAATAGTTTCGTTTCGGTGTTGTTTTAATATCAAGAAAACATACATTTCAAGAGAACTGTTTCATTTGCAGAAATCGTTTGTGCACTGTAATAGTTAGTGCTATTAGTATCAGTGTTACTTAGTCTTTTTTTTAAATAAAAATTAAATTTATACTGTTATTTAGTTGGTGTTAGCTCTGGTGAATACAAACGACTGCCACAGTATACCACCGACAATGTTGTGTAAAACCATACTCACGTAATTATAACAGTGAGTGAGTGAGTGAGTAAATGAGTGATGGAGGGAGGGGGGAAGCGAGCGAGCGAGCGAGTGGTTTTACGCTGCTGTTTTGGCGGGGACATCAGAAATGGGCTTCAGACATTCAGAAAATCGAAGCCGGACCTCTGACGAGACGAGTGAACGATGTACCCACCAGGCTACTACCCTCACGGATAAACAATGTAGCACTGTATTGCATGACAAGGGGTTCAGGTGACACGTCCCAACGACTTGAATATTAACGGTGACATTTATTTACAAAGTACGCTAATAAAACGTACAGCGGTTAGGTGGTTAAGCATCTCCCCAAACACTAACAATAACAAAGTTGTCTATATCTGTAGATGTTCTAAAAACACTTTTGTGTGTGCAGTTTGGGGCAGAGGGAAAGCATGATGAACATTTGAAAGTTAACTTCACACAACAGCTATTTCAATATGTTCGTGTATGTTTATCTCAGCGTGTATGTCAGAAAGGTACACTGATGTGAGTTTACTGCTTCGATACAATATATTACGACAAATGTCACAATGATCTCATGGGCACGTGTTAATAGCGATATATATGCGTGATTCTTCACATAGGTTGTTATGAACAATAATAAGGATATGATTTCATCTAGTAGTCTAGACGAACATTGCATAAATTCCTTATATTTATAACATGGCAAGACCTTCTTTGTGTCTTTTGGTGGTCTTTCTTTGTTTGTTAGCAGGTATACTATTAATAGCACATCAAGGTGATGACATAGGTGATGTACATACGTCCTTGACAGACAGACAAACACACATGGCATTCGAGAATCAATATTTCGCGGGAAAGTTGAGAAGTAGTGCTATGCGCATGCGCATTGCACGCTATATTTCCCGCGTTATTTGTCACGTGGTACATGGGAGGTCGTAACTGAGCGTTGTGATTGGTTATAATGCGAGGTCACGTCAAGCGCATGGCATCTGTATGTATACAATCCCAGGAACATAACAGTAAACGAACGACACTGGATATTCTATGAAACACGAAATTCAGAGCAGCAACAATGATGTCAACTAGATTGAGTGGAGAAGAGCACTTTGATTTTTGTACAAGACCAAAACGGCAACGCCTGGAAGCCCCCAAGCATTATGACGTGAATGGAAGTGGTCCGAAGTGCCTCGAGTTAGAAGGGGTCATTTCTGTACTGAAGGAATACGACGATTACGACGGCGGGATTAACTGCAGCATGTGCGGTAAGTTGGCTATTTACGATTACGATGATGCAGATTTTCTCGAAGTTTCTCTCAAAAGTTTTCACCCGTCCTGTTCGCCTTGTAGGCCAATTGAAAGTTTTTTCCTGGTTGTCAAACATTTGATCGATCGCATTATGTTTGCCAAGTAGATTCTAGAACGTATCCAAAACGTTAGTGCGATAGAGCCGTGTACTGATTTCACTAAATGCGGCCCCACAGTAAAAATTATGAAAGACAAAACTCGTTCTGTTAATCATGGGTTTTTCTGATTATCTAGATCCTGAGTCAAAATGGCACTTCATTTTGTTTGTTGACAAAACTTTCTTTCAAATTGACCAAATTATTTTTCAAATAAGTTAAAGACTCCCGTGTGCTACTGTGGCATTGTTAAAAGCCACTTGCCGCTGTTACTATATACGATATTCTATTCACAATATTACTTGTTGTTGAACGCATAATGTGATTGTGGTCGGTCTCGTCGGATCGGCTCGAGTTCTAAAAATAAAACTAGGTCATAAGCGGCGCTCATTCATAAAACAACCACGTGACATTCACAATCCGTGACGCTTGTACACATTGGCACGTGGTTATGTTATGATCATGATGCAGTAACAGACAACTGAAACTGTTCTTAATAATTGTATTGTTACACAACTGAAACTGTTCTTAATAATTGTATTGTTAATGTTGAACTCCATTTTGATAACAAGTTGTATACCAAATAGTCTAAAAAGCAATGTTTTTATATTAAAGAATAGGTTAGTTCATAGCAACATTTCATAGTTATATTTAGTGTCAGCCAAGGTTCTAACAAGTGTGTTAAACCAGTTGTGAATAGACTTCTTTAGCTCTTTTTATGTAAAAAACAATTACTAGCTGAATATGATGAAATGTATAATTCTCTTGCTAGCATTAATTATAATACCAGTTTCATGTCTTTTACAGGGAAGCTGTACAAGAGCAAGGTATGCTTCATCAAACATATCTGGGAGCACAGCATCTACTGGGATGTTTTGCAGACCGAAAGAATCATGAGAGGGTTCTGTCCATCCAAGCAGCTTTAATCTTATATAGTGGTTACCATGGCGTTGCCATGGATGACGACAACATGCTGACCCATCTCCTTGTCACCTCCCCAGGAAGCCATGGAACTGGGGAAAAGAAATCCATCCCTGAGTCCCAGATACTTGAAAATGGAATCACAGCTGAAAGGAAAATTTTGGCGCAGCACCGGAATAAAGTCAAGGCTTCGAGATTCTCGGAAACTTCTCCATTGAAGAGAAAACGTGAAGACTGATTGTCTCGTTTGAACTGTAAATAAACTGACTGTGATTGGACAATTATACTGTGTTGGACTGATTGAAGATGGATGCTTGCAGAATGAAGAAGTGGTTTACAGAAATGTGTCCACAAGTTGACTTTACAGTGATGATTTTTTAGACAATTAGTTCATAATTGTTGTTTTTTTAATATGAGACTCTGACTGTTAACTAATCTTTGTAGTCTTTAGGGGCCGTTCATAATATATATATATTTTATTTTTATTTTTATATTTTTTTGGGGGGTCACCTATCTTCAGGGGAGGTAGGGGGTCATCAATTTGCATGCAAGAATTAGTGAGAGGTCAGCAATTTTGTACATGGCATGCAGTGTGGTCACTTACTTTGTACACAAATTTTAGGAGAGACATTCACATTGCTCATGCTAGCCATAAGTTATGAACGGTCCCTGAAGCAGATATGGTATTTCCATGTGATTAATTTAAAGTTACTATTTGAGTTTGATAACATGCAATTTATGACAGTATGTCTAGGATATATTATTTCAGAATAGACCATAGCACTGTATATAATTACAAATTAATTTCATTATCAGAAAACCTTTCTGTAAGATACATACCTGTTTCTGATGTAGATAGGCTTTTGATACAAGTTTATTTTGGAATCTATAAGAACAATTTGGGTACAACCTTCTACATGAAGAAATCTATTTCCTACCTTTTATTGCTGTACATAAATCACAATTTCTTGATTATACAATCACTTGTACCTTTTTTTTAAACGAACACCAATTTTGTCTATATCATTTGTGGAATGTTACTGAATCTCAAGACTGCCTCTTTGTAAAGTGATGATAGTGGAATGAACACATTATACCAGAATTTCTTTAGCAAGAAACCTTCTGCATCTATGAAATTTAATCGTTTTCTTTTTATAGTTTTTGTGCACCAAATCTGAGTTTGTGTTTTGAGCAGATATTCATGAATATCTGGTATACTGTTTTTATCATTGTTTTCAGTAGAAACTTGTTGAGTAGTGTATACTTTGTACATATAAAGATGTTTAGACTAGGTCTTTCATTGGTTGCCACGGTTATATTTTGTTGCTAAATGATTATGTGATATTTGTTGGTTGTTTTGTTAAATGATTTTAAAGCAAACACTTGTATACAACGTTTTCTGCAAAAAAGTGCTGGTGTAGTTAGGAAATTAAGAATTTATTGTTTAAATGAACACTTATTTACTCAGATTTTAAATTATCTTAATGATTTACACATTCTTTTCATAACTCTGACAAATGTTAAATTAGGTAATTGTTACTTTTGTTTTTTATAAAAATAAATATAGGTACATATTTTACATGAAAATGCAAGAAGAGGAATCTTTGCATGTAAGGATTTTAAAACATATTTCGAAGAGTGATTTCGCTGTCCTCATGTTATTGGTGCCGTGGTCCAAACAAGTTTTATAGTGCCATTATAATTCAAGTATACATATTTTATCTGAATCTGGAATGTGATATGTGACTGTTTGGAGTGACTTCTATTAGTACTTAGTCATTTTTTTTATATGCAGCTTTATGGAGCCCAAACTCACACAATGCTGATTCTGCCAATCACTGCCATTTCCACCAGTCTTGATGTTGTCATTCTCAGAGTGATATCCGAAATAATTTGGTTATATGGAAAGTATGTTTACCAGAGCAGTTTTCAATATTATTAAAGTAACAGTGGTTGATGGCAACATTTGACACACAAGTGTTGACCAGAAAGAAAGGCATTTTGTTTGTTTGACTGTCAATTTTTAGCATCTGAAGCTAAAGGTTTTCCAGATTAAGCTTTAATTTTCAGTTTGTAGGGGACTTGCTGAAGTAGACAATACTGCTTTGTCATAAGAACTGAAATATTTTGGGGATGTTTGCGGGGAAGAAAACTTTCAAGTCATGTGTACTGAAGTTGTTTTTGGTGCTATTGTATGTAATAAACATTTGATATGAATATGTCTTGTGTTCTCTTTTAACAGGGACTAGTCATATTTGACTTGGGGCGGATCAGTTTTTGGGTCAAGTTGCACAAAGCCTTGTTGGGACAAGGTGTGTAAAACATATGTTATACATGTATTAGGGATTACTCTTTCTCAGTAAAGTACAGATTCTAGTACTTTTGTTGGGTTGAGTCACATCCGGGATTACAAAGTCATGGTGGGTTAGGTGGTTTAGGTGGTTGAGTGGGTTAGATGGCTGACTTTGTGTGCTGGTGATTAGGTGTCTGACTCTGAGAGAGTGGGTTCGAATTCGGATGGGACTTAACCCAACAAAAGTACTAGATTCTGTGTTTTACAGAGTGAGTGAGTGAGTATGGTTGTAGGCAGCTTTTAGCAATATTCCAGCAATATCACAGAGGGGTACACCAGAAATGGGCTTCACACATTGTACCCATGTTGGGAATCGAACCTGGGTCTTCAGCGTGACAACGCTTTTACCATTAGGCTACCCCACTGCCCCCTGCTTTAGAGAGACAACCACCTGTTTTATGTAACATTTGGTCATTTATACAGCTGGAATATTGCTGACTGCCGAGTTAGACAACATTCACTCACTCACGCTTTCACTGACCCATGAACATCCGGGGTAGAAAAGGTATTCAGTAACCCATGCTTGTCGTAAGAGGCGACTAACGGATCGGGTGGTCAGGCTCGCTGCTAACTTGGTTGACACATGTTATTGGTTCCGATATCGCAGATCGATGCTCATGCTGTTGATCACTGGATTGTCTGGTCCAGCCTCGATTATTACAGACTGCTGCCATATAGCTGGAATATTGCTGAGTGCGGTGTAAAACCAAACTCACTCACTCATTCACTTTACTCTGCTCTTGTATTTGTGTGACAGTATCCATATGCCCATCACTGATGAGTGAGTATGGATTTTAGCAATATTCCAGCAATATCAAGGACACCAGCAATCAGCTTCACACATTGAGTGAGTGAGTTTAGTTTTCCTGCAGCACTCAGCAATATTCCAGCTATATGGCCGCGGGTTGTAACTAAGTCTTGACCAGACAATCCAGTGATCATCAGCATGAGCATTGATCAAAACAATTGGGATACATGACATGTGTCAACCAAGTCAGTGAGTCTGACAACCTGATCCCCTTAGCTGCCTCTTACGACAAGCATGGGTTACTGAAGATCAATTGTAACTGGAACTTCACACATTGTACCATGAGGGAAATCAAACTTTGGCTAGGGAAGGCTTTAGCCACAAGGCTACCCCAACCATCCCCATCACACTGATGGTACCTGGGGCAGTTGTCAGGGCGAAGGATAATAACCTCAAATCATACAGTCAGCATGATACAGGTGATCAAGTTTGCAGGTGCCAGACAGTTGTATGTCACAACAGGGGGTGCATGTCACAAAGTCTTTTGGTTGACAAGTCCTAGAAGGGATTGGGTAATAGTGAAAACACGAATTCATGAACAACAAATATGGAAGTTTTGCATTGATTCCGCAGATGCACCAACCGAATATGGTTGTCTTAATGATGCTGTCTCAACAGCCCATTGCAAGTCATGAATGTTGCCCTGCTGTAGTTCATGTCTCCACAAAGATAGAATGTGTCGATGGACTATAAAATGCTTCGAGAGGCACGTTTTGTGTCATTAGAGAGTGAGTTTAGTTTAACGCTGCTTTTAACAATATTCCAGCAATATCACGGCGGGGAACACCAGAAATGGGCTTCACACATTGTGTCCATGTGGGGAATCAAACCCGGGTCTTCAGCGTGACGAGCGAACTTTAACCATTAGACTACTCCACAGCCCTTTTTGTGTCACTAGTGCGTGCAGCATTTCAACAGCGGCGCGTATATCGCGATCAGACCAAGCTTACACTATCCATCGTTTCGAAAAAAAACCCACATTTATTGCGATATTGATTCAGGTTAATTTTACAGCATAGCCTATGTGCGAGTTTTGACTACATTTATATTTTCACGGGGAATCATACTGAATATGATCCTTTATACATTAAATAACCCACAGCAAGCAAGCCGTTGCATTGCGTAATCGTTATTTACGTCGAACCACGTGTATTGTCCAAGATTTGTGTGAGTACCGTGTAATAAAATATTTCAAAGAATACTAGCGTACATGCATGACATGTTAGTTTATGACAGATGGATCTGGCACCTAAAACTCTGAGGCTGGTTATTTACAATAAACGTATAACAAAATTCGCAACTTGCTTTAAGCCAGTTAGGGGTTTCGACTCTAACAAGATTTTAAAGGGCGCCGTTCGTACCCCGTGCATAAACTTTAGACGACTGTCCGTATTTAATCCGCCGCAGTTGTTCCTGTGGTCTCAGGTCAAATACGGTCGATATCATTAAGTTGTTAGCGGAAATCACGTTTTGCACGTGTATTACATGAACACGCGCAGTGCAGAACTAATCAGTCTCACCTTTGACAACTCGTATCTCGTGACCGTGTGCTTGCTACGAACTGAATGGCAGTTGGTCACATGACTTACAATGACAATCAAAACATTGTGTTTGTTGTTACCGGACGAAGAGTGAGTGAGTTTATTTTTACGCCGCTTTTTCCAGAAATATAGGCTTCACACATTGTACCCATATGGGGAATCAAACCCGGGTCTTGGGCATGACGAGCGAACGCTTTAACCACTAGGCTAACACCCCCACCCACCTACCCTACAGGACAATGAATTCATTCTGCACAGATATTTGGAAGGGAAACTGTTATATTTCCCGAAGAATTCAGACTGAGTGCACTGCATATAGTGTTCTTGTTTCGTTTGTTGTTTAACTTTTTCAAGAATTATTCAGTTATATGACAGTGGTCTGCAAAATATTTGACCAGATTGACAGTAATTGACATCATGAGAATCGATCTTCACATATACGATACGGTTACATGGATCAGCCAAGTTAGCGGGCATGACCACCCTATACCGTTATAGTGGCTTCTTACAAGTATGGGTTGGGGAAGAACCAATCCTTATACCCGGGTATTATTTCATGAATCGTTTCATTGTTAACTTCAGTGTGTGTCTTAGTTCCCGTCGACGTCGAACTTTGCTCACAGTGTCGATCACTGGATTGCCTGACCCAGACTGGACTGTAATATTGTTGGGTGTTTATCGTCGACAACAGGTACGCAAACAACTGCAGCAAAACACGAGCAGTGCAACGACACATATTCTAGTACTTTTATTAGTTTGAGTCCCATCCTGGATTCAAACCCTCACTCTCAGAATCAGGCACCTGGTTAGATGGCCGACTTTGTGTGCTGTCTGACTCTGAGAGTGAGGATTCCAATATCGGATTAGACCCAAAGCAAATAAATAGTAGAATTTGTGCTTTATTGAGAAAATGTAATCCGAAATAAAACATATGCTACATTTGACCACTTTCATAATTATTACCTACGAGGGCGAACATATCGGGGTTCATATTTTTCATACGATGCCCTAGGGCAAAATATCAGTTTGTCATGGTGACGTGACGTCATGAACAAGGCAATGACGTCACGTTTCTTCTGTGACGTTGCGTTCTACATACAGCGACGGCGGGTAGCCAGCCTGTGTTTGAAAGTAGATTTGGGTATATATTCCTCAATTTGACGACTTCGGTAATAAACAGAATATTATATTCGTGCCCATACCATACTATGTTTACGACACCCGTGCCTAAATATCGGTATATCCCTCGCTCTCGCTCGGGAAATACCAACATTGAGGCACTCATATAATATCCTCTATATGTCTTATTGTCACTGGAGCAAGGGATCTGTCCAGTATGAAGGTGTAAACACACTCAATAACATCCTCATCTGGTGTGTGAGACACCTAATTGACTTTGAGAGCACAGGGAAGATTATAAATACAAACACTTGACAATAAGTGTCTGACGTGGTTGATATGCTACAGGCTCGACATCGGACACCCAATAACTCAGCGGATAGTGATATTATCAGTGACCTAGGGTCAATAAATTACTTCCAGACATACGGAGAGGTACCGTCATCAGGCTCTCGTGAGAAGATTTTGGATAGAGCAATCTCTTTACAGCGTCGAGGAGTCCCAAATAGGTTAACGGGTAAAGAGATATGGCACTGACACTGCTGCCAAGTTTATCTGGTCAAAGAAAATGGAATGTTTGGAATTATTTCCGGGTTGTAAACGCACGTACAAGAAAGATATCTTTAAATTTGTCAACATTCATCACAGTAATAGTGTTTTGCACTGAATACTAAAGACAGCGGCTTCTTGCAAAGCGTATACATGTGAAGTTTAATGAGATTTTTTCTCCGCACATACGATCTGGAACGAGGATATGACAACGCTTGAATGAACATATTTTACAGCAATGGCTTTAGAGGATGGACATTTGGCGATATCTTGGACTAACAACTAGTCTCTGAAATGAATGAATTTTACAGAAAAAAGTTCATAGTAAAAACAATAAGATATAATGAAAAAGAGCCCTGAGACTTTCTTCATTTTCAGAGACCCTGAAGCTGTGGAAATCTAAACTTGCCACAATTTCTAGACTTGCGCTTTCTTGGATACATTTGCTTCAGAGTCTGTATGACAGACTAGCGATTTATCTACTTTTGTAGATCGGAGATTAGCCTTGCTTCAATGCTGTACTGAATGCTATGCCCATGGATGTAAAGTAATTCTATGCTTTAGCAAGCCTGGATAAACGGACAGTCTAAAGACGACAGTTTCTTATTTATATTTTTAGAATGTTTCATTTAAACTATTAATTATTACCTTAGAGACTCGTGCAAGTCTAATCGGAGGTGAGAGAAATAGAGACTTGTGCAAGTGTAATCGTAGGTGAGAGAAATATAGAAGTGTGTTATTGTCATGCATTTTATCAGCGTATGGATCATTTTGTTATGCGTTGGAGTTCCGGGTTAAAATGGACCCCAGCAATCTCAGCTTCTTAATGAATCGGACGAGCAGGTGCGTGTCTTTGTTGACTGCGTGTCGTTGTACTCCAACGGCGTGGATCGATGCTCATCATAACAATCACTTGATCCAGGCGCGATCGTTTGCAGATCACTGTATTACAGCAGTAATTTTGCTGAGTGCGTGCAGGTAATCAAGCAACACATATTGAGATACACGAGAGCTTAAAAATCCATGCACTATTTTTATTATACCCATTGGCATTGGGGGCTAGTCTGTCTCACAGTCCCTGAACCATATTATTTTCCCTACAGCCTAACAACAAACACACTGGCAACACATACTGGACAAAATAAGTTAGGGATATTTGTTTTGCTTTTATGGTTGATATCAGTGTGTCAATGAATAAATAGATCATTATTCATAATCTCAAAATTTACATATATCCCTAAATATATTTGTCCAGTATACTTACTCACTCACTCATACTGCTTGGAAAACATTCACGTCAACAGCGCTGAAATCAACACCATTCTGGACCCCGTATCTCCCTTTCGGGCATAACACCCTCTCCCCTCTCCCGACTGCCATGCGTAACGCCGTGTTAGGCCTGCTAGTGCCCTGGCTTTTGATGATAAGGAGTCAGGTTAACAACCACTTGTAGTGATTGTGTGCGTTTAGGAAAGATAACCCCGAGACCATGTTGTAGATGTTTGGAACAATCGGAAAATCTTAAAACAGGTTGCTAAACTGCCACCAGGACTGCTCTGTGTTTTAAGCAAGCATCTGGCTTTATAAGAAGTTCTCCAATGTAGATATAGATGATTGCGGACAAACATAAATATGCTGTTAACTGTGATAATAAACCGAAATAAAGAATCTGTGATCCAAAGACTGAGCAAATAAATAGTAGTATAGCGTTGCTGGGATCATTATCATTGCACGATTATCAGGTAAAATAAATGAGTAATCAATGGAAGATCTAGTGAAATATGAAACATAACAAACAAAGTAGTCTGTCTCACAGTCCATGAACCACATTATTTTTCCGACTGGCTTCATTTAGGGTTTAGCATTGCAGGGAGGGCTAGCCTGTTCATGTGGCCGAGAGCAGCGATGATGTCATGCCAACCCACAGGTTCTGAATTTCCAATCTCACTGGGGCTCCTGTTCTGTTTAAATGGGTTTATTTGTTTCTATCAAAATTATATACATTCAGAGACTAAGCGTTAGTCTACAGACAAACCTGTGTCGATAAACAGTAACCGATAGCCGCGATGCGGTCCTACACAGCAAGACATGACTTAACAGTATGAGACATCATCGCTGCTCTCGGCCACATGAACAGGTACCAGGAAGTGTTAATTAACAACCTAAGAATCTATTAAGTAGCATCATGACAGGAAACTTTGACCATTGACCTCGTAAGTGCACTCTCTGATTACCTTAGACAAAGAGGTCGTTCTATTTCTCATTGAGAGCAAGCAAAGGATTTGAAAGTGTTCGCACGACTTTCCTCTCAGGCGTGCCTCACCTCAGTAGCGGTTGAGTGTATCGTAGACGAGTGAGCCACCGTCAGTGTTATACAATACACCGGAAATGGGTCTCTCAACGCACGATTAGAGCGCCACCCCTGACCCGAGGCTGATAAGAAAAAGGGGGAAGGAAAGGGGTGGGACGAAAGATTACGATATATGTCGATGAACGGTGACATTGCCTAGGTAACGCTCGTCAAGTTGTATGCTACGTTGACCTGGCGTGTAACTGATATTTTATGTGCGATTTAAGTATATGCTCCGCTCTAACCTCACAATGCGTGTAATACTAAGAGACACGTTTTGAAACCAATTGATATGCTGTAACTCAGAGCAAGTATAAATGCCTTGTAAAGAGTAGATTTGTAGATTCCTGCAAACTGAAACATTCTCTGGGTTCCTTTCTATCATATATGACAAGGGCAATTTACGAAAGTAAATAAACACATTTCAGAGACTGAATGTTAGCCGAGTATGAGTTTATAACAAGTACAGGAATATGCCGTCAACCTTGTTAAACAGGTTGTTATACCATTAAACATGACAAGATGCCTTTCCGTGCTGCTCAGTATGTTACACCATACTATAAAGTGAATGGCTACCATGTACTGGACGGGCACTTAGTCTAACAAATAAAAATTAAATTAAAAATATTGTGAATGTTTTTCTTTTCATCATAAAAAACAGATTTACGTTTGTTTCATGCCTTTGCTTTGAGTGATAAATATAATAAAACAACATAAAATAACAAAATTATGTTTAACAAAATTGCCTAGGATGAACAAGGTGCAGGTCGTGTCCGTTACTGTTCCCATCAGCAATATAAAGCTTTATGTAACGGAAATAATCCACCAGTAAATCCACTGGTCGAGCAACGATCAATACTACTGGGGCTACAAGGGGCTTGTAGGTCTCACATGTAACAGCCCCTTTCTCTTTTAGTGGGGTCTGTCCACAAATATGGTGTGCCTATGTGAACTGCTCACATTTATGGCTATCATATATATTGTTGAAATTTCTAACATTTTTTACACAGATCATTAAAACAGGTTTGGCATTCATATTTTCATCGTTGGCCTCGTTCCAAATTTATCACTTACACAATAATGCTGAGTAACAGTTTGCCGGGGTCATTGTGCGGTGATTGACTGAGTGCTTCTTTCACTTCCTCCAAACGGTCTGAGATTTATATAGTGCCAACGCATTGAGTGGATCTGTCTGTTGAGACAGCAAATATTAAATTCTTACATAAAATAATAAATATTATTTCAAATGCTTTTTTTCACTGTTTTCTATATCAGTGTTATCCTGTGCCACTGAAAACATGTGTACACTCTTTTTATAAAAATTCCTTTTTTGCTTCATTTTGGAGAAGTAAATGATTTTCTATACTTTCGGCATGTTTTCTTTATGTCGATCAGTCTATAAAGAGATAAATTCATGAAAGTGATGTCCTAGTAACAAAGTAATAACATAGCAACAATTTTGCATTAAGAAATAGACTTTATTTCAAATGTATCAAAACATTTCATTTTGTCAATATGAGCACTGTCATAACCTCAACCATTCACTTATACAAAACTATATATTTAGGACATACATCTTGTAGAAAACTGGCACTTATCAACAAGGAATTCTTTGGAAATATACATAATGCTGAAAACCCCAGCAATCACAGATGTGCTTCGTGGACACTGACTCATAAACAGGGGAGAGAATTTCGTAAAAGGGAGATAACCGGGACTAAACCATTCCTTTTTATGAAATTCATCCCATAACATCTTAGAAAATTAATATGGAAAAATAATGCTTTTAAACAATGGAATAATATGACTTCATCTGATTGTATAAAAGGTCTTGTATTGATCGACAGTGTCTGGACATATCACTCGTATTACATACTTGGACGGAAAGAAATATATAATATTTAAAAACAAGTCAAAGAAGACAAAAACATAAATCCCTTATCCACTGAAGTAATATAATTAAATTGGCTAAATATCACATTTGGGATTATTACTAAGGAAATGCAAATGTATCAGTTGTTTTCTCCACGAGAAAACATGTAAGGCAACTCACATATTTACAACTCAACTCATTTTACAATGACAAAAATAAAAACAGTGTTAAACGTCCAATAAAGTTTTGTTATTGCATGGCTTTGTCAACAGTTCTTTTTAACATATTGTCATTTCATATTCGGACGGAACTGTGGGGTGTCATTAAAGACAAAGTATATAAAAATATGACATTCAAAGACATGGCATACATGTAAATAAATAATAACAAAGGGTAATAAATCTTAAAAACAAGACAGAAATCACATTTAACCTCAAAGAGATCTTGTCGTTGGATAAACTGATAGAAGACTTCATCTACAAAACATTTTCATTGTAATGCTCAGTTGTCAATAAACATTCTTAAACATAATGCTGCAAATATGTACAGAAAAAATCTTTAACTCAAAACTCATTGTTAAAGAAACCACTCTAATGCTGATCTATTGAGTATTTCAGAGATAATACATGTTGGACAATTTTAGCATTTGATCATAGAACTGACTTATTTACAATGTATCAAACAAACAAAAAATCTGTTTTTCTCTTTACTTATAACAATTTTGATTTACAGTTTTGATGATTATATTTCTAAATAAAGCATGACTTCACTGTTGAATGCTTCTCAATGTCTATTTCTTCTTCTTCACTGCTTTCTCTTTCTGAGCAATGTCTGCTTCTATGTAAGAGATCTTCTTCACAAGGGTCTCCTTCTTCATCAGTACTTGGGTCAGCTGTTCACGTGATGCCGTTAGTTGTTCATTATCTCCTGCAGACTCCAGTTTCTGGATTCCAGCACGGATCTCAGCTTCTGTTTTCATTGTCTGCAATAACAAAAATGTCATGTGACTCTTCTAGACTGACTGAGTTTGGTTACGCCGCTTTTAGCAATATTCCAGCAACATCACGGCGAGGGACACCAGAAATGGGCTTCACACATTGTACCCATGTGGGGATTCGAACCCGGGGTCTTCGGCGTGACGAGCGAACGCTTTAACCACTAGGCATACAGATGAAAGGGATTGGTTTCAGACATATCATGATGTACCTGCCTAACATGGAATGAAAACACAAACTGAAGCAAGGTACAATCACATCTTTGGTAATACCATCACAGGTATGGTGACAAATCACACTCAGATATATTATCAAAATATCCTGGCATGTGTAAGGGAGGTAATTCAGGTAAAATCAGTCAGCATGTGATCTATTTTTCTTTGAATCCTCACAGGGCTCTTTACAGTTAGTGAGTGAATTTAATTGGGTTTAACACCATTTTGAAATACATTTGATCACTCCACAGCAATCTGAGGCAGAAGGAAAACTGGAAACCATGCAAGTCTGAGACGTATACCACAAGGGTAAGGAAATGTAATCCTTGAAATTCTAATACAGCATTACAAGTTTCTGAATTTTTTTATTTGTCAGCATATACTAGCCACTACAAACTGGGTTGCTTGTGTGGCTATGGAAACCCAGATGCTTGGCACCTGTTGGTGATGAGCCCCTTACCTGCATAAGTTCAGCATTGAGGGAGTCGTTGTTGGTTTGCAGTTCCACCAGCTGGGAGTCCAGGACATCCTTCACCGAAGACAGAGCTGGGATGCCACGTCGCTTCAAGGGGCTACAAGATATGGTGCAAATACATGAGTATTTCTCTATACTCACAATGCTATGCATTTAAAACAGACATACATAGGCATGCATGCAGGCACACAAGCATAATGAGATGTAAATGCACTATCTAGTTTCACTTAGACTGTCAGTGAGAACAAATATAGGAACAGTGATGTTCCCTAATTTGTTTCCCTCAGTATGTTTAGTGAGTGAGTGAGTTTAGTTTTACGCCACACTCAGCAATATTCCAGCTATATGGCGGCAGTCTGTAAATAATCGAGTCTGGAGCAGACACTCCAGTGATCAACAGCATGAGCATCAATATGCGCAATCGGGAACCGATCACATGTGTGAACCAAGTCAGCCAGTCTGACCACCCAATCCCCGTTAGTCGCCTCTTATGACAAGCATAGTCGCCTTTTGTGGCAAGCATGGGTTGCTGAAGACCTATTCGACCCCGGATCTTCACACTTCTATGTACACTTCTATGTCTCTCTCTCTCTTTTCCCTATCGTCTCTTTTTGATGCTTATTACCCCTTATTAATACATATTAAGCACCATAAATTAGTTATGAAGCACAATAATCAAAAGGTCATGATATCTTATCTCCTTACTGTCCTACCTTCGTGGGGTATGTGATGGACTTGGAATGCCTCCCCGCAACTCCGACATCCGGCTGCTGATGATGTCGCTTGATGTCATGAAACCACCCTTGGAAGCGAGGTACTGTCTCAGTCTGGCATTGTTTGCCATGGCCTGGTAGCCATACATTCGCTGTGTGATTGTCTGAAGGAGTGAATACAATGGTATTTACACTTTTATAACAAGATCAATCAAGAAATGAGATCCGCACCACCTATTATGAGTAGTATATCAACTAACTGCTTCATACACTGTGTGAATTGAACCCAGGCATCAGTGAGACAGGTGAGTACCTGGACCACAAGGCCATCTCCACCATGTCTCGCCTCACCTACTAGGTTGTAGCTTGGAGTTAGACGATTAGATAGTCACCCAGTACATGTTATTTTCTATTTGCCAACAAGAATGTTAACAAGAAAAATATGTAAAGATACAACTTCAAAAAAGCATACCTCATTAAAGGTATGAATGGAATATAAATGTACTTGATTGAATTCATTATTTTCTGGCTAATGCCAGCCTCTTATGAATCCCTAAAAACACTGTTACCTTGCACGTTGAACATTACATTCACATTAAATGTTATAAGCATTCACTGTTTCCTACTTAAGGAAATTAACAAAACACTTACCGTAATATTATGATTATTTTTTATAAAACAAGCATTGTCACTAAGGTGACATAATCCCCCGCCGCAAATTATCAAATCAAACTCATAAAGTAATGAAAGTTTAAGATGAAGGTAAATGTCAACAAAAACTTGACCAGTCAACCTCTCTTGATATCTTGCTCTTCAGTTGTTCAAACACACACATATTTTCAAGACTGACTTTGACCTTGACATGAATGTCATAGTGTATGAAATATGCAAAAATAGTACTAAAGAAATTGCTTATTGAAAAACATTCAAGGGAAGTCTTGAAAGTCTATGAAGAAAATCCAGTGAACCGTTCTTGAAATATCTTGCTGACAATTCAGGTTTACATGCTGAAATCTTCAGTGTCACCATGACCTTGAAAATTATGTGAAGGTCACCAAAATCGACTGGGCCCTGCGCCTTCCCTAGATATAGCTTGGTATTGAATATGAAGAAAATCCAGTGAACAGTTCTTGAGATAGCTCAACATGCAGGTAAAACGTTAAAGTCCCCTTGTGACCTTGAAATGACCTTCTTATACTGTGATGAAGCTAGGTACCAAATATGAAAAGAATCCAGTTAACGGTTCTTAAGATATTCCAATTCGTACGTACAGATGGATGGACGGACGGAGCCTAATACTATATCCCCTGCTTCGCGTTAAACACGCGGCGGGGGATAATTAAATATCAGCATTTATTCATTAACTTAATCTCAATTTGACTGAGACAAGCTAGTGAGCATAAAATCTGTAGACAAAATATAATAAAAGAGGTAAGCGTGGTCTTCTTATATGCTTGTTAGAACTTGTGACCTTTTGTCCTCAAAATCCATAAGAGATCAAAGTATGAACGGGACTACAGCACACTACAGAATATATCAAACTGTCTTACCTGGGTTGAGAAGTCAGTTCGGGTTGGACTGTCGACCTTCATGTCAATCATCTCCCCGATGACGTTCATCCTCTCATCAGGGTTCTTGGCGCCAGTCAGCGCCACCTCCAGAGCTGGTCTGGGAGTGGATGAACCAATCAGAGACTGAGCTCGGTTTGTGTTCTGTGTTCTTGAGAAGAACATGTCTTGACACATGATCTTCATTGCCTGTGGAAGAAACAGCAAGGACTGACTGACTGAGTTTGGTTTTAGCAATATTCCAGCAATATCACGGCGGGAAACAGCAAGGAGAAATTGATACACTGTTTTTCAGTTAGTTACCAAAACGAGGAGACATGATAAATTTGATTTTATTCAACATCTGTTGCTTTCAAACTACAAACATTTCAATCCTCTTAATGCAGCATATTTATGACTGATGGAATATCAGTGGTGAGCCATTACTGAATAACATGTTTTAAGTATTTTCTTGTCTGGGAGAAGAATTTTACTTGCTGTCAATATATAAGTGAAGACAATTATTACAAAGGGACATTATTTTGGAGTCTGATAATTTCACAAAAACATCTTCCTGATTTTCTTCCTACCTTGTAGAACTCTCTCATAAAGAGGACATTTCCGTCATCTGTCATATCTCCAACCTTGATGTGAGCAAGGGAGTGGAGAATCACTACAACAAAGTCACCAATGGATTCCATTCTTTCCTTCCTCACAAACAAAATCTTCCGAGAATGCTCATAGAATATGGAGTTCCTGAAAGCATTCCTCTCGTAATTGTTCTTTGGAAGACTTGATGCAAGGAGCAGAGTGACCTCGGGTGTTCCGATTGTCTGCTTCAACAGCCTGATGACGAACACGCCAAACCTGTAGATGACGAACTGACTTGGGCTGATGGTGTTGACATCTGTAGGCTTGAGGTCTCCATTGCAGGACCACTGGGCATCCTTCACGTCAATGTAGGGCTTGCTATAGTCACCACCTAGAAGCAAAAGTGAATGAGTGAGTGAGTTTGGTTTGGTATTATGTTGTTTAGAGTGAGTGACTCTACCCCACCTACCCCCTACAATCAACTGTTCATATATCTATTTCATTATTTGTTATTCCGATTTTGAAAGAAATATAATTGTCTTCCAAAATTTCCCTTCTGACTAAATATAGGATGAACAACTGAATAATCCCTTGATTAATTATGTAAGAACATAACCTACCCAGTATCTTGTCTGATGTAGCTGGACCAGACTCTCTGTTGCTGGTCTTGTCCAACATTGCCTCAAGGTCATTGATCTGCTTGAAAAGAGGCGACGCCATCAATAGATTCACCCAGTCCTGTTCCATGTTACCTGTACTCTCAAACCCACTGTCCGGCACAGGATCTTTACGGTGCTGCTTGGCAGAGAGGTGAATCCAGACTGCAAGGTCATCTCCTGCTGCTTCTGCGCCATCTCGTTCCTCATCTCCTCATCAGCTTCAAGCTGGGACTGTTTGTCCAGTTTGGCAACCTCTGCGCCCATACGCTGTTTCTTCCTGGCTTCCAGCTTGGCCTGTAAGGCAGCCCTGTGACGTTCCCGCTCACTCAGGGCATTAGATTCCAGTTTCTCGATGTTCTTATTGTGTTCACTCAGCAGTCTGGCCTTCTCCTGCTCGCTAGCATTGGACTGCTCAATCTCTTGCCTCTGTCTCTTGGCATTCTCTTCCATCTGCTGCTGGCGGAGTCTTGCTTGCTCTGCTTCACGTTCTTTTAAGCGTTCCACCTCAACGTTGATGTTCATCTTCCAAGTCCTTCTCAAGTTTTCTGCAAATATGCCATAGTATTAAAAGTGATGATGGAAAGCTGCTAATAACCATAAAGAACTGATTTCACACATCTGCAAGGTCCAGCTGCCCCCATATAAAGAGGGTGACCCAACAAGCTGAGTACAAGTCCCTCACCTTGTTGAACCCAAACCAATCAGTCATTTCTGTCTGACCAGTCTATAGGTGCTCACTACAACCACAGGTTGATGAGGCCCTAAGATGTTTCTTTTAATCAAGACTGTTACTGAACTTTAAATTTCATCTGCAGAAAAAAGAGAAGTTTTGAAATAAAATAATGACAAGTGTTTGCCACTAATATGCTGACTGAGTTTGGTTTTACGCCACTTTTAGCAATATTCCAGCAACATCACGGTGGGGACACCAGAAATGGGCTTCAAACATTGTACCCATGTGAGGATTGAACCCGGGTCTTCAGCGTGATGAGCCAATGCTTTAACCACTAGGCTACCTCACCGCCCCACCACTAATATGACAATATCCCCAGCGGCTAAAGAAGAATGGAATATTTATAACATATTTACTACTTTTTACGTTTTGGTCACATACAAGTTGCCTGAAATGACTGGTGTTTGCACAATCACCCAATGTAGGCTGTTGACATATACTCCTCACAAAAAGTTAAGCAACACAAATATTTCAGGGTGCATGAGTGAAGAGTGGAGCACATTCATGCCACACATTTTGCATGTTGTTTCTGAGGGTGGTTGTGTTCAAGTGATGTTGTCAATGTTATCAGATAAATCAATTTGACAGTCACTAAAGGTTATGTATTCTTTGAATATTTACCTTTCAGTAGGATGCCGGCAAAAATAGCTATCGAGATTGATAAAGATATTACACTGAAAATACTTGTTGCTTCATTTTTGGTGAGGAGTATAACTGAAGACATTGGGTCCAATGTTTTATGAGATATCACGTTTACATAAGTTTGAAAAGTGTCGTGGTGACCTTGACCATATTTTCAAGGTCACCACGACAAATCAACTGGTGTCTGTGTAATCCCAAAATGTAGCCTATCACCAAATTTGAAGACATTCGGTACAACAGTGCATGAGATTTCACGCTAACGAGAGTTTGAAAAGTGGTAAAAGTGTCGTGGTAACCTTGAAAATAAGGTCAAGGTCACCCAAATCGACTGGTGTCTGCGTAGTCTCCCAATGTAGGCTGTCACCAAATTTGAAGACATTGGGTACAACAGTGCATGAGATATCACTTAACGAGAGTTTGAAAAGTGGTCAAAGTGTCGTGGTGACCTTGAAGATAAGGTCAAGGTCACCCAAATCATCTGTGGTCTGCGTAATCCCCCCAATGTATGCTGTCACCAAATTTGAAAACATTGGGTACAAGAGTTCATGAGATATCGCGTTAACAAGAATCAGGACATATGTACATACATACGGACACTGCTGAATACATAGTCCTCCGTTCCGCGTTGCGGCGGGGGACAATTACACGCAGAAGAAACAATTAAGAACTATATAAACAAAAATCAATAACCAAAAACACACATTAAGCATCTCAACTTACTGGAGCTGACTGAGAATCTTCCTCTTGCGTTCTTCCTCACGCTCCTTCTGCTCTTTCTTCCTCTTCTCCAACTCTGCTTGCATCTTCTTCAGCACCTCATCCTTGTACTTTCTGGATTCCTCTGCTGCCTTACGTGCCTCTGCCTCATACTGCTTAGTGAGGGCTTCAACAGGGGAGTACTTCCTCATGGCGTCGGCCAGGTCGCCGAGCTGCTTCTCCTTCAGGGAAAGTCGGGCATGGGTCTGCTGTACCTCCAGCTGGGGTGTCATCTGCTTCTCTGCCTGACTTGACAGTTTCGCCGTCAGCTGGTCAAACTCCTCAAGTTGTTTCTGAAAATATTTTAAATAGTGATTTCAAAAGGATGATCGTAGTGTCGTACTCATCAGGTGTGAGTGAGTAGTAGTAGTACTTGCATGTTCTTCAGGTGTGTGTGAATGAGTAAGGTTTTATGGTGACTTTAGCAATATTCCAGTAATATTACAGTGGGGTAAACCAGAAATACACGCCACACATTGTACCCAATCAAACCTGGGTCTTTGGCTATTTCTTTAACCACTAGGCTACCTGTCCATCTCAGGTGTGAGTAGTAGTAGTAGTAGTAGTAGTTGCTTATTCCTCAGGTGTTAGGTGAGGTGAGGTGAAATTGGGTTTAACATCATACTTGAGAATATTTCACTCATATGACGACGTGCATGCGTGTGTATGTGTATGTGCGGCTGCTTGTACTAGCCCAGATTTAAGCTGGTTTTATAGTGCTAGCCCACTAAGATACTATGCCGCAGTGAAGCATGAATACCCCACTCAGACACATTATACTCTGAGCCGACCAGTCCTTGTTGTACCCATTAATGCCGAGAGCCAGGCAGGGACCAACAAGTACCATATTTTAACGTCTTTTTGGTATGACGCGGTCGGGGATTGAACTCGCGACCTTCCACTCTCCAGGCGGATGCTCTACCCACTGCACCACAGAGGCAGTCTCCGGTGTTAGGAAGGAATTTAGGGAGTGTCAAGTGAGGAGTAGCAGTACTGCAGCTGTCTGGAGGAGCAGGTATATTTCCCCAGGTATGATCAGCCGTATATACACCAGATAATTAGGAAGAGTAATTGTTTCATCCAGACATCGAAAAACCACAGGTGCAAATTTCATTTGTGTGTATGTCACAGCTGAGTTGAAAGAATATTTTCCTATATTCTGTAGAGATTGACAGCATTTGAAACTAGATTGGGGTGTATTGTTTGGGTTGGAGTTTGCCTGAACTGAGAGTGAGTGAGTATGGTTTTACGCCGCTTTTAGCAATATTCCAGCAATTTCACGGCGGGGGACACCAGAAATGGGCTTCACACATTGTACCCATGTGGGGAATAGAACCCGGGTCTTCGGCGTGACGAGCGAACGCTTTAACCACTAGGCTACCCCACCTCCCCTCCTGAACTGAGAAGAGCAGACACTTTAGAACATGTATTCACACAAGATGGACATGGGTTTAGTTGGAGATCCTACCCTGGCCCAACATCTCTCACCTCCTCTTGTTTCTGGAGCTGCTGCTTCTTCTGGGCCAGGTCAGCGTGGGACATGGACCCAGCATTGGCCACAAGGTCCATCAGCTCCTGAAGCAACAACTTACTATAATCAACACACCAGATGTCAAGGATATATACCCAAAATGGACAAAGTCACACTTCCACTTGTATACTACCTGTAGTATTTCATTTAGACCAAAGAAAATATATTTCATAAATGAACACTTCCATCCCATTTCCGTACTCAGTTGTATCAACAATACTCATCCCATTCTAAGCTCCTGAAATTAAGAAAATTTGAGACTTATTCAATACTCTCTGTTCCCTTATAGAATTCCCTAATACATAATTGTATTTCAGGGGAATGTGTTCATCTACTCTACCTGTTCAAATGCTGATGTGAGTTTGTCTCTTTCGGCTTGTCTAGTTTCCTGGACTTCCACCAGAGCTCGTTTCAGTGCCGCATCACGCTCCCGGGCCAGCTGTTCCTCCAGATGGATGGCCTCCTTCATGTGCCTCTGTCTCAGTACTGTGTAGATCATATTTTCTGCCGCCTGACCGTCCTTGCCCTAAACACGACAACATCCTCATTTCATGGAAAAGCAATCGCCGATTATCTTGTCACTGTATTGATGTGTAATAATGTGTGAATTACTCTTAACAGTATTTCTGTTATATAAAATTCCAAAGAACACATGATTTTGTTTTGCTTGTTTGTTGTTTAATGCCACACTCCGCAAACTTCCAGCTATATGGCAGTGGTCTGTCTGGACCAGACAATCCAGTGATCAACAGTGAGCATCAATCTGCACAATTGGGATACAATGACATGTGTCAACCAACTCAGCAAGCCTGACCACCTGACCCATTAGTCGCCTTTTACAACAAGCATGAGCATCGATTTAGGCAACTGGGATACGATCATGTGTCAACCTAAGTCAGCGAGCCTGACCACCAGATCCCGTTAGTCGCCTCTTACAAGAAGCATTGGTTGTGGTGGGATGAGAACACACAATTCTTCCATAAAACTATACTTAATCTGTCATGATATTACAGTTAATTATAGAAATCTGAAAGGATCAGATGTCCTTTAACTTCCTTTTGAGAAGCACATAATGGTGCTTCATCTAAATGTGAGCTGAATTTAGTGAAAACATGCAAACACAGTCATAGCACTGAAAAACCAAATATCATAACCAAGGATTTGAACCGATGATCACATGATCTGGCATGTTTGAGAGAAGCAGCTCGACACAGCAACTAGGGACTTAAATGTGGAAAGTGGTAGAAACGATTTCAGACTGTGTGGTCAGATGTACATCCCATCAGTTTGAGTTCACAAGCATTGGTTCTGAAGCTCACCTATACCAAATTATTTCTTGCTTATGTTCTTTTGTTCATGTTCTTTGTTCATGTTTGTTTGCACATTAAGAATGTTACCTTTACGGAGTCCTTAAGGGCACGTCCCTCAACATCCTTGGCGATGATCTCGTTGAGTTTGTCTCTGTCCTGTTGCTGATGAACAAGTTCCTCCGACATCTCCAGGTCATGCTTCTGCTTCAGTTGTTGCATCTTCTGCTGGCGACGCTGGGCAATCTGGGAACAAACAAACCATGAACATTTCTCAAGGGCATGGCCTGACTACAAAAACATGCAATAAGAATATAAGAAAGGGACAGACATTAATTAGAAACATGATCTCAATGTAATTAAGCTACCCATCAACCAAAAATAGAGAAACTTAAATACAACAATGATGTCCATTACACTTGATAAAACTAGCAATTATTTTGGATGTAGTCCCCCAGCAACCAATGGTTAACTGAAGACTACGTGAAAGTCACCATCATTTGTCAGCATTGTTGTCATGTTATGATGTCAAGCCAAATTTTGAAGGTTAAAGGTACATGGTGCAAGTGATACAAATGGAAATGGAGAATATTCCCGTCTTAGGTTCTTACTCCAACCTAATAGTGTGAAGTACCAACCTTGTCCATTAGTGCCTTCTTCTGTCTGTTCCTCTCAGACTCAAGGTTGCGCTCGATGGCTTCCTGCTCCTTGCGGTGTTTGCCCAGTAGTTTTTGCATCTCAGCCTCGGAGAGACTGCCACCTTTGAGAGCCAGCTCCCTCTCATGCTTCTCCTTCAAGGCATCCAGTGCCTGCAACACAATATGCAGTGGAGGAGTGAGTGAATGTGGGTTTTAATGAGTGTATGAAGGGGTGGGGCAGGGCAGGGCAGGGCAGAACAACAATCAGTACCATAAAGTATAGTGTTTACTCATCCCATTGTCTGTCAATTCTACCAATCACCAGCAAGCACAACAGTATGCCCAAATAAGTAGTTCGGGTTTCATATATACCACATGTGCACACACCCAAACCCTAAACCCCTTTTGCTGTTTACTAGCAAATAAGTTGAAACACATGAAAAGGATTTATTTTTGCTGAAAGTTGATTGACAACTCACCAGTTTCTTCTGCTCATCAATCTGATGACCCATGTTCTTTGAGTTGTTGTACATCTCGTCATCAAGGGCGTTGTTCATCTTGCGGTCCTCTTCTCGCTGGAGAGTCTCCAGCACCGCCTGTTTCTCCATCTGAGCATCAATCAGACTCTGCTGCTCTGATGTCATCTGGTCCCCGTTCAATTTATCACTGACAGCTGTAATCACCTCAGCAGCTTCAGCATTGCCACTTGACACCTGGACAGCAAGGAAATGTTTTTTCAGCAAAATTGCGTAAATGGATAAAAAATACTTCAGCAGGTGTACAGCAGACCAAGAGACATTATTTTCACATATTTCAGCCATTTGGGGAATGAAATGTGACAATGTCTTCATATGACAAGCTAACACTTAAATCACAGGGTTACCATGCTTCCACCTTCTCAGATTGAAGGTAATTTGTCATATTATTCATCAATCCTAGCAAGCAACACACAGGACATGTTAGTCCATTCAACCAGAGCTGACTGGTGGGGCTACTACAACATGATTCACATATACGAAAGTTATCGAGGTAAGAATACATGACTTCTGGAGACGAATATTTCACACATCATTTCTTAACAAATGCGACATCTACAATTAGATCATAACAAAAACAGAATCCTTATAATCAGTAATAGATTGCCATGATGTATTCCCAACAAGCATTGTAAAGCCATACATGAGCCTTAGTGATCCTGTCTAGTTCAGAGGCCACTGCCTTGGTCCTTAGTGAGTTGCTCTTTCATGCGCTTCCGTGCAGCAATCTTGGCCATCAACTTGTCATTGGCACCACTGCGCTGATCTTGGTGCCTGGCCTCCATGCGATGGACTTCATCATGGAACTGGGTCATTATTCTGTCACGCTCAGTGGCAGTTGTGTTCTTTAGCATCTCTCGAAGAGCCTGCTCTTGGGCTTTCTGTTGCTGTTCCTAAAATGCAAAGATCAACCTCACAATAATATTTTAGAAAAGATATCAAACACTATTCTTAATTTATGTGATGACATATCTTCTAAATAAATCAAATTTATTTAGAAGGCAGCTGATTATCTAAGTATATTTTAAAATGAATGCATTCCAAACAATTCAAGTTCATCTTAACATTGGACCTGAAATTTTACAATAAAAACCCATGAAAAAGTCTTTCCAACAATTCTTCCTCTATTCATGTATTACTTTGCAATGTACAAACCTTTTCATATTTTTTCCAAGCCTTTAGTAGACTGGATTCTTCTCTAAGTCTGTCCGCTTCGTTCTGAGATTCCATTGCTTGCAGAAGATGCTTCTTGTCCTCCTCTGACAGATCTTTGAGCTCCTCATCGCTTGGCTGCTGCATCTGTTCCCGACCCTTTCTGTGATGCAGCTTGTCAAACAGTGACTTGGCTGCAAGGTTTAGATTTGTCTTCCTCTCCCTAAATGACTTCAACATGGCATCCTTCTGTTCCTGGGTCAAGTCAAGTGAGTTCACCCACTTTTCAAACTCATCATCCATGAGAGGTTCCTCCTCAGCTGTTGCAACTGTTGCCTTCTGTAGCTCAGTCCTCAGTTGTTCCTGTTCCCGCTGAGTCTTCATCATTTCCTTCACCATGTCCTCAAAAGACTTGACATGCTGGGCTGGGACACCCTCAGAAGGAATTCCTTGGTTCTTAGCTTCCATCATGTGTTGTCTGTAGAGATCTTTCTTCCGCTGTCGTCTAAGATCTGCCAGTTTTTTTCTCAGGTTGGCCAGCTCCTGCTGCTTGGATTTGTCAAATGAATCACTGAGCTTCTGTGTGTTGCCAGCATGGTCAATTATAAGTCTTTCTTTGTCGTGTTCAGATTTAACTTGTGACATCTTCTTCTTGAGGTTCTCTGATACCTCATCCAGCATCTCCTGTTTCTTTGCGTCATATTCATCAAGAAGTTGGTTCAGTTTGTCAATTTCCTCTGTTTTGAGTTTGTTTTCCAGCTGAGCTGCCTCATAAGCTTGTTTCTCAAACAGATATTTTTCCTGCTGTCTCTTCTCCTCCTCGCTAAGTTTTCCAGTGTTCTTCAGTTTGCTGGGGTCACCAATGACAGCCACAACTGATGAATCAGTCTGAGTGTCTCCACTGGAGGTTCCAGCAGAACTCTTTACAAGCTGTGACTCAACACGACCTGGATGTGGAGGTTGTCCTTGTCCACCTTGACGTTGTCCACCTTGACCTTGAGCTTGACCATGACCACCAGTGCCTGCTGCTCCATGATTAACGTTGAGGTTTGTAATGTTGGTATTTGATCCACCAGCTCCAACCTTAATCAAATTGAGGAGTTCTGGGGACAGGTAGAAAGGACCTCCAGATTCCAACATGGCTATAAGCTGCCTGATGAGAGGGATCAGTTCTGAGTCGCTAGATGTCTCATCGGAGTCTCCATACACGCCGCTCAGCTGAGAGTCATAGTCCCCGGCCAGCAGGGCACTCCTTGTGATCACAACCTTCGCCTCCTCACAGCAGAGCTCTGACCTCTGTCTGGCATATTCCAGAGAGGAGTGCTCCTCATCCAGGCTTTCTAGCTTGTTGGTGATCTGGTCCCGCAGTTCACCCTGGAGTCGGGCCTTCCCTTGGTGGTAGCGTTGCAGAGCTGTGGTCTCTGCCTCAGGGTTCATGGCACCATCCAGATCATCCATCCTGTCTCTGTATCTCTTCTCCTCCTGCTGCAGTTTCGTGAAGAACTTTCTAACTGTATCTGTGTATTTGACATGGGCCATAACATGAGCCTCTTCGTGTTCTCGTTCCAAATTGTCTGCCTCTGTCAAGATGTTGATGATTTCAGATGGGATAACTGTGGAGTAGTCTTGCTGTGATGCTCCACGACGCTGAACTTCACGTTTGGCATTTTCATTGAGTTGATGTGAAAGAGCATCAACATCTTCTAGGACTCGTTGTAGGTTTTTAGTGGACACCGTGTTCAATTCAAACAAGAGTTGCTGAGTCAGCGTATGTTCCTTCTGGGTGAGTTCATGTTCCTTCTGTCGCTGCCTTCTCCAGTAGCCACGTCTTGCAATGATCTCCTCCTCTAACAGAGCAAGAGCACCGGGTGGTGGTTTCTTCTTCCTGTGGCCTCCTGTTGCCAAGGTAACAGGAATGACCATCTTGTTTTCAGGGTTTACTCTTACGCTGATGACAGGACTCAGGTCCCCTGTGACAGGATCTACTGCTTTCCGTCCGATGTTGATTGGTACAAGACCTACAAGACCATTGAGAAGGAATGTCATATATAACTGACTGGCATGAATAAAATATATTGTAAAAATCTCATTATTTATAATGGCTCACCACAAAAGAATTGCTTTTCTTTAAAAACCTCGTGGTTAATTAAAATGAAGAAGTCATATCATCTTTAACACAAATATCGGACAAAGCTGTTTTCAATGCTCTGCCAACTACCAACAAGGTTGATATATATGGAAATATCTCACCTCCACCCTCAGGGTCCTCCATTGTGCCTCCAAGGGGAATAACTCTGCCTGTGTGTTGTTGTTTTGAGGCACCAAGTATTGGAACTCGATGATTAGAGCCTGCAGGGTCCATCATTGTTGTACCAATCAGGATCGGCAGTAGCTGCCCTGTCTTGGAGAACTCATACATACCTGCAGTGGTGGAAATGCAACAATCAACCAGTTTAAATTCTTGATATAAAGGGCCCTGGTAGGCACACTGGGGCTGAAATTACTGGTGCATAGTATGGTCTGAGGTGTCTCTCTGCTTCATTACAATTTTCCCCCAGATTTTATGTTCCATCAAACTGATCAAAGATCTGTGTCAATATGGGTGCTCTTCTACCAATAAATATTAACCCTGTGATGTAACTGAAGTATTGTTTAAATCATCCAGAGCCAATTTATTCACAGCATGTGTGAGTAAACAATATCAAACATTTTGGAACTAAATTGTGAAATAATTCTATCAGCAGAGATGCCAACCCTATTTGGGGCCTAAGTGTAATACTAGAGGTCAAAAAGTGTAATTTGGAGCTAAAAAGTGTAATACTTATCAGCCGATCGCTTCAACATGGTACACGTTTTCACGAAAGGAAGATTCTAGACAGAAACACATGTGACCAATCATTATGAATCTCCATACATCGAAAATTGTTGGTCATGTGACTCAACATACTTTAATTCCTTGCAAGTTAATTGGAATGAGTGCGATGCTAAGAGTAAGGGTTAAGAAACACTTCCCTGTGAAAATTTATCCACTTAACTGATTTTGTAAAAAACGAATAGCAAAACGTAATTTTCGCAGATTAAGTGTAATGGCGTAATTTAAAGGTCAAAATCATAATAATTACGCCTAAAGCGTAAAGGTTGGCATCTCTGTATCAGTCAAAGCTTTGCAGTTTTGCTTACCAGGACATCCCCCGGTAGCTGCCAAGATGGTAGCCTTTTCCATGCGGCGTGCAACATCATGTTGAGTTCTCAGCAGATGAGACTTCATTCTGTTTCTGGCTCTCTCCAGTTCCTTCACAGCAGCCTCCAGAGCTGCTTCTTCATGCCGGACACTAACATTGCTGTTCTCCTGACCTGAAACAGCACAGATGACTGAATTCACAATGTGGAATATACATGATTCCTAATTCTAATTCCTTCTTTGTTATCTCAGGAATATAAAATGACATTGTCCTACCAGAAGACTTCTTCAGTAACCCTGGTATATATTACAATATTGGCCTATCATCAAACTGTGTCATTATCCCTGGAATACAATGTGATATTGACCTACCATAAATCCCCTTCATCATTCAAGAATACAATGTAATGTTGTCAAACAATCAGAATCCTTCATCATGTCATTAACAGAATGTAATACAATGAAGTACTGCCCTACCTGCAGCATACACAGCATCCTTGTATTCTCGTAATGCATCCTGCACACGAGCCTCAATGGCCAAAACACTTGAGTCCAGCAGTGACTGATAGCCACCAGCAGAGGGCAGCACCACCACATCACGCCAAGTAGCCGCTATGGATCCGCACAAGCTTCCCACTGAGGGAATCCACAAATGAGTCCCCAGATATGATTGGAATTTCTCCGTGGTCCCCTGCCTTTGTTCCTCCGACAGGTACAACCACTCCTGTTGTGACAATGATTATTAAAGTGAGTGAGTGAGTGAGTTCAGATTTAAAGTCACATCGGCAATATTTCGGCCATATCGTGACTAAAACTAGTTCTAAAGTAAAGCTAGTCAGAACTGAGCCATATTTGCTTCATAGTGACAGAATCTGTCCTTGTGTGTTATTACAACCTTGAATTACCTCTGATACTGTATCTGTTAAACATATTACATTTTCAGTGAAACTATTTTAAGAGCAAAATTCAGCATGATACCAAATATGTTTAGTCATTATTGAAGATATTCTTTTAAAGTGAGGATTTGAAGTGAGACAAATCCACACTCAAGGATTATTATGAGAGACAGTCAGTCAAGTCTTATTTTGCACTTAAGAGGCCACAGGCCTATAGTACATGCATACTGACTATATTGTTATTAGGCAGTAGAGAGTACATTTCTCCAGTGTATAAAGGCATGGTATAGGACTGACTGACTGAGTTTGGCAATATTCCAGTAATATCTCGGCGGGGGACACCAGAAACGGGCTTCACTCATTGTACCCATGTGGGGATTCGAACCCGGGTCTTCGGGGTAACACATGGTATAGAAACATTGACAGAGACAGTCAGTCATATTACACAGTGTTACCAACCAATCCTTGTTCAAGTTAGCTCTGTAAGGAGTACTGGGGACCTGGGCCTAGATTTTCGAAGCTCTCTTAGCGCTAAGATAGTCATAAGTGCCATACATTAACATTAACTTACGACTATCTTAGCGCTAAGAGAGCTTCGAAAATCTAGGCCCTGGACCTGGAGTATATTCCAGAACAAAAACCTACCTGTTTCTTGGTCAATAGCAACAGAGAGGATAGGTACAGGCTGTCCTCCATTAGGGTCCACCATGATGGACCCGATTTCTATGGGTATTGGCAGACCCGTGACTGGATCAGTGTGGATTCCACCTATAGGGAGCACCAGCCCAGTCTTGGGGTGAATGGTCATTCCTAGTATGGGCACCTTGAGGCCACAGGCTGGGTCTGAGATGGCTGCTCCATGTCGAAGGTCACTCTTGTTCTCGAGTGACTGCAGTTTGGTCTTGACAGGTTCACCGGTGTGAGGGTTGGTTGGGTAGGGCACGTATGGGATGTACGGCTCCTCTGATCGGGCAGATTCACCTGGAGGTCAGGATTAGTGGATGAATTGTTAGAACACAAGCATCATACTGCTTTCTTATGATATCTTAACACTCTTTTCTACTGCATTTACTTTGTCTTTCCTTTGTCATATGCATATTTGTACTGAATTTGTTACTTCAGACAAATTATTTGGCTGTGAAATAGACAGCAAAATGATTTCATAGTTTTCAAGTTTTGGGAGAATCAGCTATCTTGTTTTTGTTACAAGGATCACTTACCAGTAGCTGAATCAACCACAAAGACCAGTCTTGTTGTGATTGGGTCATATGCAACATTGCCTTGTATGGGCAGGACTCGGCCGGTTTGAGGATGCAAGAAATAGTCTGGTGGTATCTCCATCACAGTACCATCTGCCAACAGCATACGAGTACCAGGCTTGGGACGGATCAAACCAGTCTTCGAGTCAAACTGAAGAAGGTTTGATGCCTTGATGGACTGGTTAGAACCTAGAATAAGATAAAAAATAAATAAAAAATATGAACCATTTCAACGGCCTCATTTATTGGGCCTCAAGAGATGAGACAATTTTGTAAATCGTACATTAACTCATCACAGCTCAGAATTTCATATCTAAGACATGAATATTTATTCCTTTAATGAAATTGTTTTAACACAATAATTTCAACTGACCAATAAGAGCATTCCTATTCATGGGTTCCTGTGATCCTGACTGTACGATCTGTCCTCCAGTTCCCTGTCCCAGAATGCCCCAGGCTCCGATTCTCTGACACTCTGCTTGGACCTCAGCTGACATCTTCTGCAGCAGCAGAGTTACTCTCTTGTCCACTGCATTGTGCAGCTCTTCCATTGCCTCCCCCTCACCCTGCAGGTGCCCTCTCTGTATCCTGCTGGCGTGATCCATCAGGACACGTGTACCTTCTCTCAGACATGCTTGGTAATTCACCTATGGAAAAGTTGTGTGGCATTAGCTGATGAGATATGGAAAATAATGAAATTAACAAAACCAGGAAATTAATAAAAACAATGCAAAAGTTGGACCACACATGAGGTAAGTACTTGTTAAAATGGCCATGTAATAGTGTGAGTGAGTGAGTCTAGTTTTACACCGCTTTTAGCAATATTCCAGCAATATCAAGGCAGGGGAAATGGGCTTCACACATTGTACTTATGTAGGGAACTGAACCCGGGTCTTTGGCGTGACAAGCGAAGAATGGAAGACTGTAACCTCTTTTGGTTACCCCACCACCCCTCCATGTAATAGTGACATAAGACTGGCAATAATAGGTGGCAATAACATCACTGGCATCCTTAAAAGTTTTTTACCTGGTGGTTTTCCCGCCCTTTCTCATCATCTGTCATGAGTGTTGTCTGTTGTTCCAAGATGGCAGCAAAACGTCTGCCCACTTCCTTCCTCCTTTCAAGCTCAATCTCCAAGTCTTCCAACTTGGTCTCATAGCTGGCCAGATCTTCCTGTGTCGCCAGACTACTCTTGCCCGACAGGTTCATCTTAGCAGCCCACAAGCCTTTGAGAGATTCGCTCTGATTGGCCATTCTTTGGTAGGACTGTTTCATCTCATCCTTGTGTTTGCCAATTGTCTGAGTGACACTCCTTGACTGTTTTGAAAGGGTGTCATAGAGCGTTTTCACATTGAATGATTCCAGGTCAACTTGTCTGTCGTAGTCCCAGAATTCATCATTCTTCACTTCAACTGCTGAAGCTGGAATGAGGTTATTAAATAGTTTACTAGTAATCATGCTTTCATCACCTCTAACGATACAATAGAAGAATCACAGCATAAGAGCCAGTCATTTATTACAGCGGTGGGTGGGACTCACTAATATACAGAAAATATTGACCCTCCTCTAATGCTTGTCCTGAAATGAAAAGCAGTTTTGTGTTTTGTAATGAAATATAATTTGTTTCATTCCCTCCCAGAATATGTGGGTTCTGTTCTATCACAAGTGACAGAACATTGCCTTGTTTGTCCTGAAATTTGTAAAAATTATATCTGGTATTTAAATTGATATTTTAACAGAATTAATCAGAAGTGGCAGTCTGCTCCTACCATCCAAGATGGCTGCATGTGAGCCCATGTCTGGCTGAGCAGACGTCAGAGCCTGGAAGTTTCTGTGGTACTTCTTCACTGGGTGAACAGTGGAGCCCTTGCTGGCATAGTCGTCGAAGTTGAAGCGCTGAGCCAGATGTCGATAGAAGGGGAAGAGATAGGATGTCTTTGTCCAACCGTATTTCCTGAAGAGAACCTGCAGAGGACAACGACGTGATTTGAACAAAGGGGGCAGTTACCTGCAGAACTACCAACAGTGAGAAATACAACGTCAGACTCAAGTCAGTGGTAAACATTGTTGTAAATATATTTGTACTGATAGTCAGTGTCAGCCATGGATTGAAATGATAGCAGAAGGTAAAATGTGTTGGTGCCCAGATTTTAGTGACGGAAATTACTTTAGAGTGATCCACATCTCTCATATTTACACTAACCCTTTTTAATTAGTGGTATTTCACATCCAGACTAATTTTCTTACCAGTAGTATGACCATGAGCACCATGACCAGGAATGCCGCTCCGAGCAAAATGAAGATAATTGTCCAATCAGGGGCCTTGAGGATGTCTTGTGACACTGAGATTCCGTTCTGGATGATGTATCGGGATGTGGTCGGGAAGTAGGGACCATCCTCAGTGCACTGTGCATCCCTGGCCATCACACGAATGTACTGGAAGGGAAAGTGAGTGAGTGATTATGGTTTTACGACACTTTAAGCAATATTCCAGCAATACCATGGTACCCAGGTGGGGCATCAAACCGGGTCTTCAGCATGACGAGAAGATGCTTAATCATTGGGGAAAGGGAAAGAAATGCATAGAGACTAAAGTTGCAAGTACACTTATTGGTCCAGAAAGAAGAATAGTTTGCTCACCTGCCTGTTTATGTCAAGGTTGACTATAGTGAGTGAGTGAGTGAGTTAATACTTAATGTCACACAAGGTCGAAGATAGTACAATCATTAAGCAATAAGTTAAATAAATAAATGATCAGATTTGAAATATGTGCAATGTCACTGTCAGCAATAGGTTGGGAGATAGGATGAGAGCTGATGAGCCATGAGTGAGTGAGGGAGTGGATCAGTGCGAGTGAGTGGGCTGGTGGGGTTTGGGAGGTTAATGAATGTCGGATGGATGGACATGGTTGTACACAGCCTTTGGCCCAAATCACGGCAGAATGGGTGGCCATGGTTGTACACAGCCTTTGGCCATATCGCGGCAGGATGGATGGACGTGGTTGTACACAGCCTTTGGCCATATCACGGCAGGATGGATGGCAGGATGGATGGGACATGGTTGTACACAGCCTTTTATGGCAAGAATGGATGGACATATCACGGCAGGATGGATGGACATGGTTGTACACAGCCTTTGGCCATATAGTGGCAGGATGGATGGACATGGTTGTACACAGCCTGTGGCCATATCGTGGCAGGATGGATGGACATGGTTGTACACAGCCTTTGGCCATATCGTGGCAGGATGGATGGACATGGTTGTATGGACATGGCAGAATTAAATCACAAAACCACAAGCTGGAGAACTAGAAGAGAAAGTGCACTTTTGCTGTATTTACTGTACTCACCATTTTCTTGTCCGTGTTGGAGTTGAGGTAGAAGACGTATACACCAGGCTCAGTAAATTTGTATGCAAAAAGGGTCGTTGCCGTCGAAAGTTGAGCTTGGGCTTCACTCAATGCTCGGAAACCTCCATAGTCAAAGTCAGAGTTGGTATTGTAGAGGTTATTCCTGCAATGAGTGAGTGAGGATGATTTAGTACCACTTTTAATGGTATTTAAGTTATACACCCATGATTACATGACCCCGCTGTCCTAATGGCTGCATCTAAGCACAGTGAATTCCAGTGCTTTGGATATTCTGTCAGTAAAGAGTGAGTGAGTGAGTATGGTCTTAGGCCGCTTTTAGCAATATTCCAGCAATATCACAGCGAGTGACAGCAGAAATGGGCTTCACACATTATACCCATGTGGCGAATTGAACCATGGTCTTCGTCGTAATGAGCGAACACATTAACCACTACGTTACCCTACCACCCCTAGTGGGTAAGGTACTGACAAACCTACTAATATGATCTGGGCAAATAATGGCAACAATATATTGGTATTTAAAGCAGGTTCCTACAGGGAGGAAGCCAATACCTATTTCTCAATAGCTCATAAATCACCATTCATTCTCACAATATTATAAGACATTTCTCAGCTATAAAAATAGGTCAGGAAAACTTGTGAAAAAAAGACTTACAAATTTTCTTTCAGTTTATCATGGTAGCAAAACAGACATAAGCTACAATAATCAAAGGAATGTAACTCTTTTTCCTTGTTCTTTTTCTTACAAGGTTTAGGGTGTCAAAGTGAGTGAGTGAGTATTGTTTTATACTGCTTTTAGCAATATTGCAGTGGGGACAGCAGAAATGGGCTTCACACATTGTAACCATGTGGGCAATCGAACCCTGGTCTTCAGTATGACGAGCGAACACTTTTACTACTAGGCTACCCCACCACCCCTCAGGGTATCAAAGAAGTAAAGATAAATGAAAAACACCCCAACCTGTCATAAACTGGGTAGTGGTCATTTGTCACATAGAAGAACATGATCTCTCCAAAGGTCAGACAGACAGTTGGGTTGGAAACACCAGTGAACAGTGAGCTGTTGACAGATGAGGTCGCGAGCAGACGTCGACGTCCAAGTATGGCTGTGTTGTAATCGGTGTCCTGTGTGATGTTACCGGTGTAGTCTCCCTTGGTGTGGCTGTTAACCCAGTCGTAGAGCTGCAGAGGGTCGGGTTCGTAAATACCGAGGAAACCAGTTTCACTCATTTCACAGATGTGAATGGGGATTTCGCTACCATCAAGGTTCTCACACTGGTCTTCTGTGATAGCGCTACGAGTGTTGATAGCTGTTAGCAGGTTCTTGGATGGAATCTGGCTCTGGAAAATAGAATAGAATATGCACATAGATTCCCAAACACAGTGTGATAATAAAGCGTTAAGTCGCTAACATTAACAACGCGATTCATACTCACAGTCACTAATATATTTTTCATCAAACTGATAAGCCACCATGTACAAAAAGGATGGGATGACAAAAGTTTTGCCCGTGCCCCATGAAGATCCGGGTTAGAATTAATCTTAAGCAACCCATACTTGTCGTAGGAGGCAACTAACAAGATCGGGTGGTCAGACTCGCTGACTTCGTTGTCACATGTCATTGCATCCCAATTGCCTAGATCGCTGCTCATGCTGTTGATCCCTGGATTGTGTGTCTGGTCCAGACTCGATTATTTACAGACCGGCGCCATATAGCTGGAATATTGCTGAATGTGGCGTTAAACAACAAACCAACCAACTCAATCAACTGTGATGCAATGTCTGTAAATACTGTGAGCTTCTTACAATTAAAGATCCATTTGCGAGCCTTAGCTCTATGTGGGTCTCCAGTGGTTTTTCTGCACAAATGAACTTGATCCTTTTTCGCTGAGCTCGACGACACTCCAGATTGCACAGGACCTCCAGATCATCAGACCGACACAGGCACAGTCCTAGGTTCCTGTCGAAGCCACGGTAGCTGGTCACACCATCACACACCTACAACACAACAATTTATTGAGTGTTCAAATACATCAAAGTTTAAACTTGTTAAATGTTTTCTATCCTACACAAAACTATCAAGGGTACCACATGAGTGATTTTACGTTTTATGCTGCTTTTATCGATATTCCCAAACAAACTGAGCACTATGACTATCATAAGTGTATGTGTTTTGTGGAACACAGACCTAGACCATTTAAGCCTTGTTCACATGCACCCCTTTTGCCCCATGGGTATTTTGTCCCTGGGGGTAAATTTACCCACAGGGGGAAAGGGCAAAATTGTGTCTGCGTGTACATTACAAGTATGGGGTGTGCATTGTCGGAGATTGCATTATCCATTGTCTCATACTCATACTCACCTTTTCACTGCAGTATGTCTGCCATTGGGTCTCTGTGAGGCACTGACCGGTCTGTGTTCTGTAAGTCCCCTCGACACAAAGGTCGTACACCTGCTTGGTGCAGTCCTGAAGGCCATCTACTTGGAGGTATCCAGCTTTACAGGGGCATGTGCGGTCACTTGGCTGCAGTAGCAAGTACATGTTTATTATAGCACCCCATTTCCATTCATTGATGTACTACTGTATCACCACTTCTAGAAGCTCCTTGAAGACTTTTCAATCAGTTATCATAACTGTCATTTTTGGGAAAAACGCTCAACGCAAGTTGCATCTAAATAACATGATAAAAGCTCAAATGATATAACTTTGGAAAACCTCGTGAAGATGCGGGTTAGAATTGGTCTTCAGTAACCCATGCTTGTCAAAAAAGGCGACTAATGGGATCAGGTGGTCAGGCTCACTGACTTGGTTGACACGTGTCATCGTATCTGAATTATGTAGATGCTTATGCTGTTGTTCACTGGATGTTCTGGTCCAGATTTGATTATTTACAGACAATAACAATAAACAATACACACAAACACAGATGTCCTTTCAACAGCTAGCAGTTCAACTTTAAAGAGTTTTAGGTAATTCATCTGAGGAATGTCATGTTTGTCTCACCTGGAAATCTCGTCCAGATCCAGTACAGTCACAGTATGTAGCGCCTACGTTCACCTGGGATGCCTCGCCTCCACACGTGAAGCAGCCGGTCTGCGCCTCCAGGTTGTTGAAGTGATTCACTGGGCATGCTCGGCAGTCATACACACTTCCTGCCTCTTGATCAGGTTGGAAAGTTCCAGGGCGGCAAGGCGATGGTGCGAAGCTGCCGGCAGGACAATAGTAACCTGTGGACATGGACAAACAAATACTGAGTGAGGGAGTGAGTGAATGAGATGAGTGGGAGACTGAGAGAGTGAGTGAGTGAGTGAGTGAGTGAGTGAGTGAGAGTGAGTGAGTGAGTGAGTGAGTGAGTGAGTAGAACATATTTAGTTACTAGAACATATTTCATTATACAGATATACACAATGGTTCTTCCTGTTGTGATTGCATGTTAATTACTCTATGCAAATTTCAACAGTCATGTTATACAAAATGGTTACTCTACCTGGTGGACAGGGATAAGAGTTGGTTGCTGGGAAACCGATGGCGACTGCTAGTGCGCTGTCATTGTACACAGGTCTGTCTGTTGTGGCTTCAGCAAGGCAGACAACTCCTGCCCGACAAATATCACATACAGCACGATGTTCATGAGCTCCAAACGTGCCAGGTTTGCAAGGCTCGCATGTGTCTTCAAAGGTCTGACGTGGTGATCCATCAAATTCCTTGAATCCCAGAGGGCACTTCTTTGGCTCAATAGCACCTAAAGGAAAATGGTCCCATTAGCTCATAGCAATGTAAAAGTGAGGTGAGATGAGGTGAAATGTTACTTGTTAAATACTTGAAGTTTATTGGTCAATGACATTTTAATATATTCCTATGTATCCATCCTGAACGATTCACAACTGCAAAAATATATACCCACTTTAATGGGAAAAGACATATTGCTGATCTCTGAGAAATAGATGTCTTGAACTCAACTAACTTCGCATCTCAACATCCATTTTCTGGTAAATGATAAGCATTACGAAGAAATATCTGTTGTTCATATATTCATTGGGGAATATGTCAGGAAGCACCTTGAACACTGAGATATTAACCTCTATTGTAATACACGTTGATTTATAAGTTGCGTTTATAGTGTATGTTTTTATTGCTAGGTTTTTGTGGATTTATTTGTCGTTTAATGCTGCACTTAGCAATATTTCAACTATACTGCGGCAGTCTGTAAATAATCAACTCTGGACCAGACAATCCAGTGATCAACATCATGAGCATTGGTCTACAGAATTGGGATATGATGACATGTCAACCAAGTCAGCGAGCCTGACCACCCGATCCCTGTCCTGTGTCTCCTACGACAAGCATGGGTTACTGAAGACCAATCCTAACCAGGATCATCACAGGTCCAAAACCATTACACAAAAAATCTGTTGTAGATATGTTCATTTGGGAATAAGGTATGAAGAACATTGAACACCCTGAGATATTAACCCATATTGTAATACATGTTGTATAATGACTTTACAGTGTATTTTAGGAGCATTAAGGATAATTGCATAGCCGTCACTTCTCACCAGCATCTGTCATGTTGCAATCATCCTGCGAGCCACAGTAATGTCCCTGGGGGCAGGGCAGGGGGAGCTGGAGCCGTTGGGACAGTAGTACCCAGGGGGGCATGGCTTCATGGTCATAGACATGTTGCAGTAATACCCTGGAAAAATGTCATTAGTTAAAACATTTCCTTGACCAAACAATTTATTTGGAATCCTTGGAATCTAAAATGATTTAAAATGGAAACAATTAAACCCTTATAATGGTATTTTGAATTTAAGGTGTAAATCTAATTAACATTAAATACTAAACTATAAACATAACATTTGTTTGGTTCCCGAATAACAGATCTATTGGATTGGATTTCATACCATTTTCAACAATTATTATTTTATTATTATTATAGGATATTTATATAGCGCACATATCCAGGCAACTAGTGCATGCTCAAGGCGCTGGTATTTTTTCCCTCAATCATTGGATGTCAATCTCAACAGCATATCGTATTATCAATCTCAACTCCCTGGGGAGTATACAACTCTTGCAGCCACTAGGCGCACCGAGTTATTGTGGCTTTCTCATCCTAACGAGGTACCCATTCACAGCTGGGTGGACTGGGACACATAGTCACAGTACTTTGTCCAAGTACACTGCATGTTGCTGTTCCCGCAACTAGGTGTTTGCACGTATTCATGTGGCCACCATCTGGTCATATACCAACGGATTCGTGGGTTCTTTTAAGTCCACAAGGTTGTGACACTAGGGGTTGTGACAACACTGAAAGAGTCTGCACACAAAGTTGACTCCAAGGTATTAACACCCGGTCACAGGTGGGCTCGATCCCGACACCTCAACCTCGCTGGATCACTAGCCTGGTGCCATTGTTTATATTCTAATATTTTTATTTATAGTAATCTTTAAACAAAATAGTTACAGAATATCAACTGGATATCACAACCAACCTGTCTGGCTTGTCACAATAGCATCTGGTATTGTTTAATGCAAAAGTCTACAACCTAGTGCTCTCTAGTCTGAGATAATCATGTTAAAAGAAGCACGTTTCTATAGTAACAGTATCTTAAGAAAAATTCTGACCTCCATGACACAAGGTTTGGTTCTGAGCTCCGAAGTCACAGAAGTAGCCCTGGTCACACTGTATTCCGGAGTACGTCATGTTTTCCTCTGGACAGTAGAAGCCTGCGGGGCACAGGGTACAGTCATCCACAGACCCTGCAGCAATTTCGTCTCTGGAACATATTAATATTCATCTCAAACTAATCCCTTACTTAACAAACAAATTTTTTACAAATAATCTCTATGACTGACTGACTGAGTTTGGTTTTACGCCGCTTTTAGCAATATTCCAGCAATATCACGGCAGGGGACACCACAAATGGGCTTCACTCATTGTACCCATATGGGGATTCGAACCCGGGTCTTCGGCGTGATGAGCCAACGCTTTAACCACTAGACTACCCCACCGCCCCTAATCTCTATGAAATTCAATTAACATTTTCATGTTGATTGACCCTTCCCATGACAGTTGTGAAAGCTTGTGTTTAGAGAGTGAGAATATTCAACCAATATTCACATTATATAATATAGGCCTGGAACAAGAACAGGTTTCACCATGTGGGGATTCAAACCCAGGTCTTGAACTAACACTGAACGAACACTTCCCCACCACCCTGTGTTGAAGCCTACCTGTATGTTCCCCGGGGACAGGCGACAGGTCCTGTAGTAGCGTTGATACAGTAGTATCCAGGGGGACAAGGGCTCACAGTGTAGTCAGCCATCCCAGACTCATTGCAGAAGTACCCTGGGGGACATGCTTTACACCAGCTGATATCCTTACCCCCCTCCTCATCGTTGTACGTTGTTGGAGGACAGGCCTGAAAACAAAATGAATGTTGCAATTAAAATTAATTAAATTGCAGGATCCACAGAGGAGGCCCCGTGAAGATCCAGGCTAGAATTGATCTTCAGTAACCCACGTTAGTCGCTCGCTGACTTGGTTGACACATGTTTTATCGTATCCCAATTGTGCAGATTGATGCACATGGTGTTGATCACTGGATTGTCTGGTCTAGACTCACTTATTTACAGACTGCCACCATATAGCTGGAATATTGCTGAGTGCAGCATAAAACTTAAATCACTCACTCACAGAGGGGTATCTAAAAATTATGATGAATAGTGAAGCCCTGTTTCCTGTGAACTGTTAATTCAGAGAGCCTAGCTTCCTACCGTACAATGACTGCAAGGAAGATTGATTCATATATATGAAGGGACAATACCCTGGGAATAAGCATAAAGACAAGTGTGATGAGGGCTTTTTCATATTTAATAATAATAATAATAATAAGTCATCTTCTATAGCGCACAGTCTCCAAACATCAAGTGATTGTTCGCGACGCTTTATCAGAATCTGAGTATTATTTTCCCAGATAACCCAAGCTGCTGTTAGGCGCTAGAAGGTTATAGTCACGTAACTTTTTCCGACCAGATATTTTCAAAATATCAGCAGACATCTCAGCGTTTTTCAAATTTCTTCTCTAATCAGTAATTAAAAACTGTTTCTCAGAATTGGTGAAATGTGTTTACCTTCATAGGAAGACCAACAGGACAGTAGTGGCCAGCAAGGCAGGGCTCGGAGATGGTCGAGTTCTGGGGACATATTCGACCTCCAGGGCATGCATCACACTCAGACACATCCTTGGCTCCTTCCTTGTCAATGAATCGGGATTCAGGACACTTCATTGGCATTTTCGTACCTAAGGAAATAAACAAACTTCAGTATGCATTCTAAAACTTCAGTATGCATTGTAAAAACTTCAGTGTGCATTGTAAAAACTTCAGTGTGCATTGTAAAAACTTCAGTGTGCATTGTAACAACAGATTCTGTAATTTGTGTGTACATTGTAATGACTTCTTCACTTACAATAATAAGTTCAGTATGCACTTGAAGAAAGATCAGTATCATGGCACTAATGTTTGTACACATGGCAAACACTTCTGTGTTAATAATTTTCGTACACACCCTAATATTATGTGCACCAGATAATTACTTTTACTTTTCTTAACTGGACATGGATCCAAAACCCAGAACACACTGTCTGATTGGTTGATTGAGTGCGATCTTCATATATACTAACAGTGTGTTGAGAGGAATGTTTTATCATTTTGGGGATAACCAGTCTCAAACCTATGTCTGTTGTCATAGAGTGAGTGAGTGAGTGAGTTTAGTTTTATGCCGCTTTTAGCAATAGTCCAGCAATATCACGGCGGGGTGACACCAGAAATGAGCTTCACACATTGTACCCACATGGGGAATTGAAACCGGGTCTTCGGCATGATGAGAGAACGCTTTAACCACTAGGCTACCCCACAGCCCCTTTTGCCATAGAACAGTTACAACATGATATAAGAATCTCAATTTAGTTTTCTGTATTTCAATATGTGCACATAGCTGTCAAAAAAATGTAATTTTTAGAGTAAAATTGATATTTTATACTTATCCTGACTCATGCTCTTTTGCTTGTCTTCTTCTTCTTGCGAACATAGTGGAACACTTGTATCTCCTTATTTGAAGCTCCCTTCAAAATAAAATCACTAATTGGTACTCACCACGAGTTGCTCCCCTTTGTTTCCCCTGGCGGGAAAGGTGTCGCCACCCTCTGGCCATGTGCTCCACTCTCTCCTGATTTAGCGAGCCCAACACTTGAACTTACAGGGAAATCCAAAGTGTTATGTGGGGAGGATGGGAGGGCTAACCTCATGAGTCAGGATAAGTATAAAATATCAATTTTACTCTAAAATTACATATTTTTCCTTATCCTGACTCATGCTCTTTTGCTTGTAGCATCCCTCCCGGAACGGAGGTGGGTAACAGAATACTTTGGATTTATAATTAGTGATTTTGTATAGATATGCTATCGTATCCTCTGGGAACTTCAATGAAGGCTTAGATTTAGGATGTTTCCTGTATAAAGAAAACCATAGGTTATATAAAGCCATTAAAGGGGAATTACATTATGAATATATTGAACAATACATATAAATTATATATATATATATAGGTGACTCTGATAGAGGCACTGAAATTGACTATACCAAAGTATATGCTTAAGGTTGAATACTTAAGCTGAACATATATACATAGCCCTAAAACTCAAGTGAGTTATAAGCTAGATGAGTTGATAATGGCGTGATAAAAGTGCTTTACCGGCTCCAAATAGCTGCAGAGCAGATCTCTTCAATGGGGAGTGCCAGCTGCAAAGCTTTTGATGCTGCTACTGCCCTGACCGAAAGTGAGCCTTCAACCCTCAGGGGAGGCTTGCCCTTAGCCTGATAAGCCGCACAAATATTGTCGAAACAAGCCAGCGAGAGACAAAGTTTGCTTGCTCGCTGGCAGACCAGCCTTCTTCCGCCACCGTGAACAACAGAACAGCTTGGTACCCGCATCGATCCCCCGCGCTCGCTTGATATAGACTTTGAGCCGCTTTACGGACATCCAACGGGTGAGTGCTCAGAGGAGTGGTCCCCGGCGTGGAAGGCTGGGTAAGAGTAGGAAGTTCGATAGGAGCTGTCACATGGAAAGCGTGATCGACCTTCGGTCGGGTAAGCATCTGGGAGGCTTAATGCTGACACGATCCGTGTGAAACACAGTCAGCCGGGTCGGACGACATAGCATGTATATCGCCGACTCTTCGACCAGATGTTACCGCCACCAGAAACACAGCTTTCCAGGTCAACAACTGAATGGAAATAGCCGAGTAGGTGTGAGAAAGTGGGACCGACAGCCAATCGAAAGCACGATCGACAAATCCCAAGGTGGACTGGTTCGCCTGAGAGCAGGTCTAATCCGCTCCGCCAGCTAGAAAGCGCCAAATGAGAGGGTGCTGCCCCAGAAGAGCACCATCGACAGGGTGTGAAAAGTGGAAATAGCGGTGGAGTAGCCCATTAATGGTCGGGTAAGCCGCCAGGCCTTCTTCCAAACGAAGCTTGCAAAAACTCCAATACTGGACTAAATCCGCGAGAAAAGGGATCTGCAATGCCCTATCTGAACACCAGCCAGCATAGCGGACCACCTATCCTCATACTGAACGCTTGTCGAATCCCGCCGAAGCCAGAATTGTGTCTGCAACTGCTGCAGGAATTCGCGCGCCTCGAGGTTAGACCTGACAGAGGCCAAGCCACCCACTGAATCCGCGGATTTGGGTGGGGCGCTCCGCTCTGAGTGAGAATGTCCGGTCGCAAAGGTAATAGAACAGGAGGCTGAGCCAGAAACCTGAGAATTACCGGAAACCAGCTCTGTGGACGCCAAAGCGGTGCCAGTAGCACAAGTAGCCGAGCTGGCTGGGTGGACAGCTGTGAAAGGACACGGGAATGAGTGGTAACGGGCGGAACGCCCAGAGCACTTTTGCCCGTCCAATCCAGCAGGAAGCGCCGGCAGCCAACGCCCTCTGGTCCGTATCCGAGAGCAGAACATCGGTGTTCGATGCGCCCCGCCGGACGCAAACAGATCCACCTCGAACGCACCCGCATACAACTGGGGAGATTACTGTGAATATCTGCCTGTCGAAGCATCCACTGCGGGGCCAGGATCCGGGCGAGAGAGCCGCGATCTGCTCGCGACGTTCTCCAGCCCCGGAGATAAACAGGGAGTACCTGACAATCGTGATTGGTCGCTTCCAGAGGAGAAAGTCCCACGCTTCCCCGAGGAGCTGGGGACACCGTGCCTCCCCTGCTTCAGGATGTATGCGACATGGCCGCCTGGTTGTCTAACTGAAGACGGACTACCTGGCCACGGACATGCTCTCTGAAGCCGAATACCAACGCGACAGCTCTCAGCTCCAACACGTTGATGTGAAGGTGAGCTTCGGCTTCGACCAGAGTCCGAAGCCGACAGACTGCCCAGAACGCCCCAGCCCGTGAGGGACGATCTGTCTGAACTGTGAGAGCTGGCCGGGATTTCCAAGGGGAACCCTGGTGAGATTCCCCGACATTTGTCCACCACTGAAGGTGAGGTGTCAACCACTCGGGGACTGTGAGACTGCGCCCAGATCCTCCGCGGTGAGTCCACAGCCCAGCCAAAGCTTGCTGTATGGGACGCATCTCAACCGCTACCGCCACACTACAGAGATCGTCGCCGCCATATGGCCCAGTAGACGGAGCCAAGTCCGTGCTGGTGCCTGGGGCTGGAGAGGAATGAAGATACCATCTCCGAACTCTGGTGACCCGGTCGGGCGACAAGGAAACGAGATCCTTGTTCGCTTGAATCGGCTCCAAGAAAAACCAAGTCCTGGGTGGGTACCAGGTCGGATTTCTTGAGGTTGATGATCCACCCCAGTCGAAGTTAGAATGTCTATCACTGTGTGAGTAGCATCTTGACTCGCTGGCTGTGTTAGTGCTCCGAGCAACCAGTCGTCTAGGTAAGGGTAACAACGCCTTCCTTGCGAGCGAAGCTAGGGTAGCTGGGACTAACATGAGCTTGGTGAACACCCCTTGGGGCAGTCGATATGCCGAAGGGGAGCACCCTGAATTGGTAATACATCCCGCCGTAAGAGAACCGGAGGTACTGCTTGAACGAGGGATGTATGGGTACATGCAGATATCGCGATTCTTTAGGTCGATTGACGGAGCCAATCGCCGGGCTGAACAGATGAGATCACCGAGCCGCAGTGTCTCCATCTTGAAGGATGGTACTTCGAAAGCATCGCGATTCAACCCCTGAGGTTGAGAATCGGATCGGAACCCGCCTTTCTTTCTTCGAAGCACGGGAGTAAAATCCCCGCCTGTTCCTCTCCGGTGGAATGCGCCGATTGGCGGACTTGTCCAGCAGAGCCTGAACTTCGTCCGCGCTAATATGTCCGCCCTGGCTAGGCATGACGGCACCGAG